>NC_141143.1:98381485-98692378 GCF_053477565.2 Lygodium microphyllum
CCCGCCAAGAGACCAACAGCAAAACAAAGATCAACACAAGTGTTAAGGAGCCAAATCAATGATCCAATCAACTGACGGTAGCGGGAAGCATCCGCAATGGGAGAATCTGAATGTGAAGTGGCCTTCCAGTTCCGGATCCATAGAAGTAGAAATGGACCAACAATCCTCAATTGCAAAAGAAACCAAGAGCTCCTGTACATATCTCTGCTGAGAGATGAAAATCCCCCTTTGAGACTGATAAATCACATGGCCCAAGAAGAAGTGGAGTAGACCCAAGTCCGTCATCTCGAACGCCTGATGTAAAGCTGCCTTCGTCGCTTTAACCTTCTGTGCATGATCACCTGTGACAATCAAATCATCAACATACAACACAAAAAGCACACAACCAGCCTCGGAAGTGTGTACATAAAGTTGCGGATCGGCCTTGGAACGCCAATATCCCAACTGTGACTGAAGGAACGAATCAATATTTTCATTCCATGCACGCGGAGCTTGCTTGAGACCGAACAAGGCCTTCTTCAACCTATAGACTTTCCCATATGAAGATCCAAAGCCAGGAGGCTGCTCGACATAGATCTCCTCCTTCAAATCACCATTAAGAAAGGCCGACTTCACATCCAACTGGTAGACATGCCATCTCCTATGGCCAGCCAAGGCAAGAACAGCTCGAATGGTTGCCATACGAGCAGTGGGGGCAAAAGTGTCATGACAATCAATCCCTAGGCGCTGTGCAAAACCTTTAGCAACAAGGCGAGCCTTGTGCTTGTCCAAAGAACCATCGCTAAGGTACTTGGTCTTGAAGACCCATTTAACGCCAATCACCTTCTTATTCGGGGAGCGAGGCACGAGATACCAAGTGCCATTCCTCTCAATAGCCTCCAACTCGGCTTCCATAGCTTTCTTCCATGGTGCGGACTGTAAAGCCTCCTTCACGGAGATGGGCTCTCAATCCTGCATAACACGGGTCATCAAACAATAGTTACAGCAAACAAGCTCCGTAGAATGTGCCTAGTGCCTCCGTGACCGCCGCAGACCATCCTGCGGTCCCCACTCCTCAGGGACCCCCTCGATCCCTGAATCACGGAGTGTCTCACGGGCCCAACGAGGAGGAGGCCGGACCTCTCTTTGTCTCTCTCCATCAACTGAAGACTCTGGAATATCCACCGGCGGTAACTCCTCGGGGGTGACAGGTGGAATAGTAGACTCTGTATCGGAAACAGAATCGGAATCAAAAGGCGTTGGCTCAAAAGTAACTGTCTCGGGAGTCCGAATCTCCCCTAGATCTCCAAGAACGGGATGCTCCTCACCCGCTGCTATGGCCGGAACCTCCACGAACTGACATCTCGACTGGTGTACACATCCCACTTGACGGGATCATACAAACGATAGCCTTGGGACTGAGAGCTGTAGCCAACAAACACCTGTCTTCAGGAAGCTGCTTCAAATTTATCACGATGAGTCTTGGGAATGTGAACATAGGCATCACACCCAAAAACCCTAAAATAAGAAACATCGGGCTTAGTCCCAAAGTAAGCCTCAAAAGGTGTCATCCCATCAACGGCCGAAGTGGGGGATCGGTTAAGGATGTGAACTGCAGTAGCCACAGCCTCGGCCCACAGAAACTGAGGTGTCTATCAGTGCTCCATCATGGTGCACGCCATCTCGATCACACTTCAGTTCTTCCATTCAAGAATGTCATTTTCTTGAGGAGTGTTGGTATTAGCAAACTCCAGGTGAATACCTTTATCTGCACAGAAACGAGCAAACTCATTAGAAACAAATTCACCACACTTGTCAAATCGCAAGGTCTTCGATCGCCGGCCTGATCGGTTCTTCTCAAAGAGAAGCCAATCCTTGAAGTGGGAAAAAACTTCTGACTTCAACGCCAAGAAATAGGCCCAAGTCATCCTGATGTAGTCATCTACGATCAACATGAAGTACGAGCTTCCTCTCAAGGACTCGTTCCTCATAGGGCCACAAAGATCCGTAGATACAAGCTCCATCGATGAAGTAGACCGCCGTGAAGCTTTGTTGGGAATCGCATCCCTATGCTGCTTTCCACGAATGCAGGAGACGCATGGTTGCTGGCTCACCACTATATCCGGCAACCCTCGAACAAGCTGTCCACGTGACGCCCTCCGAAGATAATCATAATTGAGGTGACCAAACCGAGCATGCCATAGCTCTGACTGTGTCTGAGAGGTAAGAAGAAGAGTAGGGAGAGCGGTAGAAGACGTCAATTTGTAGATGCAATTCTCCTCATATCCTGATGAGAGAACCTTCCTTGACCCACGATCAAGGACTCGCACTGAATCACTGTCAAACTCCACCAAAAGTCCAAGTGAACAAATCTTATGAGCCGAAAGTAGATGATACCCTAAACCTGGCACATGCAAGACCTCTGAGGTATAGGTACCACCACGTCCATCTGGAATAAGCTGCATCTCACCCCGTCCTGCAATAGACACCGAAGAGCTATCTCCGATGAGAATCTGCCCACGCGAAGGTTGCAACTAAGCAACACCAACTGATGAAGGAGTCATGTGCCGGGAGGCACCACTGTCAACAATCCACTCTCGAGCCTGGGGAGCTGTCATCGCAGCATCAGAAGCATTCGGTGTAGAGTCCTCAATGACAGCTAGATGAAGAAACACAGCTGATGAGGATGCAGCCACCGCTCCAGAATCCTTCGTGTCCTTCTTGTTGGTGTCCTTCTTGTCTTTGTCAGGGCAATCCTTCTTCCAATGGCCGGTCTTTCCACAAATATGGCATGTGGATTCTTTGTCCTTGTCCTTCTTTGACTTGTCCTTCTTCTTCTTCTTTTGGTCCTTCCCCTTCTTTTGAGAGGCTTAACCTGTCAAAACTTCCGACTTGGAAGCATGCTGTCCCTTCGGTTGTTCCTCTTGATCCAAGACCATAGCAACCAGCTCTTCCCACCGAAGAGTAGACTCTCGCCCCGAAGTAATAAGGACGGAGTAGAAAGCACCAAATCGTAACGGCAATTGGGACAAAAGTGTGATCGCCATGTCTTCGGAGGAAATCGGCTTCCCCGCATTCTGAACCTGCATTTGAAGCTGTCTAAGCTTGTTGATGTGCTCCCGCAACGAAGAAGACTTGTTCACGGACAAGGTCCGCATCTGCACCTCCAAAGAAACCCGCTTCATAAGGGTCATCCGGTTATACATCTGATCAAGCTCCAGCCATATCTCCCGAGCCACCGTCAAGTGCTCGATGTGGGCTATCACGGCTGTAGTACAAGACAAAAAGAAAAGAACGAATCCAAGCATTCGGTTTGTCCCAGTGAGACTGTGCCTTGGCCAACTCCGCACGAGCATCGGAAGAGAGTTTGGACTCATCTCTCACCGAGGGCCAGTCGATCTCCTCCTGTACAAGCTCCGCCAAATCGTAAGACTCAAGGATGGCCAACATCATCACGCGCCAGATGCGGTAATTGTCGCCATCGAGCTTTTGATCTGCGGGAAGAGTCAGTAAGACATCACCTTCCGGTCCATGATCGTCTAGAACTCCAAGTCAATCTTTGTAGACATCTTCACCTGTAATGCCTTAACAACCGCAAAAGCAACCCCCTCTGACTGTGAAAACACAGCCTGCTAGGCTCTTTCTTCCGCGTCCCGAACCTTCTTCACCTGCAGGAGGGGATAAAAAAGCAAAACCTACACTTGAAGATTGAAAACTCAGCCTTCCTCCTCTTCAAACAGCAATAAACAGCAGCAAATCCACCAACTAGACTCCTTTCCCGTACGCCCACGCTCGCTTCAGCCTTGTTCCGATGCGCAGCCCACCCGCTCGCCCTCGAACGCTGGAAACGCAGCCTTGTGTCGCGATGGAATCTCCTCTTCAGGTTGGTTCTTCACTCAATCAACCCTTCTTCACTGCTCTGATACCATGTTAGAGTGCAGCGATGTGGAAGCGTGGGACCAAGACTGAGAGAGAGAGAGAACGCAGAGAGAAGAGAGAGAAAGAGACAGTGAAAGATGAAGATCTGCTGTATAAAGTGTGATGTATACAAAGATATGCAGATATGTACACGGGCGCAGTGCGTGGGACTGTGTATCTCCACCTCGACGATGCAACCTGCTATTCACCTCGAAGTCCGCTGCAGTCTACACGATCTCCAACCTAAAATTTGCAAACAGAGACGTAATCTGCACGAATCTCCAGCCTGAAACCTATGATCAGAAGTGATTGGAAGACTGCAGAAGATCAGCTATAAATAGCTAGAAAATAGGCACCAGAAATAGGTAGGTCGGCTGCATTAAATGCAGCCGATTGGTGCAGTACAGTCGTGGCAGTCCGATTGGTCAGACCAGAATCTGACATCGCTAACATACTTAATAGCAAGAGCATTGAGCTTATCAAAGTACATACAGATGATAATCTTACAAATCTTCTCACGAAGGGTCTTCCAACAGAGCGGTTTGCTCATTGCCGACAGATGATGGGAGTTGGATAGGTATATGTATTTCAACTTTGTACATACCTAGACTTAGCTGATTCTTTTCTCCTCTTAAGGCACATTGCCTTTAGGTGGGAGGTTGCTGGGAATAAAGGGCCATCGTGCCTTTTATATATGCACGGATGTGAATATACCCTTAGCACATTTGTACTTTCATATATATCTATCTAAAACCTAAAGAGGTACACTAGTCATTGTATTGAACATCAAAGGTGTGCTCACTCTCCTTTCAACTGCTCTCAACTCTCTGTGTGTGTTATCCATCGCGTTCACTCTTAGCTCCGTCAAGCTACATCACCACTTCACTAGGAAGAAGCTTCTAGATAAGACCATCGATGTGGAATACTGTAAGACCAAAGACAACCTTGCATTTGTTTACGAAGGCACTTTCCCAAGCTTTACTTCATAGACATTCCAAATCCCTTTGTCTGCTACCTTATCTAGGATCTGAGAGGGGGTGTTAGAGTCATTTCCTGGACTGGCAGGCAGGGCCACATAGACAGGTACCATATGGCTGGCAGTCAGCTAGTTGCCACGTGACAATAGTCGACGGACTGCATCATTTTTAGGTATTATTATCAGCCTATAACTAGGCTGTGTTTTCTATAGTTTGGGTAGTTGTGTCTCACAGATTTCAAGTTGCAGGCTGTGGAGATTGCTCTTGGGACTGACAAAGACCGAGACCTTCGAGATGGAGACATACACAGATATTCTCTCTGTACCCGTGTATAATTCTACATCCTTATACAACATTCTTCACTACAGATTTTCTACATTTCACTCTCTCTCTCAGTCCACTCTTTGTCACGGTCATTCGCTTCCACATTGCTTCACTCTGACACATCCCTCCCTAGAACCTCTGCACTTGTATACCTATATAGATGAGGCTAACTTGCTCCACCTCACCACCCTCACACACTCCCTCTCTCGCACTAGAGAGTCGTGAGAGAGAACCGCATCACCTACACTAGAAAGCAAGAGAAGTTGCCAAGCCCTTCCCTCGGTCTGAAGAAGATGATCTTATCTGCGTCTTGGCCTTGGCCAAAGGCTTAAAGTTGAAGTCTGAGAAAGAGGATGACTTAGCAGAGAAGTCCAGAGCTTGCTTCTTGTGCTTCTCTTGCTTCTTCCTCGAAACCACTAACTCGTAGCAATCCTTGCACAAATGTCCATTCTTACTATAGTGATAACACTAGGCCTTCAACTTCTTCTTCCTATCACCCCTCTCTGAAGCTGCAAAGGCCTCACCGGAACCACCAAACTATGATGAAAGCCTCCCCTGTAACCGCAAAGACGTCTCATGCTCAAGCAGCATCAAAGACATCTATAGAAACTGACAGGTGTCAATGACGTTAGATCCCGCAAAGCATTGGCCACTCCATCAAACTCCAAAGAGAACTTGTACAACACAATCCCCACAAGATGAACCTCTAGAAGGGCAAACTACATGTGTCAAAGCTAGTCCTGGACTTTGACATGTGTAACACAAAGTAATAAGGACTAAATAGTGTCCGGCTCAAACTTCATCTACTGGAGTTGTCCATAAAGAGTGATGGCACGCATAGGCAAAAACAGCCGCGTACAACATCTAAAGCTTTGCCCAAATTGTTGGAAAGGTCCTACAAGAGGTGGCCACCGAAAGGACTTTTTTGAGATGCAATGAAGAAGAGCAAAATATGCACGGGCATCATCGATATCCCATGTGAGCATAACTTCTTAATAATTGTCCTCGTCAAAATCAATGAAATGGTAGTATGCTCAAGATGCTCGCAAGCTACAGACACAACATACCATAACCACTTCTGCACAAACCATGCTTTCATAACAACACTCCAGGTTAGATAATCAAAGCCATGTAATTTGTCATCATTAGAACAATAGGAGGGACCCATCTAGAGAGCATAGGAAGAGAAAATAAGGGAAAGAAGAGAAGGAGACAGAGCACAACCACACCAACAGCACAGACTTCACAAAACAGAGTTCACATGCAGTGCACACAAGCTGATCACAAAAACTGACTACAAAAACAGAGAAAAGAGATGGATTACAACCACCAAACACTGTCAAAAGGTGGAAATTGCTGTTGCCCAGCCTGCAAAGGCATTAAACACAGTAAACACAGCAGCTATGCAGCAAAAACGCAGACTGATCCGTAATAAAATAATACAGAAATTGAAACACAGCCTGCTGGACCAAAAACATAGCCTACAAAAGGCTGCAAACAGGGTGATGGGCAGCAGGCAGCTGTCGCCACGCTGTAGCTAGTGTGCAGCAGTCAAGAAAAGTCAACAATCAGCAGGGGCAGACATGTAATCAGTAGAAAAACAGCAACAGGCACGTAGATCCTAAAATCTGATACCATGTCAAGAGTGGATGCAACAATGGAAGCATAAATAGATGCTGTAATAAACTGCTGAACACAAGGACAGAAGAGAAAAACACAAAAGAACACTCCAAAGAAAAAACTCAAAAGAATGCTCAGGAAATGGAATCCATATACCAAACACGAGACAATCACGTACAACTATGAGTCACTGGCTCCATGGGCACTAGCACCAGCTCTCTCTCTCTCCAATAGAACTTGAGGTGATGAATGATTGATTGAGGAGGGAACCCCTGAATATATAGGCCAAAATAGTGCCATAAACGGCAGCAGGTCAGCCAGCATTTAATGCTGATCAGCCAGCAATAAATGCATAAATACTCATCATAATGACCAAAATAAAATGCCTAAATACCCTAGTAATGTTAGACATGACCAAGACTCACACATAAGTTGACTAGATTGCTAAGATGATCCACACACATAGATCTACATCAGCTGCTCATCACATTCACAGGTTGCCTGCTGCATTTCGAGATCCATACAAAGTACAACACTCTCCAGCTCATCTCTCTGCCCCAATCCTTCAAAGACCTAGGAGTTCAAGGTTTTGCATTCACTTTGCATAGTGTGTTTACTACATTGAGCATTGTATTGTTCTTTATTCATCCTTCTTCTATGTTCATTGTCTCACCTCTGAGTTGTATTATCACATTTTGCTTTGTCATAAATTTGTGTTTATCCTCTGTGTTCAAGTATTTCTTTACACTAATCACAACCAGCCAACATGGTAGGTCCTCATTACAATGGAAAATGCAAGCGTGCATATAATCAAATCAGTCAAAAAACATAGATGTTACCAGATGTAGTAGTCTAACCACCAAACACAAGATGAACAAGTGCCAAGACAACTAGACAACAACTGAAGAAGCCTTGGCAAAGTCACAAACAGCCCGAATAGAGAGAGAACAGCTGAAAACACAAGATAACCAGCAGGCTGAGGCTGGAGAACAAGTCGCCCAGCATCAAACTATGGTCATTCGACAAGAAACTAGGTTGTCCATGTCAAAAGACGACATACCAGGGAGACAGTAGGGTTTGCAGGGAGGAATAGAGAATAAACTCGGCAAACACTAAGAAGAGAAGAGAAGAGAGAAGAAACTCTTATGAATGGAATGACGAAGATCCAAATCATGGAGTGAATGTGATACGAGGGAATAAGGGTGCCATGGCACAAGGAAGATGATGAAGACAGCCACGAACCACAAATTGCAATGTCCTCCTAAAGGGGTGTGAGGGCAATGGGGAGGCTGGAGAGAAGAGGTGACGGACTGAATGAATCAGCCGTAAAGAATGAGTGGCAGTGGTAGCCTACGAATAGGCAAGAGATTGTCTAGGGTGGCACCCGGAGGGAGGACACCGGCTATCTAGGGTGGTGGCCCACTGTGGGTGCCTAGCCTCTTTTTGGGGCTATTAGGTGAAGGGTTTCTCAAAACCCCCCCCCCCCCCTCTTAGGCCTAAAAAGGGGAACAAGAGAAGAGGTGGAGATGCAACACTACAAGTTGAAGAATGCTCATGCAGCAAGTGCCACTTGGACAGTGTCCCTCCTAGAAAAATTGTTCACTTGGACAGTGTCCCTCCTAGTACAAAGATGATGAAATCATGCAATGAATAGGAGGAATGTCAGACTTTGTGTGGTGCTGAGAACCATAAGGAGATGCAAGTACTCGATCGCGGGAGTTGGCTCCATGTTGACCAAGGCACCAAGGCAAGAAGAAGAGGAGGAAGATGTAGAGGATTCCCTAAGATCCAAGATTTCCACCTAAAAGGTAACCTGTAGTAAAGAACACTAGACAGAGTGAACTCGAGAACCCGAAACTCAATCTCAGGAGAGAAACCACTAGCTCCGTGCATCCATGTGGGAAGGAATACAAAGGCCTTGTCATCGAGTCGTGGTTGAACCTCCAAGGCCCCAATCTAGGTAGATCCTCGAGATCCTGGGTATCAATAGGCGAGATGACCGCTAGAAGAAAACCACCCCATCCAAGGGTAGAAGAAGAAGGTAAAAGGCCTACGCTAGGGTGTGCGAAGGACTGAGCGGTGGGTGGGGACCCCCTTTGAAACTGGAGAAATAGAAGCCCCCTCTAAAGTTGCAATAGATGTAGATGCCCCCTCAGAGGGCAAAGAAAGATCATCCCCCTCTAAATCCCCCTCTAAGGTAGATAGGGAATCCAAAAACTCAAGGATCATGGACTCCGAAATGTCTGAGGACGAAGGAAGTGCCGCCGATCGTGCCGAAGAAGGTATTTGGGGTGGTGAAGAACTCCCAGAGGTGGCCTCTTGAACCTTGAGTAGGCAAGGGTGGAGAAGGGTGGACCTCAAGCTGAGCAATGAGTGGGCAACAATCATTACTTCTCAATGAAGCAGGCTGGGAAGCTAAAGAAGAGGAAGGAATCGAGCAGTCACAGTCTCTCGAAGAAGCGGACTGATGAGGAGATGGTATCAAACAATCATTGTAACTTGATGTAGCGAACTACAGATACGCGGGCCATGGTGGCCACTGTACCCGAAAATAGACAGTAGAAGACTACCGTTAGCATTGCAACAATCTCCAGGAGGTTGTAGCACCAATCGATCCTCCATGTACTCAAAAGGACTTAGTGTGCATCAGATGCATCTTATTGCCTTGAGCATAGTGCTCTGATAGCCAATGTAGAATGATCTCTGTGGCCCAAAAGGGAGAGGTGGCACAAGTAGTGCCAGGTAGAAGACCCATATACTCCGAGGGGGTGGGGAGCAAAGGTCGAAGTCAGCAAGCATCAGTGGTGTGTCTTGTGAGGCCACAATAGGAGCACCCAGTAGACTAGTCATCTGTTGGTAAAGAAGCCACGGGTACCAATGTGCCTTGCTGAAGAAGGAAGAGGTGAAAGAGGTCAGCCACAAACCATGAACCGTAGTATCCGCCTCAAGAGGTGTGAGGACACTGCAAAACATGAACAGCAATGTCTGCCTCAAGGGGTGGGAAGGTAGTGGAAGGGCTAGAAGTAAACTGCCATTGGGAGGAGGATGCCACCAATAATAAGAGGTTGCAGCCAACAATCAAGAGTAGCCATCGGTTGACTTGGAAGAGTCACCAACTGTGCAAACGCAGCTTTTAGCAAACAGAAGTAGGTGCTGGAATGCCGTTAGCAATCAAAAAGTACCGCCAACAAACTAGGCTAAGCCACTAGTGGACTGGGTAGAACTGCCAACAAAAAAACCCAGGGTATAGTAGTATGGTGGAGTTGCCAGCTGAAGCAAGGAGTCACCGGCTAGAAACACAAGTTCCGACAAATTAGAAAGAGACACCGGGTTGCTGAGCACAAATGCCAATAGACTAGTTGAGCCACCAATCAACATGGAGGAGTCAACAGACTAGTTGAGCCGCCAACCATAAACTGCAATGTTCTCCTGAAGGGGTGTGAAGGCAATGGAGAGGCTGTCAAAAGATGACGTACCAGCGAGACAATAGGATTTGCGGGGAGGAACACAGAGTGAACTCCGCAAACATGGAGAAGAAAAGGGAAGAGAGAAGAAACTCTGATGAATGAAACAATGAAGATCTGAATCATGGAGTGAATGTGATACAAGGAAACAAGGGTGTCATGGCACAAGGAAGATGATGAAGACAGCCACGAACCACGAATCGCAATGTCCTCCTAAAGGGGTGTAAGGGTAGTGGAGAGGCTAGAGAGAAGAGGTGACGGACTTAATGAATCAGCCGTGAGGAATGAACGAGAGAGAGGCCTATAAATAGACACAGTCAGTCTAGGACGGCGCCCCTTTTTGGGGCTACAAACCCTAAACATAAAACCTAAACGCAAAATGCAAAAACACAAAAACATAAACTGCGGGTGAAGGGTTAAGGGTTTCTCAACACCCCCTCTCAAGCCCAAAAAGGGGAACAAGAGAAGAGTGAGGTGGAAATGCAATGCTACATGCTGAAGAATACTCATGCAACAGATGCCACTTGGACAGTATCCCTCGTGGGGAAATTGTTCACTTGCCCAAGAGCCCTAGTACAAAGATGATGAAAATATGTATTGCATAGGAGGAATATCGGACTTTGTGTGGTGCCGAGAACCATAAGGATATGCCCGTACTCAATCTCAAGAGATGGCTCCATGCTGACCAAGTGACCAAGGCAAGAAGATATAGAGGATCCCTAAGATCCAAGATTTCCACCGCAAAGGGAACCTATAATAAGAACAGTAGATAGAGTGAACTGGAGAACCCGAAACTCAACCTTGGGAGAGAAGCCACTAGCTCCGTGTATCCATGTTGGAAGGAAAACAAAGGCCTCGTGACTAAGTCGCGGTTGAACCTCTGAGGTCCCGATCTAGGTGATACTTGAAGATCTTGGGTATCAGTAGAAGAGATGACTAGTTGAAGACAGTCACCCCAAGAAAGTAGAGGATGGGTGAAGAACTTCATAAGGAGTAGGTTCCCTCTCTGAGGTGGGAGGTAGAGGGGCCCCCACTGAAGTCAAAGAAGAAATAGATACCCCCTTTGAGGGCAAAGAAATAACATCCCCCTCTGAATCCCCTTCTAAACGGGATAGGAAATCCAAAAACTCATGAATCACGGACTCCGAAATGTCTGATGATGAAGGAAGTGCCGCCGGTGGAGCTGAAGAAGATATCTGGGGTGCCAAAGAGTGCCCAAAGGTAGCCTCTCGAATTTGAGTAGTCTAGGGTGGGAAAGGGAGGGGCTCAGAATGAGCAAGAGGTGGGCAACACTCGCTATCTCTTGGTGGTGCAGACTGGGTAGCCGAAGAAGAGGAAGGGGTCAAGCAACCACTGTCTCTCGAAGGAGCAGACTGACGAGAAGACGGTATCAAACAATCACTATTTCTCGATGGAGCAGACTGCATATCCGTAGGTCGTGGAAGCCACTGTACCTAAAAATAAGTGGGAGAAGACTGCCGCTAGCATTGCGACAATCTCCAAGAGGCCGTAGCACCAATCGATCCTCCATGTGCTCAAAAGGACTTGGTGCGCATCAAATGCGTCTTATTGCCTTGAGCATAGTACTCTGATAGCCAATGTAGAACGATCTCTGTAGCCCAAAAAGAAGAGGTGGCATAATGAGTGCCTGGTGAAAGACGCATATACTCCAGGGGGTGGGAAGCAAAGGTCGAAGTCAGCAAGCATCAGTGGTGTGTCCGATGATGCCACAGTAGGAGCACCCAGTAGTCTGGAGATTTATTGGTAAAGAAGCCATGGATACCAGTGTGCCTTGCTGAAAAAGGAAGAGGTCAGCCACCATGAACCATGAACCGTAATCTCCGCCTCAAGGGGTGTAAGCACAATGTGAAGCACGAACCACAATGTTCGCCTCAAGGGGTGGAAGGGTAGTGGAAGGGCTGGAAGTAAGCTGCTAGTGGGAGGATGTAACCAGCAGTAAGAGGTTGCAACCAATAGAAAGACGCATGTGAGGAGAGAGAGACTAAAAACGCAAACAGAACAACCTACAAGAGAGAGAAATACTAAAAACGCAAGCAACAAATGAGAGAGACTAAAAACGCAAGCAGGACAGCCTGCAAGAGAAAGACTAAAAACGTAGGCAACAGGGCTGTGATGACATGGCAGGCTGTAGGGCAATAGGTCTGCACAAGAACAACAGTCGCCTAACTGAAATCAACTCCAAACTGTGTGAAGAGGACTGGAAATCAAGTGCTAAATGATGGAGACAGCAATGGACAGCTTCGGCTAAGATGTCCTCCGTGAACGGGGTGTGGGCAGCAAGTTGAAACACCTGAAATCTACAAAAACAAGATTTTGATGTAGCAAAAGAAGAAGAGAAGTGGAAGCCGAACCCGCCACCGGTCTTTGCCTTCACTGGAGTGGAGGATCTTTGCCAATGTTTGAGTAGATCCTGCTCTAATACCATGTCAAAAGATGACGTGCTAGCGAGACAGTAGGGTTTGCGGGGAGGAACACAGAGTGGACTTGGCAAACATGGAGAAGAAACTCTGATGAATGGAACGATGAAGATCTGAATCATGGAGTGAATGTGATACAAGGGAACAAGGGTGCCGTAGCACAAGGAAGATGATGAAGACAGCCACGAACCACGAACCGCAATGTCTTCCTGAAGGGGTGTGAGGGTAGTGGAGAGGCTGGAGAGAAGAGGTGACGGACTGAATGAATCAGCCGTGAGGAATGAATGAGAGAGTGGCCTATAAATAGGCACAGTCAGTCTAGGATGGCCCCCCTTTTTGGAGCTGCAAACCCTAAACGCAAAACGCAAAAACACAAAAACGTAAAACTGCGGGTGAAGGGTGAAGGGTTTTTCAACAGAGGCTGGAGAGAAGAGGTGACGGACTGAATGAATCAGCCGTAAAGAATGAGTGATAGAGGCAACCTATAAATAGGCAAGAGACTGTCTAGAATGGCGCCTGGAGGGAGGGCACCAGCTATCTAGGATGGTGCCCCATTGTGGGCGCTCAGCCCCTTTTTGGGACTATCCACTGTGAAATCCTACACGCAAAATGCAAACTGCAAGTGAAGAATTTCTCAACAGTCCATACCAAGCAATAGGCTAAGAGAGAAAAATGCAAGGTGAAACAACTCTATAACAATAAAACGCAAGTTATAGCTGCTATAAAACAATAGCAATTAGGGCGCCCAGCTTGTAGACAGGTCACCCAATAGCAAACACGCACCATGTCACAACCTTTGAGATGAAGAGAGTCAAAGCAAAAATTGACATGATTGTGAGGATCATTCTAAAGATCAACAAGATTGTGACATGGATTGTGGTAAAACATGACAAAGATTGTAAGGGCCCCCAAAGGGTCCTCACCTTGCTATTATGGCACCCTCTGTATAGGTGCCTACCTTACTACACCTACCTAAGGAGAAATCAAATGGCACCAACTATGCCTTGTAGTCTTGCAAGGAGGAGTGCATCCTAGACTCCTTCAACCTCTGAGATTTTGTTACCCAACAATTGCCCCACCTACAATGGATCCTCACATAGGATCTCCGGCTGATCAAGCAACCCTTTGGAATTGGTTCAACTCTTGAGCCCAATCATTCCAACTTACTTTTCATGAGCTACCAGTCAAGTGTGTCTACTACACAGCTATAAGCCTCAACCAAATTATACTCTTTTTCAAATTTAGATGTTCACACATCAAATGACCCTTGTGATGCAGTTGCAACAACTCTTTGTTGCAAATTCCCCAACCATGAAGGACCACATCAACTATATGGAGGAGATATAAGATGAGCTTGCATCCCAATGAAAGAACATTTCTTCAAAGGATATGGCTCTAACTCTTTTGTTACATTTACCATCCCCTAAGTATGATGTATTCTATATCAGCCTCCTCACCTCCAGGGTTAGGAATACAAATATTCTATATCAGCCTCCTCACCTCTAGGGTTGGGAATACCATCACCTAGAAGGAGTTTGTCCCCATAATTTTGGAGCAAAATGGACCAAGAGTCCATCCACCATATTTGATTCAAGTTCTAGCATATCACAAATGACAACCCAACCCAACATAATAACTTGATCATGAAGAAGAAAGAAAAGGGTGGGTATATACTCCTAAACAATCATGTGCAAGTCTTTCGAATCAACTAATTGCCAACACAATACTTGGGGACACCCACATATCTTCCTTTGTGCCTTGTTATCTCTTCATAATTGTGGATACCCAAAGTGATTCCTTATCTCCACATGAAGGTCTTTGGTGTGTTGTGAGAAAGAGACTATAGGAGGGCATTCCATCATCTTGGCCTAGATAACACACATGGCCAAGGGACACTCATGACATGCTCAATTTTCCTCTTCCTAAGGCCTCCCTCCCAAGCCTATGTAGAGACACCTTACCACTTCCACATACTTGGAACTGCTTATTTGGTGCTCACTTGTGGCTAGGCTCTATCTTGGTGCCTTCCAACTTTGCAAAGACTACTTGGTGGGTCACTTTGGGGTAACTCAGGTTACTTCCATGCTCGTAGTAAAGTCATTTTACTTCAAGCCTGCTTTCTCTTGATTTAACTATGTGATATCTTGGTCCAAGAGTGTTCGTGAGAAACTGAGGTTTAATGTAATTGCAGAAATTTCAAAAATAACCTTTTAAAATTTAAAGAGAAGGTTTAAAACCCTGCACTTAACAAGATTTTCAGTTATAAGAATGGCAAATCCGTGTAATTTGATTCGAAAAGTCCCTCGAAAATTTTGAGTAAAAGATTTTTGCTATCTGCTCCCAAAACTAGTTTTCCATGAGCAGAGTTATCAAGACTTTGCAAACGATCTCTGGAAGCGCACCACACTTTCAACACATGCATGCACAAGCACGTGCCCAAAGGAAACTAAGGCATACTGCACAGAGCGAAGGGAAGGAAGGAGAGAAACAAATAAGGGAAAAGCACAAGGTATGATCGAACATTCACAGTACTGAAAAAGTCGAGTCCACAGAGCAAGCAAAAAACAACTCCTTGACGAACGGAAAGAAGGCTACTGACCCATCTGAGACTTGTTCTTGGGGATTTCGACCTTCGGGGCCTGCAGGGCGGCCTCTAAAGCAGCGAACTTGGAGGCATCCTTGGCATCGTAGTGGGGATCTACAAGCTCTCTCTTCAGAGTCCTCAACCTTTTCTTTCGCTTGGACCGGATAGATTTGCCCATTGCACGCCTCTCTGTGCTTTTGAGAGAGAGAGAGAGAGAGAGAGAGAGAGACTGTCTGTGTATGCGTGTGTGTGTTTTTTGCTAAGAGAGTAGCTTTGATGTGATCCTACCAATCACAAGATGCCTTACGAGAGAGACTCATAGACTAGAGAGTTCTTTTATACACACGGTTTAGAGATTCGCAAATTTTATTTTAATGTTCTAATGTGATTTTAGCAATTAAAGGTGTGATTTTCTTGCCCAATATTTCTAAACAATTTAGCCACACTGTAAAAACTAGATGCTTTTACCTTTAAGTAAATTCATACATCCCCCTTGATCGCAGCTAGAACTTTGGAATGCACTAGACTACTGGCACACACTATTTTGAATAGTAGTTTGGATGGATTTGAGTTTGTTGCCTTGCATTTGAGCATTTGAAAACACCCCAATAGTTTTCCCTAAGGGAAATTGAGGTTTTTCCTCAAGCCAATTCGAATCCTCCCTTTTGGACCTTCATTAAAGCCTAAGTCTCTTAAATTGTGCTTATATATTGGCTAAATGCTAGACACCATGCCTTACTAGCTTCTTATAGGAGTTTATGATTGCTTTGGCCCTATACTCAACTAAGGTTTTGCTTGAGGTAAAGTATTAGTTTTACCTTGAGGAAATTACATGGGTTTTTGGATCATCCCTTGCAGCAAAAACCTTGTACCTAGCATGAGAACCTTGTTAGTGATCTAGGCTTGCATCATGGCACCTAACTTTGCATTGGTCCAGTGATTGCTTGGGTGCAAATTATCAATTGTCTTGCCTTGAACATTTTACATCGACGAATATAGATTTTTTGACTTCAAACTATATATTCCCTCCTTCTAAAGTATCGTGTGAGCCTCATATCTTGCATATATACTACTCCTGAAGACTACACTTAAGCTTTTCATCAACTTGTGACTTCCTTGACCTAAAAGATTAGAAATCATTTTCCTTGAGGTAAATACATAATTTTTGTCTCAATAAAAAAAATTGTGACATGTAAAACAATTAATGAGTCTTAGGCTACCCTTAGTCTAGCTTGGGAGTAGCTTTAGCTACGACTTGGATACTTGACCTTGCAACAAGTAGATGCCACCTTGACCCAACCACAAGTAAAAGGCAAGAGCTTTACCTCAAGCCTACCCACTTCATCTCCAAGTTTCCTCAAGTGCCTCTCATCCTTGCAATCAATTTACACATCATAAACTTGAGCCACAAACACAACCCTTAGACATTTACTTCCATGAGTGGAAGATTGCTTAAGTTAACTCCACCAAATCTTGATTTAAGCATTTTACATCCAAGTAGTCTTTAGGACCTCTCTTGAGTCACCCCTTTCAAGTCTAAACATTGGTCACTTTGTTGGGTGTACACTTTATGCTTAGGCCATGACCTTGTATGACCAAATACTTGCGTGAATTGGAACTGCCTTGCCTAAATTTCATCAAGTATTGATTGAGAAGCTTTCCCTTGATCCAAAAATGCATCTTGCCTTGAGCTTGTTAGGAGGTTTCTTTCTAGACCAATGTCATAGCTCAAAGGCCCTGGCTTTTGTCTTGCATATTATAGTTTGCATCTAGACTTGGGCTTGGTATCAAGCTTGCATTACTTACATAAAAATCCTTCCCTTTGAGGAAAAGGAGACTCTTTATCTTGACCTTGTGTGTCATAGATTCTTGGATCACTAATGGAAACTCAACCCATATACATCACCTTTCATGCAAGAGAAAACCTAGAATGATACTTGTAAAAACTTGGTTTGGAAAGTTTTGACAACTACATTACAAGAGCTCCAAAATATTTGCCTCAGGGTAAAGTTGCATACTTTTTGCCTTGAGGCTAGTAGGATTTGCCTTTGAATCATCTTTTGAGGCTCAAATCATCATAAATTAACTTGTATACTTGAAGGCATGAGCTAGATATTATATGGATATATTTTGCATTATTTGGTTGTTGCTTGACTTACAATCCACTATATCCTTGAAAAAACTTTTTACCTTGAGGAAATAAATTTATTTACAATGAGGTAGTCATTCATGCTTAAAAGACTCTTGGAAAATATTTGGGAAGTAATTATTCATGCTTAAAAGGCTATTGGAAAACTTTGGTTTCATTAAATTCAATTTGCATGGATAGGCATTACTTGTAAGCTTCCCATTGAATGGTCTTATATCTATCTTACTCATTACCACTCCAAACTTATTGCCTTGAGGCAAAGCCATCACCCCTCAAGACCATCATGGAAAGCCAAAACCCTTGAGCAACACCTTGTGTACAATGACCATGATTTAGAAATTCAAGCTATAACTCAAGCAACACCTTGTGCACAATGACATGATCTAGGCATTGCACCTAGGACTTAGCATATATGACCTTGTGAATGTACATCACTAAAAAAAGTTTCCAAATATTTCCTTCAAAACTCTTTTCCTATAGGATTTTTACATTGAGTTAGTTACCATCTTCCTCCTTGACCAACTCTGAAGCACAAAACCACCTAGCTCTTGGCTTGTGCACTCTAGTGTGGGAGCTCTCACTCATGTAATGAACGGGGATCATGGGAACATGGCATGGGAACATACCAGTCACACTGACGGTATATAAGGTGTAAGAGGGTATTTTGAGGCATCAGAGAAATTATCAAGAAACTCTCTTTTCACCTTCTCAAGGTTCCATGGCTTCCTCTTCTTCTTTCTCTCTCCCTCTTTCTCTCTCTTCTTCTTGCCTTTCTCTCTCCTCCTTTTATAGGAGATTTATTCGCCATTATGCCACAATTGTAGCCCCGTTAACAGACTAGCTGAAAAAAGAGGCTTTCCTATGGGATGAATTGGCTGTCCACAGTTTTCAGCACAGCCGAAAGACTTGCTCACTTCAGCCCCCATCCTCGTATGCCCCGATTTTTCAAAGGATTTTACCATCCAGTGTGATGCTAGTGGATGGGGTATTGGTGCAGTTTTACTGCAGGAACATGGGGTAATAGCATTTGAGAGCCGAAATTTGGATGATAAACAGAGAGAGTTGCATGTCTATGATCAGGAGATGTTGGCAGTCATTCATGCTATCAAAAAGTGGCATCACTACTTGTATGGTAGCATATTTAAGGTGAAAAGTGACCACCGTGTGCTCAAATATTTCTTGACTCAGCCCAACCTCACTCCCAAATAACGTAGATGGGTGGCAACACTACAAAACTATGACTTTGAGATTACCCACACCCGTGGCAAGGACAATGTAGTGGCCGATGCACTCTCTCACATGTGGGCATGCAAGGTCTCATCCATCACTGAACTCCACCATGATTGGATTGAAGAGCTCCAAGAGGCATACTTACTTGATGTTGAATTCAACCCCCTTTTCCAGAAATTACAGCAAGGTGCCATGGATGACAATTCCCAATATCAGCTCCATAATGGCCTCATTTGGATCCATGGCCGTATTGTGATTCCCCATGCCTCTCCCTTCACCCAAAGGATCCTTCAAGAGATGCATTCTTCCTCGATTGCTGGCCACTTAGGGGTCTTCAAAACATATGATCGAATTTCAAAAAGCTTCCATTGGAAAGGCCTATGGCGGGATGTAAAAGACTTTGTGTCTAGATGTGTGCCTTGCCAACAAAATAAAGATAGCTCTCTTAAACCGGGTGGCTTGTTGCAGCCTTTACCTATTCTCGAAGGAAAATGGACCCACATTACCATGGATTTCATCATTGGTTTACCTACAACCAAGAAGGATTGGGATAGCATTTATGTGGTAGTTGACCGACTCACTAAAGCAGCCCATTTCATCCCTACAAAATCCCAGTTTACAACATCCCACGTTGCCACTCAGTTTATGGAGCATGTTTTTAAGTTGCATGGCTTGCCCCAAGTCATAGTACATGATCAGGACACCAAATTTATGAGTCAGTTTTGGCAGACCATTTTCAGCTCCATGGGGACCAAATTGGCTCCGTCTACAACCTATCATCCCCAAACAGATGGGTAGACCGAAAGAGTCAATAAATGGCTTGAAACTTATTTGCGACATTTTTGTCATGATGTGCAGAATTCTTGGGATGTATGGCTGCACTTGGCTGAATTTTCTTACAACAACACCACTCATTCAAGCATTGGAGTCTCTCCCTTCGAAGCATTGTATGGTTATCGGGTGCCCCTTCCTACCGTGATCTTCAATGAAAAGCTCAACCCCTTGGGAAAAGAAGAGCTGGACCGCATGCAAGCTCTACTTCAACAATGCAAGGTAAAACCTCAAAAGGGCTCAAGAGCACATGAAGCTCCATGCTGATGCAAAAAGAAGACCCCTTGACTTTCAAGAGGGTGAAATGGTACTCCTCAAGGTCCCCAAGTCCTGTTATGCCACGCTAAAGGACGACTCTTGCAACAAGTTGGGACACTGTTACTATGGGCCCTACAAGATCATTAAAAAGGTCGGGGACTTGGCTTACCGCCTCCAACTCCCTCCCACCACTAAGATCCATGATGTCTTCCACGTGAACCAATTGAAACCTTTCATTGGCACTCCCAAAGATCATGTAGAGGAGCTCACACCCATAATGAGGAGGGCCTTATTCAGTGCATTCCGAAAGCAGTCATTGGGCAACGTGAAAAGCAACTCCGCACCCATTCCATACATGAATACTTGATCAAATGGCAAGGCCTACCAATAGAAGAAGCCTCTTGGCGCCCAGCATCTACATTGGATGAATTTCCACACCTCAAGGAGGCTGTGTTGGCTGGCACCTCACCATGACCCCTGTTTTGGGTTGCAGTCTGCATCTGGACGGCCACCTGTTTTGTACCAGATTTGGTCCTGGTTCACTCTCAACCATACATGGCTAGAAAGTATACCTCGAGGGCTCCGTTCCGACACCTTACTTGCCCCGATCAGAGTTCCCTAGTGGAAGTTATGGCTGTTTTTTCTCCAGCCATACCGTCTGGGACTGCACACTAGAAATTCCTGGACAACCCTTTATTTTGTACCAGTTTTGGTCTTGACCTGATTGCAGCCCCGCCTCACCCACATGGGCTGAAAGTACATCTCATGGGCTCCGTAACGACACCTCAATTGTCCCATTCGGAGTTACCCACACAAAGTTATGGCTGATTTTCTACAGCACACTCTTACAGTCCATGACTACATCCCTTGTTTTTTAGGACAAAAACTTTATGAGACGGGATGGTTTGTAATGAACGGGGATCATGGGAATATGGCATGGGAACATACTAGTTACACTGACGGTATATAAGGTGTAAGAGGGTATTTTGAGGCATCAGAGAAATTATCAAGAAACTCTCTTTTCACCTTCTCAAGCTTCCATGGCTTCCTCTTCTTCTTTCTCTCTCCCTCTTTCTCTCTCTTCTTGCCTTTCTCTCTCCTCTCCCTCTTCTTCTGCAATCCTTCTCTCTCTCTCTTTCCCCTTAGTTAGGACAGTTAGGTCTCCTTCATTACAACTCAACCGCCAAGACCCACAGACCGCTTATTGCTTCAAGCGTTCCAAGCCTACCTCTTACATAGCCGACGCGCCATCCATATCTACGGGTGTAGTGAGCTTACCTCCATGCCGATTGAGTTACCTCCTCTCCTACGCACTCCGGTAGCTCCACGATCCAAGTGCAAGCTTCAAGCAAGCACCATCCTCAAGCTCCAAGCTCCAAGCTCCATTGCTGCAAGCAAGACAAGAGAAGAGAATAGAAGAGAAGAAGAGAGGAGAAGATGGAGAGCTTCTCCTCCCCGGTCCCTCACCCTCACACTCTCCCACTCCCTCTCTCTAGCACAAGCTCAAGCTAGCAAGAATAAGAAGAAGAAGAAGAAGAAGAAGAGGAGAGCCACTTTTTACAACACATAAGAATGAGCTTCTCATTCACTTTTTAACTTTATATACAAAACCCTAAATCCCTTTTGGCGGTCATCCCCTTATCCCCTTTTTTACATGGTCGGTCATGGCCTAGGCCCTTTTTCCCATTGTGCTCCTATCTTCCTAGCTTCCTTCCTATCGCCCATCTACCTTTATAAATTGCACGCTCGGTGCTCTTTAAATTAAATCATGATGCGCTTGCACTCTTTTACAAAAGTATTGACTTGTGCTTTTTCTTGTGCACCTTTTTCCTTTATTTAGGACTTTTCTGCACTTCTTGTGTTTTCATATTTTTATTGGCGCGCCTTCGTCTTCCGTTTCACTTTTTCCTTGGCCTTTATCTCTTGCTTTAGATTTTCCCGATTTGCCTTGGGCTTTATCTTCTGCTTTAGATTTTTCAAAATTTCCACATTGTTCCTCTAAGGGTTAACATAACCCCCTCCTAGACGAGTGCGAGTCCCATGGCACTCACCGTTGTAGGTAGCGAGCTTTAGCATGCACCGAAGACGTGGGTGGCAAGGATGTATGTGGTTGCCTTTTTGGATTCCTGGTGGTGGCCAGATGAAGGTCGTTGGGGCCATGTTGTTGGCGTGGGTGGCTGGTACAGGTGGTGGTTTGTGGGGATTCTGCACAGGCCGGTGGGCTTGGGTGATAGGAATGGTCAAGAGGTCAGAATTGAGTGATGATGAAGAGATGACGATGCATTTTATGGAGTCTTCAGTACTTGCGATTGAAAACCTCTCATATGTGGTCTCTCCCTCGGGTAGTGCTAGTCTTCTTATCGTGCACAAGACGTAGTTCAATTAGTTTGGGAGATAGGTTGAACTTTAAGCAAGCTGAGAGTATTGCCCTGCACTTGAGAACCCAAACTATGCATATATTTCAGTGTAGATATTATGTGAGTGCTCGTGCATACTTAGATATTATGTAGTTAGAAGACCACGGGTTGGTTTCTTGTAACAACGTGTGGATGAAGCAAAGTTGTCGATGTTGAGAAGAAGTACACGTGAAGGTGTATGAGACATCCTTTGCGTTGTGACAGCACGATGTAGCATAATCGAACACATTGACACTGAACTTTCGGTAAGCTGGTAGCTATTGGGCTTGCTCAACAAGTACGGTGCACTTTTCATGGCTATTCGTATGGTGCTTACCACGATCGATTGCAATGATACTAAGGCGGAGTGCAAAAAAGGAATCGTGCAAATGGGTCAGGGTGATAGGTCTAACCATAGGCGAGATAAGCTCCCTAGGTATGTCCTACCCTTGATGTGCCTTGAACAATTGTGGGGGATGTGCAGAGGGCTAGGGAACTAGGGACGGAGGCAGCCGACCAAGGTCACTGGGTGTACCTAATTTGAGGACCCTAGGTGTCATGCTGTGATTGTGAGTGTTTTTTTTCTTTTCTTTTTTTCCTTTTCTTTTTCACTTTTTTTTTATTTTTTATTTCTTTGAAAGGAATAACATGAGTACAACCATTGCAATACGTTGAGGCTATCAGCCTTTCAATTGGATCGGGAAATGTCAAGATTCAAAGGCTGCGAAACTGGATATTATAGCGACGATTGTGTCCTAGCCTAGTTGCTAGAGGACCAATTGTTGGGATGAAGAGATACACTGGAGATTTTGCAAAACCTCTTTGAAATGTGCGATGTTGGTACAATTGAAGTAACAATTGCCGTGAGTGCCAAGTGTAGAGTTTGAACTAGAAGGAGAGAGTGGCACACTGATCATGCTTTGGGCCATGCAATGTGGGTGATCGACAAGGGTGATTTTCACTTCCAATAGTGTGGCTTCGTCATGGCTCTTTGTGAGGTTGGTGGTCTTGTGGTGACTTGGGCATTGAACACTTTCGTATAAAGACCTGTGTCATCCTACATCCACTTGACACATCGTGAGAGTATATGCAAGTCACTTGTATCAATCATAATGAACAGATGCAACACAAAAAGATATTACTTTATCAAAATCCTATGGTGCTAGCTGTGATGCATATCCTCGACGCTTGTTAAAGACATGACATATATTAGTAGTAGGTAAGGGAGGTTTACAGTTGGGGAGCCTGCCCCTTTACCCACGTAAGGACAAAAAGTCATGACAAAATGGCATTTGGCAAGCAGCTTATACACATAGGGCCTATTCTATTTGTATGAGGCGTGATGAATTTGGGTGATCAGACGGTTGGGGTTGTGCCGATGGTGGGCTCCTGTTAGGCTAGGTAGGGAAGATATCGGTCAGGACTTGAATGGTGTAGTCCCTGGCCGCAACTATTTCAAGAATGCTTTTAAACAATTCATCAAATTCCTGCTTGTCTCTAGCTGCCTTCTCCTCTTTCGAGCACCTGGTACATGAGCGTCTGGTGAGGGCCTACACGGCT
The DNA here is from genome assembly GCF_053477565.2 of Lygodium microphyllum. Lineage (NCBI taxonomy): Eukaryota > Viridiplantae > Streptophyta > Polypodiopsida > Schizaeales > Lygodiaceae > Lygodium > Lygodium microphyllum. The sequence continues at coordinate 98,405,214 of NC_141143.1, forward strand.
GGTGTTGCCACACCCCGGCTGCTCCCTTGAGCCTTCATCCTCTTGGCTTGGGGAGTTTTCAGCCTACATCCTAGGTAGTGTCTCTTGGGGCCTCTTTTTGGTGTGTACCTCTTAAGGGTAGGCACATATCACTCTAGTGGAGGCGCTCGTGCCTTATGCTCCCTTCTACAGAGGAGAGCTTCCTTGCATGCCAGCTACATTGTGTACTCCATGACGGCTACTATGGGAAAATTTACAAAATGTGAATCAAGGTTAGGCTTTGAGGCATAATAGAATTATTTGCATGAAAGGGATTAAACAATGGATTATCAAGCGCATAGAAGGAGGAGGGCCGAGGTGAGGCATGTAGTGTTTGTTGTAGAGGGGCGGCCCCCGTGATGATGTTCATCCTACTTGGAATGTGGGGCATATTCCAGCCATTAGCAGATATTGGCTTATGCTAAGTTGCGTGGACTGGTTGTCATGGAGTGGAGCAGGGCTCGTCTCCAGAAGGACAAACCGAAAAGGGGAAAGGTGTATAGAAGGTGATGGTGCCTCGTTTACACCATCAGAGATATTGGTCAGGGCTTCCTATGGCGGTAATGAGGGTTGCATGCCCTCCACCTGGAGGTGGGAATGGTCACACGACTTTTAGATGTGTGGTGAGAGGAGGACATGAGGAGCTCAGCTTGTCAAACCCAACTCTTCTCTCTGCGCTTGACTATCATTGCTTGTGTGTGTTGATATTATCTATATAGGGTCACAAAACTCATTGTTTGTTTATGCACATATTTATGAATCCATGTCACTTCGTGAGGATAAAAACCAATTGTATAACTCAGGATTGTACTGGAGTGTGGCACACACATCCAGTACTCGCGGTAGCTTACTCAATAACGATAGATATTTTGCAACATCAAGTAGCACGGTACCTTGTCCGAGTTTACTGGCAACATGTAACTCCTTAGTGAGAACCTTATTAGCCAGAGAGTTCTCTCGGCTAGTTCCAGCTAAGTTTGTACCCCGAATGACAGTCATTACTCCAAAGGAAGTTGGTGCCACATAGGTTGGGTCTCTTTGAGACCGCCATTTGGCCAATCGCTCCTCTGAGACTATCATAATTTGGGCTCCTAGTTCAGCCATTGTAACGCGGTTTTCAAACCAACGTTTTTCCAATCGACTTCGACTCTTTGATTGTCGCTTTAGTTGCTCTATCTCTAAGAGATTTTGTTGGCAGAGCACATCATTGAATGTCACAGTTAAGCGTAGTTCGTCAGCTTTCTCGTCAGAGATGAGTCACATGCATTCATGCAGGAGCCTGTCATAGTGCTCATCAAGATGTTCTTGCTCTTCCCTGGATAGGGAAAATGGCAAGTATTCCCCAAGCTGCTTCTTGGGGAATGCACCCATGTCAGCAAGGACGTAGACACATGCGAATACTTTGAGTTTAGCATCCAACTCAGTTAAGCATTCTGCAACACTTCTATGTTCAACGAGGGCTTGCTCGGTTGCTATCTCATACAAGGTTCTAGGAGTTTCCCTAGGCTTTAGCATAGCTGGGGGCTCATGCCTAGGTGAGCAAGATTGGTCAACGCTAAGATTGCTTATGCTCTCGGGGTTTCCATGTTTCTCCTGAGGCCTTGCTGCTATTGTGTCATGGTTCTCCTTGGATGTGACCGGTATAGTCTTGTCACCCTGTTGTGATAGCGTTGTATCCACTCTTGATTGGTCAATGCGAGTTCTGTTGTCGGTGGATTGAGTGTTGCAAGCAACCGTTGATGGTAATGGTTGCTTTGATTTTTCAGAGCATATGGATATGTCTAAGGTTTCACCGATGTTAGGAGATATGGCAGTGGGTTCATTCATGGGTGGACTTGATGCTTTATTCCTTAGCTCTTCGGCACTCTTAATTTCAATCTTCTTGTGGTCTACAACCGCTTGCAATTGCCATTGTTGTTTTCATTTTTTTCTCTTCTCTTTCGTAGGCAATCGAGGTGTATCCCCGGAAGACTTGGGACCTTGGAATAGGTTAGTCATTGATGTGCTTGGTTGGGCCTCAACATTCTCTTTCTCTAGTGTGTCCTCATGGGACATAGCTGCAGCCTGTTGAACAACCCTGGTAGGTTGTGAGGATAAAATTGCCTCTCTTTTTGGAGAGTCTAGCTCTTTAGCTAATTCCCCTCTATTTAGTTCCTCAAGCCTAGGCTTTAGGTGCTTTGGAAGTGCTGGAGTTGTCAAAGATATTGGTTGTGACACCTCCTCCATAGGTGAATGACTAAGGGCATGTTTTGCAAGGGGCATTGTCGCGGCCAAGGGCTGTGATTGATGTGATCCCTGATTGGAAGTAGTAGTAGCTAGTTCAGTGGACTTGCTACTATTGGTGGATTGCGGTATTAAGTCCTTAGGCCAATCGAAAGTGGTCATGTCTTTTGTTGCCCTTTGAGCATTCACTTGTGTAGATCGAGCATTAGTTGATCTAGTCACATTACTTTGCACAAGCATATTCTTGGGTCGAGAGCTACGGGTGATGTCATATCCCACCTCTTGGACATTTGGAAGCTTAGATGGAGATAGAGGTTGGGATTGAGCAGCTGCACTTGACAGCTATTGTTGTGTTTTCTGTGTCCGTTTAGGGAAAGAGGGTGCAAGAGATCTGGGACTCTTAGGTGGACTTGGCACTGGCTGAAAGATTTGCTTGTGGCTGTTAGATGATTGTGCCATTTGCTTTGTTGAGCAATCATCCTTCTTATGAGTAGCGTTGTGCTATGATGCTCATGATTTTAAGCATGCTAGGCTCTTCCTTTCTAATACTCATGTTTGGTTTCTTGCCCTAAGACCTGGATTTTCTCTTAGATTTTCTCCTGTGCTTCTTTACTTTTGATGCAATCTAGCCTTCAGTTGTTAGAGGTGGTTTAGCAAGGGGTTTTGATATCCAAATCCATCGGTTACTTGCGTAATACCCTTGAGCACATAGCGACGCTTTGGATATCCATCGCGGTGTTGTGCTAGCTCTCCATCAGTGCCATCGTCTATAAGGCTTGAGCTTCTTTCATGGTCTTCTATGATGTTTATAAGTCCAAAGCCTACCCTTGGCATTGTCTCCTGACCTTCTTGTTTCAAGCATGACCTCACTCACTGGTTCTCTCTGTTCAACATGCGCTTATAGCAACTCTTTCAACAAGTCCTTGCTCTCATCACTAGGTTTGCTTGGCATGTCAGAATGCTCCTTGTCTTTCCCTCGAGGTTTGATGAGGTCACCCTTACTAAAGGTTGTGATTATCCTCACACCCGATAGCATCAAGTGTATCCTCTATGTGACATAGTCGGTCTCACACTTGGTTGCCCTTTTGAAGGGTCGTCCAAGGAGGGTTTCCTTTCAACAACTAGCACTATTTGGAGGAACATGGAATAGGACAGGCAAGCTTTCAGTTTCAATAGTTACAAGGATTCTGCACTTTCCTATGAGTGCTTGTGGGTGTTCCCCGTATGGACTAATAGTTGCATTAGTCGGTGTGAGCTCTGGTTGGCCTAGCAGAGTCCATGCTTCATAGGTCAACATATTAAAATCAGCTCCTTCATCGATGAGAGCATCGACACAGTGCTCCCTTTTTGTGGTGAGTTTGACCCTAAGATAAGCAGGTGGTACTATGTCTTTATCTTTCGGGTCTTGGCTTATAAATTTAAGCCTTCTAATACATGCCCTTGAGTCCCAAATTGAACAACCAGATGTGAATTCTGCACTGATGTCTTGGATTGTCTGTGCAGTGCTGTTCAAGGAGCATCTATCGTCATGATTATCATGTCTAGTCATCCTTGCAGTTGTCGCTTGACTAGATGCAGTCCGAATACATCCTATACATGTTTTTGTGGTGTGGCCTTTTTGCCCTTGTTGGCTAGATTGGTCCATTGAGGTTCTAGGGTCTTTATTTGTCTTTGTTCCCATCTTTGTTCCGGTATGGGCTTTTGCATGCTCTTTTGCAGGTGAGAATCCATGCTTGTGTAGAGCCATGACTACAATAGGATCTAATTTGGAGGACCTGTCACAGCACGCGTTTTCTTTGCCCCCTCTGCAAGGGTTCGGGGAGGGGGGGATAGTCCCCCCCGGCCCGTAGGGCTGTTACGGTAAACACCATGTGTGATTTGAAAGACCGTTCGTAGCCAAGTTTTAAACTACTTGCTCTAGATTTCAGCTCAGTGATAGATCTATGATGTGCTTTCGGCTCCATATGGTCTCTACTCGGTTTCAGGAGTTACAAGTTAATTTTTTTAAAAAAAAATCCAAATTTGGCCCAACAGGTCCAAATTGCAGGGGCAAATGTCCGATTCGGCCCATCTGAATGGGCCGAGGGCCGAATGAGAAAGGGTCGAATGTAACTAGTACGAATGTCAAATTTAGCCAGTCCGAATTGTGGTTGTCCAAGGGCCGAGTGGCCAAACGGTAGTGGGCCAAATCGATCAGGCCAAGGGTTGAGTGGTTCGTCCAAATGGGTTTGGGCCGAACGGTCAAGGGCCAAGTTAGGTGGGCCGAATGCCAAGTTGGGCCGAGGGCTGAATGGTGAATTCGGCTGGGCCGAATGGCAACTTGTTCGAGTGGGGTTGGGCCGAGTCGGTAGGGCCAAGGGCCGAATGGTGAATTTGGCCGGGCCAAATGGTAACTTGTCCGAGTGGGGTTGGTCCAAGTCGGCTGCGAATTGAGGGCCGAATATCAAGTTGGTCCGAACGCTTGATTTGGATGGGTCGAGCGAAGGGCGTTCGTGTAAGATGGGCCGAATGGTTGACTTGATCGAGGGCCGATTGGTCCGAGTGGTTGACTCGGACGGACCGAATGGATTGAGTGGTTCAAGGGCTAAATGCAGGATGGTGGGCCGGGGGCCGATTCTGGGACTCGACCCAGAATCACCGTCACTCGAACGGGCTGAGTACGATGCATTTTTTGCTGGACTTCAAAGATTTTGTCGTGCTGAGCGATCGAGGCCTTCCTACTGGTTGAGCACCTCCAGATCCAAGCTACTCATGTAGGGGAAGGTGTGGAATTACCTATGGTGGGCAAAAAACTCCTCGATGACAAGATCGAAGTAGGTCCATGCAATGAAGCTCTCTCCCTCTCTCCAGCTCTCCTGAAACCCTATAATGCAAAATGTGGCCTTTCTTGCCACTCCTAGCCCCTTATCACCCTACCCAGGCCTATACTCACCTTAATCTTGCTCCCCTTACTAATATTTAACCCAAAATTTCATTATTTGCCCTTCCTTTCCCTTTTTCAACTTGTTATATAGCAAACAAAAAACCCTACTATGTGCTCCAATGTTTTACTCCTATCCTTCCTAAATGCAAGAAAAAATCATAAAGGAAATACCTACACTACTCCATCATGTTTTTCCAAGTCCAAAAACCAAAAACCTACTTGCTAAGGAGATCGAATACCTCTTCAAAATCCCTCGCTTGCTGCCTACCTACCTTAAGCACCGGTTCGGGAAAAACCCTACTTCAATGCTCGATTTGAAGCGCGCAAGCGCTTGGGACTTGAATCCGTTGGTCTCGACAATGGAACCAAAATGTGGGAGCTCTCGCTCAACCGCCAAGACCCACGGACTGCTTATTGCTTCAAGCATTCCAAGCCGAGCACTAATGGCTACCTCTCACATAGTCAACGCGCCATCCATATCTACGGGTGTAGTGAGCTTACCTCCATGCCGATCGAGTTACATCCTCTCCTTCTATCTTGTGGTCTAGTGGATGAGTACTTGGTTGAACAAGGTCAATCGAGAACTTCAATACTTGTAGAAGAGTCTGAGGAGATTTCAATTACATTCATATTTCTATTTTATCATAAAACAACATCAAATAGTGACAACCAGATGCATTTTAGTGCTAAGAAGAACTCATCTCAAGGTTGAGACCACTTGAGATGATAAGTATCCATCTTGGCAAACTTAGTGATGCCCACCAAAAGAAGAGTCACCATTGAGATGAAGACCATAGAGCATTAATTGACTCTAGAGGCAGTAACTTAGTGATTAAATTCACTATTGATGATAGTAGAAGGTGAAAAAGGCAAGAAGGTCGAGCTTTCAAGCTTGTGGCTATGGCTGCCATTATGACTTACAATTAGGGTTTTGTCTGCAGTAGCCAGCCACCAGTAGGAAGGGAATTAAGCCAAACCCTTTTAGGGGGAGATGGCCCACTAGGGGGGTTAACAAAGCCCCATGATAGTCCTTAGATTTGTGTTGCCTATAGCTCATACCAGGCCACTAATCTTCACACTGCCCATATTGTGTGTGTTTTGCATTTTTCTGCAATGCCGACCTTTGTTGTGGACAATGTCATGCTTTATTATGCTGTGCTATTGTGCCCTGAGTAGAAGAAGAGATCTTCAAAAGAAACTAGGTAGAAATATTTCCTCCTTTCCTCTCCCTAGGTCCTCCACTAACGGGTGGTCAAGGTTGGCTATGGTGGAGAAGAAGGTAAAGTGAGAAAAATGAGATCTTCTTGTGCACTTAGGTTAGGATGTAGCTGAAGGAAGCTTGTTGGATTAGAGATGGCTTTGATACCATGTTGAAAAATCAGAGTGAGAGCATGAGAGTGTGCATAAGAGGGAGAGAGAGAGCTCAAGTACAAGAACAAGATCTTGCTTAATGAGTTGTTCACAAGTACAATTGGTACACTCTCCTCTACATTGAGAGTGACTTTTAGGCTGTTTATATAGCCTGTGGATGGCTAGGGTTATGGCTTCCCCTTGCCCTCCAGTTCATTTACACCCAACTACCCTTATCCACCCTTGCATACATAGGGTTCACATGCCTATCTCTGAATAATTGCAATGATCTCTTTGAATCTAGAAGAACTTAAGGAATTGCTAGGTCATTGTCTATGGTACTACAATGTAACTCGATAGAGCTAATGTAGCAAAGTATTTCTTGTACAAAAATGGAAGGGGGTGGCAAGGGATCATAGTAACCCATGGCAATAAGCTTAGGATGCCAAACCACAAACTACACATGGAATAGACAACCAATTATCTCGTTCAGAAATCACAAGGATGAGCTACAAGTTGCACTCTCTCACATGAGTGTGTTGCATGTGTGTGTGTGTGTGTGTGCGTGCGTGCGTGCACATGCGAATGCATGCGTGCGCATGCGTGTGTGCGTGTGCGTGTGCATGTATGTGTGTGTGTGCACGCACGCACACACGTGCATGTGTATGTGCATGTGTGTGTGCATGCGTGCACACACATGTGAACATGTATGTGTGTGTCAATGTAGTATGTTTGAAGTGGATAGAAGTAAGGGGGGAAGAGATAAAGATAGAGTTTGTGTGTACATAGATAGCCAAACTCAAAGAACAATAGCTCTATATTTGTACCGGTGTAAATGTAAGAGCTATGAAAGTAATGTGTGTCTTTGTTGTTGCATACACATGCATGCACCCACACATGCATACCTCACGCATATGTGTGTGCATGTGTGTGCACATGTGAACATGTATGTGTGTGTCAATGTAGTTTGAAGTGGATAGAAGTAAGGGGGGAAGAGATATAGATAGAGTTTGTGTGTACATAGATAGCCAAACTCAAAGAACAATAGCTCTATATTTGCACCCGTATAAATGTAAGAGCTATGAAAGTAATGTGTGTCTTTGTGCACACACCCATGCATGCATGCCTCGTGTGTGTGCACGTGCACGCACATGTGAACATGTACATGTGTGTCAATGTAGTATGTTTGAAGTGGATAGAAGTAAGGGGGGAAGAGATATAGATAGAGTTTGTGTGTACATAGATAGCCAAACTCAAAGAAAAATAGCTCTATATTTGTACCGATGCAAATTAAGAGCTACGAAAGTAATGTGTGTCTTTGTGCAAATACACATGCATGCACCCATGCATGCATGCCTTACATGTGTCAATGTAGTATGTTTGAAGTGGATAGAAGTAAGGGGGGAAGAGATATAGATAGAGTCTGTGTGTACATAGATAGCCAAACTCAAAGAACAATAGCTCTATACATGTACCAATGTAAATGTAAAAGTGATGTGTCTTTGTGCACATATGCATGCACGCACCCACACATGCATCCCTCACATGTGTGTGTGCTACAAGGAAGCACGTATAAATGAATATAGATAACACTATGTGCAAGAAATGCATCCAAAATATCCAGCATTACATTGAGTATTGTACTCAATGGCAACATTACAATGGCCAAATAAGGCATCATATCAGATAATCAAGTTGTATGAGGTAGCCAAATTGAAAAAAGAAAAGCACAAACAAGAGGATAGGGTATTGCTTATTACTTGCGAATCGAACAAGTATATTATTAGTGAGAACTAGATAATCCATCCTATGTTGTAGGTGTCAATGGGAATACTTGGTTGCCATCCCTATCACCCCCATAGGACTAGATTACCTTGTTTTCTTCCATGATGCTTGGCTCCTAAGTCCAAGATGGAGGAAGAGGTGTAATCTTGTATGTCAATATAGCAAAAATTGTTGTTTTTGGTTTATTGAACGCCCATATGAGTATGTATTTATAGGGTTATAGTATGATGGAATAGCCTTAAAAAGAGAAGAGAACTCTTTTATGACCCAAAGGGGGACGGGTCACACCAATGGTCGCTGTCAAAAGAGATATTTTAGGCTATGAATAGAAGATGGGGATATAGAGGTTAAAATACTGGGGTTAACAAGGGCAATTATGGTAGCCCCTTGCTTACATGCCAAAGATTATGTTATGATAAGGTTATTATGCTATCTAGAAAGATAGGTTCAAGGAGGTTGAAAGGGGAAAAGAAAAGGGATGTTATTGCAATTCTCTTGAAGGCTGTAAAGAAGGTATTTCCAACCCATGTAACTACTCTTACAAATATCCCTAGTACAACTTTGGAAAGCACCATCCAATATTGTTTAAATGAGGAGAAAAGAAATCAGAAAGAAGGTAGCACTAGTCAGGCATCCACTTCGACAGCCCATGACCAAGTCTTGGTTTATACTGTATCCTCTAAAGGCTCCTTCTACCACAAAAAGGGACATCTTGTCAGCAAAACTATTGGAAAAAATATCCTTACAAAATGAAATGCAACAATTGTAAAAAGATGGGGCATATTACCAGTAAATGTCCTACCATTCCTGAAGTACCAAAAGCATTGGAGGCCAACTTTGTCTCCAACCCACCTAATGATTGAATTTTCTAAATTTATAAAGCCTCTACCTGTAAGCACTATTGTAGCATGATTTATAAAGGCATCCCACTTTGTTAAGAGGGGGGAGGGGGGCATTAACATGTCTTGTAGTCTAATGCCACTCTAGCATTGACAGGGGTGTTGAGAGATAGGCATGTGAACCCTATGTATGCAAGGGTGGATAAGGGTAGCTAGGTGTGAATGAACTGGAGGGTAGGGGGAAACCCTAACCTTAGCCATCCAAAGGCTATATAAATAGCCTAAAGGTCACTCTCAATGTAGAGGAGAGTGTACCAGTTGTACTTGTGAGCAACTCATTAAGCAAGATCTTCTTTTTGTACTTGAGCTCTCTCTCTCCCTCTTGTACACACTCTCATGCTCTCACTTTCATATTTCAATAGCAACAATTGGATACTTCTAATTGGCTTAAATTCTACCATATAGTCCTTTCCAACTCTAGGAATGCATTTTCTAAACTTAAAATATTTGCTTACAACCTAGATCCTCTTATCAAAGAAGACAAACCTAATCATAACCAACAATTGAAATCCTCTAAAGCTTCTCCTCGGTCTTCTTTTTTCCCTCCTCCTCATCCTTGACTGACTACCTTCGAGCCCTTTCCAGATCTTCCTTCTCTTTCTTCTTTCTCTCCTCTTCTCTTTTTCCATGCAGGGCTTTGGTTCGTTGTTTCGCATGCCTCTGTGGCGTGCCCTACGATTCTCCCTCCTCGTATGTGTCCGTCTCCGTTTCCTCCGTTTCATCAGATGACCTCTGCTGCTCTTCTGTGTGAGGCGGGGACTGTGATGGTGACTCGTCACTTTCTTTGTCGCCTCCCTTCTTGTCTTCTCCTACTCATCCTTGCCCTAGCGCTTCTTGGATGATTGCCGTAAGGACACCTCCAAACCCTATGGTGGAGGCCTTGGAGGATGATGCCTTGCGGGTTGATCGGGACGACGGGGACTCCCCTCCCGCAACTCTTCCTCCTGTTGCCAGGGTTCCACCTTATTCGGCAGCCCTAGTGCCCTTTTCACCAACTCGGGGGTCAGCTCGATCTGCACATGTCTGGTGGCTTCATTGTCGCGCACCGTGATGGTGCCTTTGTTTCTATTGAAGGTGTGCAAGAAATCAGCGCACTGGGTGTAATCTACCCTTCGGCCCACTGCGTCTAGGTACTTCTGCAGGTGGCACTGCTCTATGATTTGGCGTACCATCAGCTCTTGGATGGCCACGTCTTCAAGGTTGAAGACGTGGCGGAACTTTAACTGGTTGAAAGCTCTCGTTTCCACCGTGAGGCCATACTTTACTTGTTCCTCCTCTGAGAAGGGGAGCTTGCCCGCTTTGTCCTGGCTTGCCATGATCGCCACCTGCACGTTCAGCCATTTCCACTTTTAGTGCTTTTGACAACTAATTTGCTGGAAGAATAAAAGCATAGTAGACTTTATTGAACATAGCCTTAACTTTGCCTTTCAGACTTTTACCATCACCTCTTACCCTTGCATTTCAAATTTAATTGATGTTTCACATGGTTTACTTTTTAGATTCTATTTTGTTTTTTTTTAAAACATTCCATTCCACTACATTCCACCTTATTACCCCTTCCCCCTTTGGAAAAGAAGAATCCGTCCCAGGATTGGAGGTTGCGAGGCCAAGGGCTTTCAGCAGAAAGGGTGTCACTCTATTTGTGTAGGATCCAAGTGTAGAAGTTGGGGTTATATTCCAGTTGAGCGGCGTGATCCAGATCAAAGGGTCGAATCCCTACAAGTGTGATGTATGTGAGGACGTCTGTGAGGAAGTCACCAGAGTCGACTCGATTGGCGATGTGGAGCTCTTCCTCTGTTAAGAGGCGGTCAAGATAGGGATGCCCCGTGATATGCTCGTCCATGGGTCGGCCCCGAAGAGTGGTTAACACTCTATACGAGGTAGGCGCGACGTAGGTGGGATCATACTCTACCGTTTTGATGGCTCGACGTTGTTCGGCATTGGTCATTATGTGATAGTACATAGTTGCGGTTGGGAGTCTCCTTGAGTTTGCAACTGGGCTGTTTGCAAGGTGGGTGGGTTAGGGTCAGTTGCAGCAGCTGGGCTGCTACAGTCAGCTTTGCTGCGGAGAGTCGGGTTGACTTGGTCAAATGATGCCACCTGTGATGGTGACTGTTGCTTGGGCCGATAGGTTTGTGCAACTCTCTTGGGCCGAAGTGTAGACAAGTCGGATGGCTGGACTCTAGAGAGCACTGCAGCCTATGGTCTTGAGGTGTTGGGGAATGTGGGCTGATCAAGCTTGAGGGTGGCGTAGGACTAGTGCCTTTGGACGTAAGGGCCTTAGGGATCCACAGTGAGGCATTTCCCTCATAGTAGCCTTGTGCACGCAAGAGGGTTTTAGGGACCCATATTTGCTTAATCACGCGGTGCTTTCGGTGATTGCATCTTGGCCTCCTAGGTTTAGAGTTGTGGGTCTTATGCGGATAGGCGCGTCTAGTCCTAGGCGGTTCTCGAGGCTGTTTAGGCACCCATTGAAAGCGAGGCTGTTGGGCCCTTAGTTTGGTTGCTGTGGTCTACGGTTTATGGAAATCGGGGAGTGGCAAACGCACACTACCCCCTCCTTAATCTCGCCTACGGATGTTTCTATCGGTATCCCTACAGATGGTGATGGTGTTACGCAACCCTTACTGAAGGCTGTGACAATGCGCACATTGCCGATTGCTAGGTGGATGCGCTGCGACTCATAATCAACATTGCAGTGAGTCTGTTTTTTGAAGGTTCGCCTGAGCAGTGACTCCATGCCTGCGTTCGTAGCACTCGGCAACATGTAAAACAACATTGGAATAGTCTCAGACTCGATAGAAACAGTGACTCTGCACTTGCCGAGAAGTGCGTAAGATTGAGCCCCATATGGGCTTAATTTGGCAGTTGTGGGTTGAAGTAGTGGTTTGCCAAGTTGGATCCAATGCTTGTGCGTTAAGACATTGAAATCTGCTCCCTCATCAATTAAGGCATTGAAGGTGCATGTTTGCTTGGCAGTGACTATGACACGGAGGTAGGCGGGTTCTACAGCTTCCTCATCATCCTCGTTGATTTCAGTGATTGTGGCTACTCGTATTTTGACCGGCGGTTCTAACATTGGTGGCTCATGCAAAGGATGAGCTGGAGGGTAGTGCTTCTTGACACGGCTGCCATTGAAGAAGCCTATTCCTTCACCGTCCAGGGTCTCAAGCTTGACATTACCGATTCAGCTGATTACTCGGACCTTGAAGGGTCCGAGACCTCTGAATTTCATCTTTTACTTATGTCCTTTAACTGAGTAGAGGAGCACTAATTCACCCTGCTCAAACTCGCGTTGCTTGACATGCTTGTCAAACCAGCTCTTGCGTCAGACTTTCTTACAAATAAGTGTGTGGGTGGCTAGAAGACGAGTCTCTAATAGGCGTTCCAGCTTGACCAGGTGTTGCGTCCATGTTTCCTTCCCTTCCCATCGTTCTTGGAGTGCTATTCTCAGGATAGGGATGAAGAATTCTAATGGTAGAATTGCTTCAGTCCCATAGGTCAGCCTAAAGGGGGTTTCGTCGATGGCCATTTTATAAGCTATGCGGTAGGCCCACAAGGCTGCCATCAACTTGTTGTCCCAATCGCTTCGTGAGGCTAAGACTACTTTAGTCAGGACGTTGATAAGAATTTTGTTAGTTGATTCTGCCTGGCCATTAGCCTGAGGGTAGTATGGTGAGAATTTGTGATGGATGATAAGAAATGTGGATAGGAGATGTGCTATCACTTCGTTGATGAAGTGTGTGCCTTGGTCGCTAACCAGTTCGATGGGGCAACCGAAGCACGAGATCATTTGCTCCCATAAGAACTTGGCAGTCATCCTAGTGTCGTTTTTTCGTGTGGCTCTCGCCTTTGCCCATTTTGTGAGGTAATTCGTGGCCACCATGATGTACTTGGCTTGTGAGTACTGCGCCGCGGGGCTGATTGGTCCTATGAAGTCAATTTCCCATTTTTCGAAGGGTTGGCGAGCAATAATTGGGGTTAACTCCATTTGATCCTTACAAATCGGGACTTTTGTCTATTGGCACTTGTCACAATGCTTGACAAATCGCTTGGCGTCATGGAAAAGTGTGGGCCACCATAGTTGGGACTGCAGCACCTTTCGTGCTGTCGTGTCTCCGCTAAAGTATCCTCCTGCAATGCCGCTGTGCGCTTCTAAGAGCACATCGTGCATCTCATGCTCACACATGCACCTACGAAGCAATCTATCTTGCCCCAACCTATAGAGTTGGCTTGCAATCAGTTGGTAGGGTTAGATCTTCAAGATCAAGCACCTAAGCTGTGCCTTTTCTATTGGTCGCTTAGATAGTCCGTGCTCGAGCACTTGGACTATGTTCTCTGCCTAGTATGGCATCAGATCAGCCTTAAATAGATCTCTCTCGCTAGACAGGTGGAATAAGTGGGCGTCAGGTAACTCGTCAATGATGCCTTGTCCAGCGGCTTCTCATGTGGGTATACGGGACATGTGATTAGCCATGTAATGCTATTTTTCCTTTCGTACCACCACTGAGAAATTGAATTCCAGGAGCAGGAGGAGCCATCAAGCTATGCGTCGTGTAGCACAAGGTTTGTTCACCAAATAGAGTAGGGCTTGATGGTCCACGAAGAAGATGAAAGGTATGGCCAATAGATATTGCCGAAATTTATTCACGGCGAACACCATGGCTAGTCCCTCCCTTTCTATTGTCGAATAATTCATCTCCATCTCAGTGAGTTGTCTGCTAGCAAAGCTCACTAGGTAATCTAAGTTATGCTCACCAGGTTGGCACAACACTGCCCCCACGGCAAACTTAGAAGCATCGATATGCACGTGGAAGGTAATGGTCCAATCTGGGGCTTGTAGAATTGGTGCTGTTGTTCAAGCCCTTTTCAATTCTTCGTATGCCCGTTGGCATGCCTCGGTCCACTCGAAGACAATCAACAGCTTGTACAATGGCCTGGAAAATCAGCGTGTAGTTTAGCACAAACTGCTGATAGTATCTTGTGTGACCTAAGAAGCATTGAACTCCCTTGTAATTAATTGGGGGTGGAAGGTTAACAATAACCCTGACCTTCGAGAAGTCAGTGGCAATGCCGTTCTTCGACACCACATGTCCTAAGATGCATCTGTGCTTCACCCAAAACTGACACTTCAAGGGGTTCAAGGAGAGACGATATAAGCGGCACCGTTCAAAGACTACGCAGAGTTTGTCTAAGTGTTCGATCCAGGTCGAATGGACACACAGATCGTCAACAAAGACCTCTAACTCCTTGCGAAGCATGCCTTTAAAGATGGTGCACATGAGGCGTTGGAAAGTGGCAGGGGCATTGGTCAACCCGAAGGGCATGACTATGTATGCAAAGACGCCCCACTCAGTGGCAAAGTTGGTCTTGTGCCTGTCTGCAGGATGCACTTGCACTTGGTTGTACCCTGAGAAGCCATCCAGAAAACTGTAGGCTTCATTGCCTGCCACCCTCTCAAGCATGTGCTTGGTGTACAGCAAGGGATAGTTGTCTCTCTTCGTAGCAGCGTTCACCTTCTTGTAATTGACGCACACTCGAATTTTGCCGTTCTTCTTCATCACAATGACTATGGGTGATACCCAGTATGTGTGCTCAATTTCGTAAATGAATCCAGCTCTCATCAGCTTGTCAATTTCCTCTTTGACAGCATGAGCGTGCTTTGGATTCATGGGGTACGGTCGCTGCTTGACCGGCATTACATCCGACATCATGGGTATGTTGTGAGTCACAACACTCGGATCTACCCCCCTTAGCTCTTCTAAGGGCCAGGCAAATACGTCTATGTACTCCCGTAAGAGAGCGACAAGACTTAACTCTTCTTCACCAGTCAAGTCATCGGCAATGAATACTGGTCGGGGTGTCTCTCCAACCAGGGCTAGGTCTACCTCCTTGACCTTGGCTGGTCCTTCGATTGGTTCGATCGTATGCCCTTGACGCTTGGCACCTAACATGACCACTACCCTATCCCCTTTTTTGAATTTAGTGAAGCATTTAGGGAGGTCCTGCAGTTTCCATTGTTGTTCTGATAGTGTATCCCTAGGGTGCTTTGCCTTATCTTGCCTTAACCGTTTGCGCCTCAGGTGGATGGGTAAGTCCCCCTTGGTGCATCGGCCTAGGGATCTCTGGGTCACTATCCGAAGTAACTTTCGATTCAGAGTCAAACCCTCCATCTTCGCTAGAAGAGGTGGTCTCCCCTGGTGGCTGCAGTTCAGATGGCGATTCGGTTCTAAGTATTGATGTCGTTCTTGGTTGGGCTAGGCCTGCTTGCTCAAGGTCTACGGCTCCTATGCATTCCAACCAAGCACGATCACATTTCATGCGCACGACTCCTTGGTCCATTCTAAGGGCCTGCTTTTTCTGCGGCTTGGCGTCTGCTCGTATCTACTCAATTTCTCGTCCTTCAGTGTCGTATTCTATGGTATCCACTTCACCCTCGCTCTCATCACTGAAGGATTGGCAATCTTCATATTCATCGCAAGAATCTTTGTCATTCGATTGCTCATCGTCTCCTAGGGCTTGGTATGCCTCGTGTCATTGGTCAGGAACCAGGGCCTAGTTATACATGAGGTTCAGATCGTGCACCCTGGCCCATTGCCACTTGGAATCCTCTAAGAGGTCCTGGAGTGGTTTGAAGTTGGCAGCTGGGTTGCCAGCTAGTTGGTCCGTAAGGTATTCCAGTACCCCCTGGAGTTCCCTTTTGTTGGATGGCACTTGGAAGGTAACAGGCTTAGGCCTTCCATGGAGGCTTGCTGCCATCATGTAGACTCTTGTAGAGAGTGCTTCGTTTGTCTTGCCGATCATTTTGATGGCATGCTCATACGCCTCATGGTCTGAGAATGGTAGGTCAATTGTAGTGAGGATGTGCATCCAATCCCACTCATCCTCTGGGCATGGGATATACTTGGTCAAGGACCCATAGGGCTCCTTGACCTGAGTGTTCCCTTTGAGCATAGCAGAGATGGCATCTAGGTCAACTGGTGAGGTCTTCCAAGTGTCCATCTCTATTCTTACGGCATCAGTTCTATTGCCAAGGAAGATCAAGCCATTATCCCAATCTTTGATGACTCTAGCATTGCGCATCCAGGGTAATAGGACATCGTAGTCCACTCCCTTCATGACTATAAAGTCAACAGAGAACTGGACACCTGCGATCTTCACTGGCCAATTCTTCAGTACCCCGAATGGCTTCACTCTCATACCGTTTGCTAGCATGACGTTAAATCTAGCAGCTTCGACATGCGAGTTTCCCCAAGTTTGAAGCATTGCATGGCTAAGCACACTAACCTCGGCTCCCATGTCTACGATTCCCTTCCTTGTTATGTCACCTAGGGCTAGGACCGACAGGACTGCATGCATCTCAGAGCCTTCCCAAAAGGCGTTGACGTGTAAAGATTTAGGCACGGAGTGCAGCGTCAAACTTGGCAATCGTGTTTCTGCATCCTGGTCTCGAGGGTCTACCATGACCTGCTCTTGTGATTCCTTGACCCACTGCTTAAGGTCTTGCCATAGGGCAGGGTGCTGCTTAAGCAGATCTCCCAGGCTAAGTGTTACAGGGGTGGTCACTAGCATGGCCAGGATATCGTTAGATACTCGTCCTTCCTTTAGCCTAGACTGTCCGGGCCAATGGCCGCGGTTGATCTGCGGCTCTGTTGTGTCTAGGCTTGGTCTCAGCGGCACTGCTTGTGGCACACTTGCTTCGACCGACTTAGGCTGAGGTGGTGACATTGGCGTGCTTATGCTGGAGAGATCATCAATCTCGTCCTCTATGATGGGTTCAGTATCTTTGAGATGTTGTTGAGCCTTCCTCACCCATTCCTTCACCTTTTCTATGGCCTCTAATTGTCACTTTGGATACGGGTATTCCCCTATCTTAGCGCTTCCCTTTTCGGCTGTCTTAGGGGCTGAAGTCTCTGCCTCCGCGTCTGAGACTTTCTTCCTAGTAGGTAGAGTTGTAGCACTCTCGGTCTTTAATGCGACCTTAGCTTCCGATCTCTTCTTTTTCCGCCTGCGGCTTTTCTTTCCTATTGAGGTTGCGTCAAGATTGCTAGGTCCTAGCAGAGAGATGCCGGCTTGCTTCGTTTGGGCTCGGGTCATAACTCGCAAGGGAATAGGTGTGGCCTCCCCATCGCGGTTTTTGATACCAAACAGCCCTAATGGGATGGATGGCAAATTAGTTGAGCTAGAGGACGGCTTCCGCTTTGGGCAGTCTATGAAAAGATGGGTGATTCCGCACTCTGCGCACCTTTGGTCAGCCTTGTCCCTGTTTTGCTGCTCTCTTTCAGGGCAGCATGATGAGACATGACCGGGGTGTCCGCAAGTCCAACAAGTGACTGGATCATGTGGCTGCCCTCCTAGGCCTCTAACCCGTCCTCGTCCTAACGCCATCACCATCACGGATCGATAATCCATGAGGACCACGTTGCCCTCGTCATCATGCAAGACGTAAGGGTATATGTAGGTCTCTTCATCATTCGGCTCCTCCACATAGTGTACTAGAGCGTCGCTCGGTGGGTGGGTCACATAAGGACCAGGCGGTCTAGGAATTCCTGTAGGATTTATGTCCATTCTAGGGACAGCTGGTTTCATATCGTTAGGCGCGGGTAGAGCCAATGGGGCTCCCTTTCTGAAGAATGGCTGCGGCCTATTAGCTAGATAAGGCTGGCCGTAGGGTTGCGAGTATGGAAGTCTTCTTGGTAGTCTGCAATGTGTAATATCGTGGCCGAACCTACCGCAGTTAGCGCAAGGTCTTGACCTAGGGTCTTGACACTTGGCCGGCAAGTGGTTTCTGCCACAGTACACGCATTGGATGTGCGGGCGCGTTGGTCATCTCAACATATCTTGTATCTTGGCTAATTCCATCTTGACCTCAGCCAAGCCTTGGTTTGTCTCGGTGGCCTTCCCCTTATCTTGGGATGATGGGATTGACCGCTCACTAGAGGCTGACGTTCTCTCTAAGCTTCGCAGGTTGGTCTCTTCTAGATTTGAGCTTCTAGAGCTCTGCTCTTTCAGCTGGTCATCGACTCTGATGGCTTCCTCAAAAACTCTAGCCACCATGTCCCGCTGCAAGCTTGAATTGCGTGCCAATGCCTTATATAACTCCTCGTCTCTAATTCTGTTGATGAATACAGTTGAAACTACTCTGTCAGTCGCTCGCCTAGAGGGATTCTCTTAAAGAGACTTCTCACATGGGTCACATAGTTGCGGATGTCCTCCTTCTCTTTCTGCTTGACATTCATCAAGCGCACTAGTAGGTTATCGGAGTATCTGGGCTCGGTGAACCTCTTGACAAAGAGATCCTTGAGATTATTGAAGTTGGCTCGTTCCATAGCATCCAGGCTTGTATACCACGTCCTACCTTTGTCGCCTAAGCAAAGCCCAAATGCTTGCGAACGTTGAGTCTGGTCGTTGAGGCCGTTGGCTTCGCAGACTTGCTCAAACTGCTCAACAAAGCTGTATGGATCGTCATGCGGTTGGTACTTATCGAGTTGCTTGGCAACAATCGGTATTTTGGCCTGGCTCTTTGAGCCTTGGTTTTCCCCTAATCCTGCAAGTAGAGACGTCGCTAGTGCGATGGCACTCTGCTCTACTGCGGTGTTATGGAGCAGCCATTTCATGAGGATCTCACTCAATGTCAGGTCTCCTTCTAGCGCTCTCTCATGGTCTGTTCGGTTTCGGCCAGCCAAGTTCAGTACTCGCTGCACCTCATACAGCTCCATGCTTTGCCTTTGGCTCCTAGCCTGTTGATCCCTATTATAATCAGCTATACCTTGCAATGCCTTGCGAACTAACCTTCTCTCCTCCTCTAGGTCTGCAATGATTACGTCTGTTGTCCTGCCGCGGTGCTCGTAACCGCGCGTGCGCGTTGTAACTACTCACCATCTACTGTATAGCATCTAGGAATACACTCAAATCGAGCTCCTCATTAGACCGATGGTCTGAGCTTTCTTCCGTCATGGTCAAATTCTTGCGCCCCGCTACACTGTCGATTAGGTCGAATAGTCTTGACAGATCCTCGTCATTGGCGCTCCTTGCTTAGTCCTACCCTGCGCTTCAATTGTTTGTCTATGTCTTGGGTCCTCTCCTATTGGTGGGTTCCTTGAGTGATTTATCTGAGTGAATTCATTTGATTATTGAATACAATCCTCAATTTATGGTCACTCGGTGAGTGTGTCATTTCTCGTGCACTTGTGCCCAATCAGGCTTTCAGCTTTCTTAAGTGTACTTCAAGTGTGAAAATTCAATGTGAGTGATGCAAGCAATTCCTCGACATCTTACTCACTCTTGCTCGTTTCGGGCCTAATAGGCTTTGTTGCTCAAGTCCTGGCCGTTCTAGTAGGTTCCAGGGTCTGCGCTGCTTCTTACCGTGCACTAGGGGGTAGGTCGCTAGGGAGTGCTCCAGCACTGTCCCTTGGTCTTGACTCCTACGTCGGAAACTACCTACAAGGCATTCGCCATGTCGTCCTGGAGCGGGTTGCGCTTCCAGTCGCTCGTGGGGGTCAAGTTTTGATGTTTTCTCCTTTTTTTTTGTGTGCCCGACTCTGGGAATCGGACGTCTGATTTACAGTGGTCTGATTCTAGTGGTCCGATTTACCAGTGGTCCGATTCTAGGAATCCGACCAGGTGGGTTCATGTTTGAGCAGTCCGAGTCTCAGAATCGGACGGGGGTTAGATGTCCGATTTTAGAAAATCGGATAAGTGGTCCGATTGGATGGGGTTGGTCCGAGTGTCCGATTCTGGGTGGTTCGATTATGGACTGGTCCGATTCTGGGAATCGGATCGGACAAGGTGGTTCGATTGTTGACGTGTCCTAATTTGTTCGATCAGACAGGGTTGGTCCGAGTGTCCGGGTGTCCGAGTGTTCGAGTCGGACAGGTTGGTCCGATCGGATGGCAGTCCGAGCGTCCGAGCGTCCGAGTGTCCGAGTCGGATGGGTTGGTCCGATTGGACGGTTGTCAGAGCGTCCGATTCTCAAAATCGGACACTGAGTCGGGTGTCCAATTCCACCGACCCGATGCACTTTCGAGCACGGATTCATCCAAAATCTCAAGATATAGATGATTATAGACCACAAAATTCACCAGTAATGATGTTGGAGTGGTGGGAGAGAGATCTATGTACCTGGGGATTGCTGAATGCAACGTCACGACGTGCCTTGATCGATCGAACGGTCGCCTAAGCTCTCTCTCTCTCTCTCTCTCACTCTCAGGTGGTTGCAAATGAGAATTCCCTTGCCCTTCCAGAACTTATAACCCTGTTGGTCATTCCCCGAATGCTATAGATCACTCTCCTAGCGATTCCTACACATCCAAAAGCGCATTTCCTTCATTTTCCCCCTGTTTTTCTCAATTTTCTCCCTGTTTTACAACAGCAAACCCTCTGCCTCTCGGGTGTGATTTACTACTGTTAACCTACTCTAAACACAACACAAATCGAAAGCAAAATACTGAACTAATTTCTCCATGTTTTCCAATCATCAAACAACCAGAATATCCCAAAATACTTACCTGTTTTGAAGATCAAAAACACCCAACTTCCTACCTATCTCAAGCTCCGTTTTGAGGATGAATACTCTACTTCAATGCTCGATATGAGGCGCGCAAGTGCACAAGCTTGAATTCGTTGGTCTCAGCAAAACGAAACCAAAATGTGGGAGCTTTCGTTCGACCGCCAAGACCCATGGACCGCTTATTGTTTCAAGCGTTCCAAGCGAGCTCTAATGGCTATCTCTCACCTAGCCGACGCGACGTCGATCCTACGAGTGTAGTGAGCTTACCTTGATGCTCGATCGAGTACCCTCCTCTCTCTTGCACTCCGGTAGCTCTATGATTCTTAATGGTAGCTCAAGCATCCTCAAACCTCCTCCATCTCCAAGCTCCATCCTCCATAGTCGCGCACGCAAGAGAAGAGAAGAGAAGAGAAGAGAAGAAGAGAAGAGGAGATGGTGAAGAGCTTCACCCTCTTGATCCCTCACTCTCACACACTCTCACTCCCTCTCTCAAGAGCACACACAAGCAAGAAGGAGAGAAGAAGAGAGGAAGAAGAAGACTCTTTTTGCCACACACCAAAGAATGAGCTTCTCATTCACTTTTCAACTTTATATACAAAGCCCTAAATCCTTTTTGGGCAGTCATCCCCTTTTCCCCCTTTTACATGGCCGACCGTAGCCTAGGCCCTTTTTCCCATTTCCCACCATTCTAATTTATCCTATTCCCAACTAATGCGTACACTTTTCACAGGAGTGAGCCTAGCACTCTTTTACAAAGATTCAGGGGTGCTCCCACATTTTAATGGTGCGCCCTTTTTCTCTTTTGTTGTCTTAGGCCAACACCGAGGCTTTCTGAGGGTCGTGTCCGAACATTTAAATTTTTCAGGGGGACTGGTTACCAGTCAAGGCGCCTTTTTCTGCTTTTATCCTGCGCCTTTTTTGCTATTTTTATTTTTTCCATTTTTCGCTCCTCTGTGCTGCGGGAAACACGGTAACAGTGGCAGGTATAGCTTTGTCACCTTGTTGTGATGGTGTTGTGTCCACTCTTGATTGGTCAATGCAAGTTCTGTTGTCGGTGGATTGAGTGTTGCAAGCAACCATTGGTGGTGATGGTTGCTTTGACATATCAGAGCACACGAATGTCTCTGAGATTTCACTGCTGTTAGGGGAGATGACAATGGGTTCCTTGGCGGGTGGGCTCGATGCTTTATTCCCAAGTTCTTTCTTGCTCTTTGTCTCAATCTTCTTGGCGCCCACAACCACTTGTAATTGCTATTGTGTTTGCTGTGTTCTCCTCTTGTTCGTAGGCAATGAAGGTGTCTTTCTCGAAGACTCAGCATCCTAAACTAGGTCAACTGTTGATGTGCTTGGTTGGGCCTTAGCACCCTCTTTCTCTGGTGTGCTCTCATGGGACTTAGTTGTGACCTGCTGAATATCTGTTAACCCTCAAACAAACGAAGGTGGAAAATCCGGAAAAGCTAAGGCAGAAGACGAAGACAAAGACAAAGACCAAGGCAAAGAGAAACGGAAGACAAAGACGCACAAGGAGAAGAGTCCTAAATAAGGGAGAAAGGTGCACAAGGAAAAGTGCAAGTCAAAACTTTTATAAAAGAGTGCAAGCACATCATGGTTTAATTCAAGGAGCACCGGGCTCCGTGAAATTTGTAAATGTAGATGGGCGGTGGAAAGGAAGCTAGAAAGATAGAAGGACAATGGGAAAAAGGGGCTAGGCTACGGCCGACCATGTAAAAAAGGGGAAAAGGGGATGACTACCCAAAAGGGATTTAGGGTTTTGTATATAAAGTTGAAAAGTGAATGAGAAGCTCATTCTTGTGTGTGGCAAAAAGTGGCTCTCCTCTTCTTCTTCTTCTTCTTCTTCTTCTTGCTTGCTTGAGCTTGTGCTTGAGAGAGGAAGTGTGAGAGTGTGAGGGAGTGAGTGTGTGAGGGTGAGGGACCAAGGAGGAGAAGCTCTCCATCTTCTCCTCTCTTCTTCTCTTCTCTTCTCTTACTCGTGGTGATGGAGCTTGGAGTGTGGAGCTTGAGGATGGAGCTTGCTTGAAGCTTGCACTTGGATCGTGGAGCTATCGAAGTGTGCGGGAGAGGAGGTAACTCAAATGGCATGAAGGTAAGCTTACTATGCCCGTAGATATGGATGGCGCGTCGGCTATGTGAGAGATAGCCATTAGTGCTCGGCTTGGAACGCTTGAAACTATAAGCAGTCCGTGGATCTTGGCGGTTGAGCGAAAGCTCCCACATTTTGGTTCCGTTGTCGGGACCAACAGATTCAAGCCTTGAGTGCTTGTGCGCTTCGAATTGAGCATCGAAGTAAGGGTTTTCCCTGAACCGGTGCTTGAGATAGGTAGGAAGTGAGGGAGTTGAAGATGGTATTCGATCTCCTTGGCAAGTAAGTTTTTTGCTTTTTTGAGATTTATGTTGTGAGATAGAGTAGTGTAGGTATTTACTTTGTGATGATTGGGATGCATTAGAGTAGGAAAAAACAAAGAAAATAAGCATTAGGGTTTACTATTGCAAAATAGGGCAAAACATGGCAAAAATCGTGCAAAAAAGGGTAAAAAGCTTGCTTGTGATGCCTAAGATCGGCAAGTGAGTGATTGGAGGCATCAACACCATACCTGAGAAGGGGTATAAGAGCCAAGAGGCCAAGGGAGAGCTCATTTGTGACCATTTCACAGAGAGAGAGAGAGAGAGAGAGAGAGAGAGAGAGAGAGAGAGAGAGAGAGAGAGAGAGAGAGAGAGAGAGAGAGAGAGAGAGAGAGAGAGAGAGAGAGAGAGAGCCATCGCACGATTCGATCCAATCTCACCATCGACGAGCCTACCACTCTATTTAGGTATATGAATCCCTTCCCCTATCCCCCTAGGTAGGATCTGGAGGTTTATGCTTACTATGATTGATTAAATCGCAAGAATCGAGTATAATCGATCTCTCACTGTCGTCGTCATACCGCGTTCGGCCCGTCCGAGCAATCGCTTCTTGGTTGAGTCCCAGAATTGGCCCTTGGTCCTCTTTCGTTTGGCCCACTCGGCCCGAAACCCTAATCGGCCCTCGGCCCAAACCTACTTGGCCCGTCCTATAGTCGACCATTTAAACCATTAACTAATTCGGCCCTCTGTCCGCTCGAGCCAAACCATCCGAGCCATAGGATTTGGCCCTCGGTCCGTTCGAGCCAAACCGTCCAAGCCATAGGATTCGGCCCTCGGCCACGTGTCATATTCGGCCCTTGGCCCAAGTGCCTCGGCCCGTCCGAGTGACCTCGTTTGAATTGACCATTCGGCCCATCCGAGTCTACCCTGTCCGAGTCAAGAATTTGGCCCTCGGCCCATGTACCTCGGCCTATCCGAGTGACCCACTCGGACCCTACAATTCGGACCAACTAGGCCAAGTGTAAATTTTTATCAAATTCTCAAAAATTTGACCTGACCTGGCTAGAGCTCAGCAACGCACACTGTCGAAAGTCCTTCTGAGACTCATAACTTGATTCTGGCACATGGAATAGACAACATCGTGGGGAGCAGCCGCTTAGCAGCTTGAAGTAGGAAGCAGCAAGACCCAGAGACCTAGACGCAAAGCGATGAGCAATTAAAACCTGATTGGCCAAAAACAAACAAGGCAACATATTAGAAAAACCCTAAACCCTGTCAAGGCGGCCAAGAAATTGACCAAGAAGCCTATCAGGCCCGAAACAAAGCAAGAGTGCGTAAGATGCTTCGAGATTGTTTGCTGCACTCACCTTGAATTTCCGCACTTGAATGCACTTAAGGAAATTAAAAGCCTGATTGAGCACAAGTGCACGTGAAGCAACACGCGCGCTGAGTGACCATAAATTGAGGATTGTATTCAATAATTGAAGGAATTCACTCAGATAAACCACCCAGGATCAGACCACATGTCAAAATCGGACCATTGGTCCTAGTGTAAAAATCGGACCACTTTTTCGATCCAACTCCCAGAGTTGGACCATCTGACTAATAGAATCGGTCCACCCTATCCGATCTGATTCCTAGAATTGGACCACTGCAAGAATCGGGCGTGACCAAAATTGGACCATCGGGTAGGTCAGACCAACCCAAAATTGGACGTCCGATTCTGATAATCGGACTCTTGAAAATCGAACATTTGAGAATCGGACATCTGAGAATTGGATAGAAAACTGTCAAAATTGGACAGGTATCTAGAACACAAATTTTGACGCATTTGAACCCCGAAATTGACCCCAAAGGCTACGTAGAGCTAAAGATACATCACAAATCCATCACTGGGCTGAAACTTAGAGCAAGTAGCTCAAAATTTGGCTAAACGGTCCTCCAAATTGCGCATGGTGTTTACTGTAACGGCTCTTCGGGGGGGGGGGGGGGACTAACCCCCCCCCCGGACCCCCACAAAGGGGGCTCTGCCTCCTCTGCATCTCCCCCAAGTAGGTTGGAGAGAAAACGCATGACGTGACAGGTCCTGCAAATTAGACCCTAGTGTAGTAATAGCTCTACACGAACATGGATTCTCACTGACAAAAGAGCAACCAAAAGCCCATACTCGAACCGAGAGAAACAAAGACCCTAGAACCTCAATGGGCGAATCTAGCCAACAAGGGCAAAAGGGCCACACTACAAAAACACATCTGTATTGCATTCGGACTGCATCTAGTCAAAGCGAAAAGCAACAACATCAAGCTACAATAGCGAGAATGACTAGATATGACAGTCTTGACAATAGATACTCCTTGAATAGCACTGCAGCGACAAGCCAAGACATCAGTGGGGGTGGAGAATCCACATCTAGTCATGCAGTTGGGGACTCAAGGGCATTTGTAAGAAGGCTTAAATTTACAAGCCAAGACCCAGAAGATGAAGACATAGTACCACCTGCTTATCTTAGGGTCAAACTCACCACGAAAAGAGAGCATACTATCAATGCTCTGATCGATGAAGGAGCAAATTTTAATGTCTTGACCTATGAGGCATGGACCCTACTAGGCCAACCAGAGCTGACACCGACTAATGCAACTCTTAGCCCTTATGGGGGACCTCCACAAGCACTCATAGGGAAGTGCAATATCCTTGCAACAATTGAAACTGAAAGCTTGCCTATCCTATTTCATGTTCCTCCAAATAGTGCTAAATATGGTAAGGAAACCCTCCTGGGAAGACCCTTCAGGGCGACCAAATGTGAGGCTGACTATGTAGCACAGAGGATACACCTGACACTACCGGGTGTGAGGATAGTCACAACCTTTAGCAAGGGTGACCTCTTCGAACCTCGAGGGAAAGGCAAGGAAGCAGTCAAGCCTACTAACGAGAGCAAGGACTTATTGGAAGAGTTAATACAAGCACATGTCGAACAATGAGAACCAGTGAGTGA
The DNA here is from genome assembly GCF_053477565.2 of Lygodium microphyllum. Lineage (NCBI taxonomy): Eukaryota > Viridiplantae > Streptophyta > Polypodiopsida > Schizaeales > Lygodiaceae > Lygodium > Lygodium microphyllum. Next base: position 98,431,274 of record NC_141143.1, read on the forward strand.
GGCCATACTTGAAACAAGAAGGTCAAGAGACAATGCCAAGGACGGGCTTTGGACTTACAAATATCATAGAAGACCCCAAAAGAAGCCCAAGCCTTATAGACAAAGGCATCGATGGAGGGTCAGCACAATGCCACAATGGATATCCAAAGCATTACTACGTGCTCAAGGGTATTACGCAGGTAACCGATGGATTTGGGTACCAAAATCCCCTGCTAAACCATCTCTATCAGCTGAAGGAAAGATTGCATTTAAAGTAATGAAGCACAGGAGGAAATCTAAGAGAAACTCTAGGTCTCGAGGCAAGAAACCAGACATGAGTGTTCAAAAGAAAGAGCCTCAGCCTAGCATGCTTAATAAGCAGATGTCATATGTAGCCATTGAGTATGCACAAAAGCCATTAGTGCCCAAAGAGCCTTTGATTTTCCAAGAGGATAACAGGCATCATAGGCACAACATTGCTCATGGCAAGGTTGATCGCTCAACAAAGCAAATGGCACAATCGTCTAATAGCCTCGAGAAAATCATTCAGCCAGTGCCAAGTCCACCTAAGAGTCCTAGATCTCCTACATCCTCTTTTTCCAAACGGACATAGGAAGCACAACAACAGTCGTCAATGGTAGCACTCCCAATCTCTATCTCCATCAAAGCTTCCAAATATCCAAGAGGGGGGACCCCAAGAACATTGAGACGAAGAGCGTTGGAGAGCTGATGAATAAAGTGTCGAGTCCATCCACCAATGAACCCATTGATGCCTCTCCTAATAGCGGTGAAACCTCAGACACATCTGTGTGCTCTAAAAAATCAAAGCAGTCGTTACCATTAATGGATGCTTGCAACACTCAATCCACCGACAATAGAACTTGCATTGACCAATCAAGAGTGGATATAACGCTGTCACAACAGGGTGACAAACTTATACCAGTCACATCTAAGGAGAACCATGACGCAATAACGAAGCCTTAGGAGAAACATGGAAACCCCAAGAGCATAAGAAATCCTAGCATTGACCAAACTTGCGCATCTAGGCCTGAGCCCCCAGCTATGCTAAAGCCCAGGAAAACTCCTAGAACCTTGCATGAGATAGCAACCGAGCAAGCCCTTGTTGAACATAGAAGTGTCACAGAGTGCTTAACTGAGTTGGATGCTAAGCTCAAAGTGTTCACACGTGTCTATGTCCTGGCAGACATGCGCGCATTCCCTAAAGAGTAGCTCGAAGAATACTTGCCATTTCGCTTATCTTGGGAAGAGCAAGAACATCTTGATGAGCACTATAACAAGCTCCTGCATGAACGCATGCGACTCATCTCTGGCGAGGAAGCCGACGAATTGCGCTTAACTGTCACATTCAATGATGCGCTCTACCAACCAAATCTCTTAGAGATAGAACAACTAAAGCGACTATCTGAGGGCCAAAGTCAATTTGAACAGTGTTGGTGTGAAAATTGCATTGCAATGGCCAAACTAGAGGCCCAAATCATGATAGTCTCAGAGGAGCGATTGGCCAAATGGCAGTTTTAAAGAGACCCAACCTATGTGGCACCAACTTCCCTTCAAGTGCTGACTGCCATTCAGGGTATGGACTTAGCTGAACCTAGCCAAGAGAACTCTCTGTTTGATAAGGTTCTCACTGAGGAGGAGTTACATGTTGCCAGTAGACTCGGACAAGGTTCCATGCTACTCGATGTTGCAAAATATCTATCGGTATTGAGTAAGCTGCCACGAGTACTAGATGCGTGTGCCACACTCTAGTACAATCCAAAGTTCTACAATTGGCTTTTATCCTCATGAAGTGACATGGAATCATGGATATGTATGCAAATAAACAATGAATTTTGTGACCCTGTATAGACACTATCAACACACATAAGCAATAATAGTCAAGCGCAGGGAGAAGAGGGGGTCAACAGGCAAAGCTCGTCAGGTCCTCCTCTCACCACATATTTAGAAGTTGTGTGACCATTTCCACCTCCGGGCGGAGGGCATGCACCCCTCATTACCACCATAGGAAGCAATAATAGTCAAGCGCAGGGAGAAGAGGGGGTCAACAGGCTAAGCTCGTCAGGTCCTCCTCTCACCACATATTTAGAAGTTGTGTGACCATTTCCACCTCCGAGCGGAGGGCATGCACCCCTCATTACCACCATAGGAAGCCCTGACCAACATGCTATCCTTGGCATTGTCTCTTGACCTTCTTGTTTCAAGCATGGCTTCGCTCTTCACTGGTTCTCTCTGTTCAACATGCGCTTGTACCAACTCTTTCAACAAGTCCTTGCCCTCATTACTAGTCTATCTTGCTATGTTAGAATGTTCCTTATCTTTTCCTCAAGGTTTGATGACGTTATCCTTGCTAAAGGTCGTGATTATCCTCACACCCGGTAGTGTCGTGTATCCTTTGTGCTACATAGTGGGCCTCACACTTCGTTGCCCTTTTGAAAGGTCGTCCGAGGAGGGTTTCCTTTCCACAATTAGCTCTATTTGGAGCAACATGGAATAGGATAGGCAAGCTTTCCATTTCAATGGTTACAAGGATTTTGCACTTCCCCGTAAGTGCTTGGAAGTGTCCTCTGTAAGGACTAAGAGTTGCATTAGTCTGTGTGAGCTCTAGTTGGTCAAGATATTAAAATCAGCTCCTTCGTCGATGAGAGCATCAACACAGTGCTCCCTTTTTGCGGTGAGTTTGACCTTAAGATAAGCACCCAATTACACAACCAGATGTGGATTCTCCACTGATGTCTTGGGTTGTCTATGCAATGCTATTCAAGGTACATCTATCATTAAGACTGTCATGTCTAGTCATCCTCGCAGTTGTAGCCTGATGTTGTTCCATTCCACTTTGACTATATGCAGTCCGAATGCAATACATACATGTTTTTGCGGTGTGGCCTTTTTGCCCTTGTTGGCTAGATTGGCCCATTGAGGTTCTAGGGTCTCTGTTTGTCTTTGTTTGGGTATGGACTTTTGGTTGCTATTTTGCAAGTGAGGGTCTATCCTTGGGCAGTGCCATTACTACACTAGGGTCTAATTTGGAGGACCTGTCACGGCACACGTTTTCTCTCCAACCTACTTGGGCGAGGTGTAGAGGGGATAGAGCCCCCTCTGCGGGGGTCCGAGGGGGGGGGCAGTCCCCCCCGGCCCGCAAGACCGTTACAGTAAATACCATGTGCGATTTGAAGGACCGTTTATAGCCAAGTTTTGAACTACTTGCTCTAGATTTCAGTGTAGTGATAGGTCTATGATGTGCTTTTGGGTCTATAGGTCTTTGTGTCGGTTTCAGGGTCTATGGATCAAATATATGAAAAAATCCAAATTCGGCCCAGTAGCTCCAAATTGCAGGGGCCGAATGCCCGATTTGGCCCGTCCGAATGGTTGAGGGCCGAATACAACTGGGCCAAATGTCAAATTCAGCCAGTTCGAATGTGGTTATTCAAGGGCCGACTGACCGACTAGTTGAGGGCCGAGTCAGGTGGGTCGAGGACCGAATGTCAAGTTGTCCGAGTGGGGTTAGGCCAAGTCGGCATGACCGAGGGCCAAAATCTTCACGTGTCCGAGTAAGATGGGCTGAGGGCGGAATACAAGACAGGGCTGAGTGCCGATATTCTGGGACTCAACCTAGAATCACCGTCACTCAGACGGGCTGAGTGTGACACGATTTTTGTTGCACTCCACAGAATTCGTCATGCCGAGAGAACGAGGCCTTCCTACTGGTTGAGCACCTCCAAATCTAAGCTACTCATGCAGGGAGGGGTGTGGAGTTACCTGTGGTGGGGAAACAACTCCTCGATGGCAAGATCGAAGTAGGTCCTCGCAATGAAGCTTTCTCTCCCTCTCTCCAGCTCTCCTGAAACCTTGCAACACAAAATGTGGTCTTCGTTGCCACTCCTGGCCCCTTATTACCTTACCCAGATCTGAACTCACCTTAATCTTGCTCCCCTCACCAATATTTTAACCTTTATTTTTTGCCCTTTTTTCCCCTGTTTCAGCCTGCTATACAACAACAAAAAACCCTAATATGTGCTCCAAAGTTTTACTTCTACCCTACCTAAATGTAAGAAACAATCATAAGGGAGTTACCTACACTACTCCAACATGATTTTCCAAGTCCAAAAACCAAAAACCTACTTGCTAAGGAGATTGAATACCTCTTCAAACTCCCTTGCTTCCTATCTATCTACCTCAAGCACTGGTTCGGGAAAAACCCTACTTCAATCCTTGACTCAAAGCGCGCAAGCGCTTAAGGCTTGAATCCGTTGGTCCCGGCAACGGTACCAAAATGTGGAAGCTCTTGCTCCATTGCCAAGATCCATGGATCGCTTATTGTTTCAAGCGTTCCAAGTCGAGCACTAATGGCTACCTCTCACATAGCCGACACACTATCTATCTATAGGTATAGTGAGCTTACCTCCATGCCCGATCGAGTTACCTCCTCTTGCGAGAACTTTGATAGCTCCATGATCCAAGTGTAAGCTTTAAGCAAGCTCCATCCTCAAGCTCCGCGCTCCAAGCTCGATTGCCACAAGCAAGACAAGAGAAGAGAAGAGAAGAGAAGAAGAGAGGAGATGATGGAGAGCTTCTCCTCCCCGGTCCCTCACCCTCACACACTCACTCCCTCACATTCTCACACTCCCTCTCTCAAGCAAGCAAGAAGAAGAAGAAGAAGAAGAAGAGGAGAGTCACTTTTGGTCTTACACAAAAATGAGCTTCTCATTCACTTTTCAACTTTATATACAAAACCCTAAGTCCCTTTTGGGCGGTCATCCCCTTATCCCCTTTTTTACATGTCCGGTCGTGGCCCTTTTTCCCATTGTCCTCCTATCTTCCTAGCTTCCTTCCTACGGCCCATCTACCTTTACAAATTGCAGGGGTGAGAGCCTGGCACTCTTAAAATAAATCATGGTGTGCCTTGCACTTTCTTACAAAAGTATAGACTCACACTTTTTCTCATGCATATTTTTTCTTGATTTAGGACTTTTCTACACTTCTTGTGTTTCTAGATTCTTCTTGGCACGCCATCATCTTTTGTTTCACTTTTGCCTTGGCCTTGTCTTCTACTTTAGATTTTTTGGCTTTTCTACCTTATTCGTTTGAGGGTTATCATTTAGTTAATGGTGCACTAACTGAGCCAATGACCATTTGATGAGGGGTAAAGCAAGACTTCCCACTTAGTCCAATGCCTTTTGAACTTGCTATACATCCCTTCTTCTACATGATAGACACTCTAGCAAAGGAATGTGAGCTTCACAAGTTACAACACTGTGGTAAACAAATCTTAGGCCAAGGTTATGCTGATGACTTGTTTATGGTTTTGAAAGAATCTAAAGACAATAAGGACAAAGCCGTGCAGGTCCTAAGTTGGTACAAGAAAGCTACTACCTTGAGAATCAATATGCTCAAGTCCTCCTTGATCAATGTCACAAAGGATTTTCTTGCTAGAATAGGATGGAAAGGAAAGGTAATTAATAGAGGCCAGGTTTTTAGAGATCTTGGATCCTATCGGCATTGGTATAACAGAAGCCTATAGGACTAACTCGATACCTGAAAAAATAAGGAAGAATATTAACAAGTGGAGCACTACATCCTAGCCACTACATGCTACATTAAAAATCTTGAAAATCTTCATCTTTCTTATAGCAAGGTTCTATCTCCCTTTACTCACATGGAACAAGAGTCTACAAAAGACTTGGGATAGTCTAATGAGTAAGTTTTTAATGGAGAAAAGGAAATGCATAAAGGTACATATCATTTATAGCTATGTCTTGCATTAAGAAAGAGGAAATAGAGGACGCCTTCACATGCTAGACATAATTGCAGAATCAAGGAAAGCCAAGATAAAATTGTTCATGAAATGTTGGAAACAACAAGAACCTTGGACAATCATGCTATTGGAGTTTCTTAGAGAGGAAAATAATAATTTTCATAGGGATTGGAAACTTTGTGCACTAGAGCTTCTGAGCACACATGCAGTGAAGGTGGTTAAATCTCATGGATTGATCCAAGGTTTAAAAAGACTAGGTAGAGTGTCCAAAGGATACAACTCAATCTCTAGATCATCACAACGATGAGATGAATGTCAACTTGTTTTGGTCTTGGAATTCCCTTCCCCCTTGCATTAGGAAGGGGGAAAAACTTGCAAAAAAAAGATGCATATAGAGTTTGTCACTAGCTCGAGCTAGATGGCAATCAGATAACCTTCAAGGAAGCCACATCTAAGTACCACATTACCATAGCGAGCAAGCCTATCTAGGAGTTTTTCAAGCTACAGCTCGATGAGGAAAGGGGTAACTCAATGCTAAAAAGGCACTGAATATTTTATCACGTAAGTTGATAAAAACATGCTAGCTAGAGCTCGCATCCCAAAAGGATTGGATGTTAAACCTAGATAATAAGAAAAGTTTTCTATTTAGATCAGCACAAAGACTCGTTAGTTCTACACCTAGCAAGAAGAGAGGATCTTGGCAAGGATCATGGTACATTGAGAATATATGAAATTAGATGCATCTGTAAGACATCTAAAATATTTTTGTGAGCTTTATAGATACCCATTAGGAAAAATAGTTTATCTTGAGAGTGGATTCTTGCTAGATTACAATGAAATAGGGATTCATATACATGTTCACACATGGAGGGTGCATCCAAGTTGCAGAACTTGAAATTAGTCCCATTAAATCTTTCTTTAGCTAGAAAGATAGTCAATTTCGTGCAAAAGAAGGAGGGATTGTTAGAGGCCTTATCTAAGCATCAAGTAACTTTGAGAATACATTAAGTAACCATCTCTCAGAGAGCCAATATCTGAGAGATGGTAAAAATTTCTATCCAAGGATGAGATCATAAAGAAGACTAGGGGGGATAATTTGATTGTTTAAGAAAAAGAACTCCTTAAGGCTATTTTTTAGCTTGAGCAAATCTAATATCCCATTACAAAAACAAATGTGGAGGGACTTAGTATGAGACTTGACAGAAACAACCTCCTTTCAAAACGAGGTTAAACAAAAGTAATCTACAAAAATTAGTCAAAAAGCAACCATTTAGCTTTTGAACCATAGTCTTCTAAAATAACTCCTATCCTTATTAATTTATGGGAAGTGTTGAGGTTATTAACATAACTATAGGTTGAAGTGGTAAAACTCCTTGAATCAAAGTTTTTAAGCCTATAATGGCTTTGTGGCCATCAACAACTACCATGGGAGGACGCTCGAGTGCTCCTTTTTGTAAGGAGGGGTTGCTTACATAATTAGCAATTTTCTTGTTGGAGAAACATCTTTCAATGAGTCTGGCTCCTTTGCCTTTGATGAAACCAAGAATACTTTCTCAACCATCAATAATAGGGTTCTTTGCAATAGTAAGTACCATTTTACAAACGTAGGAAAAAACCAACACTACCTTAATAGCATCATGTGCCTCAATGGAGAGCCATTTGAATAATAATATCATAGAGCTTCTTTTTAAAAGACTAAAATATTGTACCTACATTGTGCATGACAAACCAAATTACATGATCAAGCCATAAAATTGAGCTATTCTTACAATCAGATATGTGACTATCCAAATCACAATAATATTTTATAAATTGTCTCAGATAGTTGAATAGTCCATATAAAAAATTGGAGTCATGCCTCCCTTCATTAGGCTTCGTGGACTTGGTAGATACAAACACATCATCAAGTGAGCAACATCTGCCATCCTCGAATAGTCCCATAGTCAAAGGTCCGTTTAGAATAGTAGTCTTTGTGAGAGAGATGAAATCCCATCGTAAGCCAAGCCAACATAATACTTAGAGGTATTAGGTATATCTTCTTCACCAAGGAGTAATAACCACATTTCTATAGGGATGGATGCTACAAGGCATGAATACACCATAAGCCTAAGGCTGTTGTATGCAAAAACGAAGATAGAGTTTGAGGAGCCTCGGAGGGTTAAAGCATCAATGTAGGAGACTTTCTCATGGCCGATCATCCATTTAGGAGTATTCTAGATGGCATTTAAGAACTTAGCATCAACATCCAAGGATTCACAAGGAATGAAAACCTTAGTGTAGGATCCATAGGGGAGAGGTTAGCAACATCCACACAGACTTTATAGGTCTAGGATTTTCCTCCATAAACATTATATTGGTTTGGGAAAACTCATTACTGATGGTAAGTGTGGGACGTTACCAAAGGCTTGCCCAAGGTTAGACCCATCTCCCAGTTCCACTGCCACGGGCACCACACACTACACGGCGAGACAGACACACCCCTTAGGGAGTGCACAACTTTTCTTGCAGGTTATGTTCATGTTTCGAGAAATGGCTACCCGCGGAAGAGGATCGCCCACGGCATCCTTTAATGATCAAAACTTCTTTTCATGTGCCGGCATCCAGCCATCAGCCTGCTAATGGCTACCCTGATTGAACCAAGTCAAAGTAGAACTACCATTCGCATAGATCTTGGAACCTCATCGTCCAATGATCCATGCCCAACGCCTCAAGATCTACGGATCGCTTATTGATTCCACAAGCCTGAAGACCTTCAACTCAAAACTGAAGACCTTCTACTCAAAGACAAGGATCTTCAATCAAGGCCATAGATTTTCAAGGCAAACAGCGTTCGGGGGGTTTCTTCAGAATAAATCCCTCCAATATCATCCTCCTAAGGGATTGCTTATTGCTTCAAGCGTTTCGGATACTCAAAAGATGATCGGCTACATAAGGAGCGCCACAACAGTGTGAAAGATGCCGAGTATCTTCATGGAGCCTAAAGCACGCCGGAATATTTCCTGGTCATCGTCCTTAAACCCCATCACTTATCATTCACCCAACCACATTGGAAGCAGTGTCACCCACCTACATGTTCCACCTATCAGCCGACCTAACTAGCCACTACGTCCCACCGCAGTGCCATGGGACTGGCACTTGGCTAGGAGGGGGTAATGTTACCGTGTTTCCCGCAACACAGAGGAGTGGAAAATGGAAAAAATGAAAATAGCAAAAAAGGCGCAGGATAAAAGTAGAAAAAGGCGCCTTGACCGGTAACCAGTCCCTGAAAAATTTAAATGTTTGGGCATGACCCTCAGAAAGCCTCGGTGTTGGCCCGAGACAACAAAAGAGAAAAAGAGGGCACTATTAAAATGTGGGAGCGCCCCTGAATTTAGGGATTTGTATATAAAGTTGAAAAGTGAATGAGAAGCTCATTCTTTGGTATGTGGCAAAAAGAGTCTTCTTCTTCCTCTCTTCTTCTCTCCTTCTTGCTTGTGTGTGCTCTTGAGAGAGGGTGTGAGTGTGTGTGAGAGTGAGGGATCAAGAGGGTGAAGCTCTTCACCATCTCCTATTCTCTTCTTCTCTTCTCTTCTCTTCTCTTCTCTTGCGCACGCGGCTATGGAGGATGGAGCTTGGAGATGGAGGAGGTTTGAGGATGCTTGAGCTAGCATCAAGAATCGTGGAGCTACCGGAGTGCAAGAGAGAGGAGGGTACTCGATCGAGCATCAAGGTAAGCTCACTACACTTGTAGGATCGACGGCGCGTTGGCTAGGTGAGAGATAGCCATTAGAGCTCGCTTGGAATGCTTGAAAAAATAAGCGGTCCGTGGGTCTTGGCAGTCGAGCGAAAGCTCCCACAGCCACATACAAGGAGAACCATGATGCAATAACAACGAAGCCTCAGGAGAAACATGGAAACCCCGAGGACTTAAGCAATCCTAGAGTTGACCAATCTTACTCATCTAGGCTTGAGCTCCTGGCTATGCTAAAGCCTAGGGAAATTCCTAGAACCTTGCATGAGATAACAACCGAGCAAGCCCTCATCAAACATAGAAGTGTCACAAAATGCTTAACTAAGTTGGATTCCAAGCTCAAAGTGTTTGCACGTGTCTACGTCCTAGCAGACATGAGTGCATTCCCTAGGGGGCAACTGAAAGAATACTTGCCATTTTCCCTATCCTGAGAAGAGTAAGAACATCTTGACAAGCACTATGACATGCTCCTACATGAATGCATGTGACTCATCTCTAACGAGGAAGCCGACAAACTACGCTTAACTGTGACATTCAATGATGTGCTCTACCAACCAAATCTCTTAGAGATAGAGCAATTAAAGCGACAATCAGAGGGTCCAAGTTAATTCGAAAAATGTTGGTTTAAAAACCGTGTTACAATGGTCAAACTGGGAGTCCAAATTATGATGGTCTCAAAGGAGCGATTGGCCAAATGGCGGTCTCAAAGAGACCCAACCTATGTGGTGCCGACTTCCTTTCGAGTACTGACTGTCATTCGGGGTATGGACTTAGCCAGAACTAGCCAAGAGAACTCTCTGGCTGATAAGGTTCTCACTGAGGAGGAGTTACATGTTGTCAGTAGACTCGGACAAGGTACCATGCTACTCGATGTTGCAAAATATCTATTGTTATTGAGGAAGCTACCTCAAGTATTGGATTTTTATGCCTTACTCCAGTACAATCCTGAGTTCTACAATTGGTTTTTATCCTCATGAAGTGACATGGATTCGTAAATATGTACATAAATAAACAATGAGTTTTGTGACCCTTTATAGATAATATCAACATACATAAGCAATGATAGTCAAGCACATGGAGAAGAGTTGGGTTTGACAGACTGAGCTCCTTTGGTCCTCCTCTCACCACACATCTAGAAGTCGTGTGACCATTTCCGCCTCCAGGTAGAGGGCATGCAACCCTCATTATCGCCATAGGAAGCCTTGACCAACATCTCTGATGGCGTAGATGGAGCATTGTCCCCTTCTATACACCTTTCCCCTTTTCGGTCTATCCTTCCAGGGACAATCCGTGCTCCACTCCATCACAACCAGTCCACACAACTTAGCATAAGCCAAGATCTGCTAATGGCTAGAATACGCCCCACAGTTGAAGCAAGACGAATATCATCACAGGGGTCATCCCTCTACAACAAACACTGCATGCCTCACCTCACCCCTCCTCATATGCACTTGATAATCCACAGTTTAATCCCTTTCATGCAAATAATTATATATTGCCTCAAATCCTAACCTTGGTTCACATTTTGCATATTTTCCCATAGTAGCCGTCATGGAGCACACAATGTAGTTGACATGCAAGGAAGCTCTCCTCCGTAGAAGGGAGCATAAGGCACAAGCGCCTCCACTAGAGCGATATGTGCCTACCCTTAAGAGGTACGCACCAAAAAGAGGTCCTAAGCGACATCGCCTTGGACATAGGCCAAAAAATTTCCAAGCCATGAAAACAAAGGCTCAAGGGAATGCCCGAGGGGTGGCAGCCTCGGCCTTGTAGGCCCTCACCAAACACTAGGCACCAGGTGCTCGAAAGAGGAGAAGGCAGCTAGAAATAAGAGGGAATTTGATGAATTATTTAAAAGAATTCTTGAAATAACTGCGGCTAGGACTACACCATATGGGTCCCGGTCAATATCTTCCCTGCCCAGCCTCATGGGAGCCCCTCGGCGGCACAGCCCTAGTCGCCCGATCACCCGACCGTGTCATACAAATAGAATAGCCCCTATGTTGTATAAGCTGCTTAACAAAGGCCATCTTGCCATAACTTTTTGTCCTTAAGTGGTTAAAGTGGCAAGGCTCCCCAACTATAAAAACCTCCCTTACCTACTACTAATACATGTCACGTCTTTAACAAGCATCGATGATATGCATCGCAGTTAACACCATAGGATTTTGATAAAGTAATATCTTTTTGTGTTGCATCTGTCATTATAATTGATGCATGTGACTTGCATATACTCTCACAAAGTGTCAAGTGGATGCAGGACGATACAGGTCTTTGTATGAAAGTGTTCAATGTCCAATTCATCGCAAGACCACCAACCTCACAAGGAGCCATGACAAAGCCTCATTGCTGAAAGTAAAAATTATCCCTATTAATCGCCCACATCGCATGGCCCAAAGCATGATTGGCCACTCTCTCTTTCTGGGTCAAACTCTACACCTGGCACTCACGGCGGCTATTACCTCAATTGTACCAACATCGCACGTTAGAAAGAGATCTTGCAAAATCTCCAGTGTATCTCCCCATCTCAACAACTGTTCCTCTAGAAACAAGGCTAGGACACAATCATCGATGTAATACCCATTCTCACAGCCTTTGAATCTTGACAATTCCCAATCCAATTGAAAGTATGATAGCCTCAACGTATTGCAATGGTTGTAGTCATGTTATTCTTTTTTTTAAAGAAGAAGAAAAAGAGAAAGAAAAACAAAAACAAAAACAAAAAAAGCACTCTCAATCATAGCACGACACTTAGGGGTCCTCAAATTAGGTACGCCCAGTGACCTTGGTCGGTTGGCTCCTTCCCTAGTTCCCTAGCCCTCTACACATCCCCCACAATTGTTTAGGGCATATGAAGGGCAAAACATACCTATAGAGCTTGCCTCCCCTATGGTTTGACCTGTCACCCTGACCCAATTGCACAATTCCTTTTTGCATCCGCCTTAGTACCATTGCAATCGATCATGGTAATAAGCACCACACAAATGGCCATGAAACATATACCGTACTCATCGAGCAAGCCCAGTAGCTACCAGCTACCAAAATTTCGGTGTCAATGTGTTCGATTATGCTACATCATGCTGTCACAATGCAAAGGATGTCTCATACACCTTCATGTGTACTTCTCCTCAACATGGACAACTTTGCTTCATCCACATGTTGTTACGAGGAACCAACCCGCGGTCTTCTAACTACGTAATATCTAAGTATGCACGATCACTCACATAATATTTGCACCAAAATATATACACACTTTGGGTCCTCAAGTGCAGGACAATACTCTCAGCTTGCTTAGAGTTCGACCAGTCTCCCAAACTAATTGAACTTCGTCTTGTGCACGATAAAGAAGACTAGCACTACCCCAAGGGAGAGACCACCTATGAGAAGTTTTCAATTGCAGTATTGAAGACGCCAATGAAAGTGTCGTTCTCCCTACATCAACACTCAACTCTGAATTCTCATCCTTTATCATCATGCAAGCCCACCAAGAATCGTTTGCCCTGCAGAATCCCCATAACATCAACACTTGTACCAACCCATGGGTGCAACTCCCAACCCTATCAACAACCACATGCCCCCAACGACCTTCATCCACACCACTACCAAAACTCCTCCACGGTAGATGTCCATTCCACCCACGTCTTCGGTGCATGCCAAAGCCTGCTACCTATGACGGTGAGTGCCATGGGACTGGCACTCGTCTAGGAGGGGGTAATGATAACCCTCAAATGAACAAGGTGGAAAAGCTAGAAAATCTAAAGTAGAAGACAAGGCAGCTAAGACAAAAGTGAAACAAAAGACGAAGGCGTGCCAAGAAGAATCTGGAAACATAAGAAGTGCATAAAAGTCCTAAATCAAGAAAAAAGGCGCATGAGAAAAAGTGCGAGTCTATACTTTTGTAAGAAAGTGCAAGGCGCACCATGATTTATTTTAAGAGTTCCTGGCTCTCACTCGTGCAATTTGTAAAGGTAGATGGGTGGTAGGAAGGAAGCTAGGAAGATAGGAGGACAATGGGAAAAAGGGCCTAGGCCACGGTCGGCCATGTTAAAAAGGGGATAAGGGGTTACCGCCCAAAAGGGACTTAGGGTTTTGTATATAAAGTTGAAAAGTGAATGAGAAGCTCATTATTGTGTGTGGCCAAAAGTGGCTCTCCTCCTCCTCTTCTTCTTCTTCTTCTTCTTCTTCTTCTTCTTCTTCTTCTTCTTGCTTGCTTGCTTGAGCTTGTGCTTGAGAGAGGGAGTGTGAGAGTGTGAGGGAGTGAGTGTGTGAGGGTGAGGGACTGGGGAGGAGAAGCTCTCCATCTTCTCCTCTCTTCTTCTCTTCTCTTATCTTCTCTTGTCTTGCTCGCGGAAATGGAGCTTGGAGCGCGGAGCTTGAGGATGGAGCTTTCTTGAAACTTGCACTTGGATCCTGGAGCTACCGGAGTGCTCAAGAGAGGAGGTAACTTTATCAGGCATGGAGGTAAGCTCACTACACCCGTAGATAGAAAGTGTGTTGGCTATGTGAGAGGTAGCCATTATTGCTCGGCTTGGAACGCTTGAAATAATAAGTGGTCCGTGGGTCTTGGCGCTTGAGCGAGAGCTCCCACACTAAAATTCTGGCACAAGCATCTTTGCCAAGTATGAAGGGAAGATTGGCTATCCTACTATCAAAACCCATATGCAACATACTATTATGAGGTAGTCTGAATTCACTTAATCAAAGGCTTTCTCTATGTCCATCTCCATAAAGATAACTTGTTGGTGAGACCTATTTGCCCATTCAATTTTGACAAGATATTGTTCAGCACATTGTTAATCAAGATCTCTTTTTCAAGAACCCATATTGGCACTGATTGATAACTTTTTGCATGATTGGGCTCAATCTCAATGCTAGATCCTTGGTGAAGATTTTGTAGGATGTTTTTTTTTTTTGGTAATAAGGCAATTACGCTCTCCTTCCATGAAGTTAGCAAAGCAATTGACCTATATTCCAGTATTCATTAATCATCTTTGTTATGACTCCTTTCAAAACATCTAAAAACTTGATTGCTGTTCTTGGTACTATCATTCCCTGGCTGAAGAGCAAGTCTGCCACGGCACCATGAGAGCCACAAACCGGCTAGCAAGAGGCTGCAAATACATTGCTGGCCACAAAAACCTACAAGAAACCTTCTTCTTCACCAAGAACCATGCCTCCAAAACACACAAGAGGAAGGCACACAAGAAATTGAACAATGCTTCCATCCTCACTCTCTTCCTCTTCCTCACTCTCCATTAGATTTGGCCTTGAAGCACAAGAGAGAAAAGGAAGAACAAGAAGGCAAGTGTTGTGCCAAAATGAGAGAGGAGGAAATGAAGCGTGAGAGGAGAAGATAAAGGAAGAGAGAGGGTGTAACCACCTCAACCTCCCACCTCCTCAAATCACCCGACAAGCCTCTTCCTTTTTCTTTCTTGACATTATAAAATTGAATTGCACACATCTTGGCTAAGGTCTAAAGACCCTTCAATTTTTGGAATGAGACGAAGGTGTTTGACCATCCCTTTTCCTTTCCATATTTTTTAATGTGAGCCTTTTGGACTACACATTTTACATTGCTTCATATTTGAAATTTTGACAAAGGGGTACAATTGCAATTAGTCATTTCACAAAAAAATTGTTTCCATGTGAGCACATTTTGGTGCCTATTTTCGCACTGATTTGGGGGTCATCATTCCTCCCACGCTTAAATGTGAAGTGTCCCCGCAAACAAATTTGAAGAAGAACCACGATTAGCTCTTGAAAAACCTTCATCTTCATCTTTGGCATTCAATCTTCATTTCTTTTCTTCGTCATCTTTGAATTGTCATTGGATAGGAAAGTGAAAATAATCACACAAAAATACACACACAACTAGGGCGGGGAGCCTAGGTTTAAGACACACCACATAAAACCACAAACAAAACTCGAAAGATAGGGCTCTTCAACAATTTTGCTTACAAGGATAACATCACACCCAAGATAGGTTGAAAGACAACCACACCATGAAGCACAATAATAAACCCGAGAAATATATAAACATTAAGCATTCCCTCACTAAAGATATTGAAATTACACATTCCACCTGGTTTTCAAAAGAGGAAAAGAGAGGCGAGTTTATTAAGACAAAAAGGAATATTAAAAAAAAGAAAAGAAAATCTGAACTGAACCCTAGTGTGTTTTGAAAGGTGACCTTGGCAGAGAAGGGCATTTTGAGATAAGCGTTGCATATGAATGGGTATTATAGGGGCTAAAGTGTTTAAATTTTGGTTTTTCCATTTTGAAGGTTTAAACATTGAAAATTAAGAGAGAGGATAATATTGGATAATTGTTTGCTGTGTGGATGAGTTTTTTTTTTAATGATGACACTGGATATCGTCACCTGAACACGTTAGCTCCTCTGCACATCTGAACAAAGTTGCCAAGGTCGTTGGTGGATGGATAAGCATGAAGATGAAGGATATGAAGGGAGCCGCTTGTTGCTGAGTAAGCAAATGTGCTGCCCCAAATATAGATGAGTTGTTTTTTGATGATGAGGACGAGATGAGGTTGAGATAGAATGCAAGTTTTGCGAACCTCCTGGTATTGCAGTTTAGGGAGTCGGGCCAGCTATTGCAGAGGGCGCAAAGGAAAGAAAGGCATGAAGAGGGGGACTGAGTGCCATGGAAGGAGGCGAAGGGTTGGAGGAGAGCCTCACTAACCAGGGTGAGGAAGGTAGGTGAAGTGGTAGCCGTGGGGAGATTCGGGATGAGAATAACAAAAGAGGATTGTTGAAGCAGGGAGGAGGCGAGGATTGAGAGGTCAAATGGTGGGCTTGGCGGAAGTGAGGAAGGAGAAAGAGGAGGGACTTTGACACAGTGCCATTCTGTCGAGAGGATAGGGAAGTTTTTTTCTTTTCTTGTTATATTTTTTAGCAGCAAGAAACACGGACATAACAACCATCTTCTTCTCCATAAATCCCTTCTCTTCTTCTTGATTCCAAAAAAACCAGTCCATTATTCTTGAGGATGTAGCCAAGAAGGGGAGAGAAAATGTTGACACCGTGCTCTCCAACATCATCTTTTCTTTCTTTCTTCCAAAAATGAGAATGCATTGTTCAAGAGAGAAATTGTTTGAAACCTTCCATAGCTGAATCTCAAAAACTATGTTTCCTACAAGCTCCATCGCCACCTCTTTCCCGACCAGTGCACCAAATGAAGAGCACCTTGCCACGGCACCATGAGAACCACAAATCGGCTAGGAAGAGGCTGCAAATACATTGTTGGCCACAAAAACCTGCAAGAAACCTTCTTCTTCACCAAGAACCATGTCTCCAAAGCACACAAGAGAAAGGCACACAAGAAATTGAACAATGCTTCCATCCTCACTCTCTTCCTCTTCCTCTTCCTCATTCTCCATTAGATTTGGCAATGAAGCACAAGAGAGAAAAGGAAGAACAAGAAGGCAAGTGTTGTGCCAAAATGAGAGAGGAGGAAATGAAGCGTGAGAGGAGAAGATAAAGGGAGAGAGAGGGTGTAACCACCTCGACCTCCCACCTCCTCAAATCACCCGACAAGCCTCTTCCTTTTCCTTTCTTGACATTATAAAATTGAATTGCATACATCTTGGCTAAGGTCTAAAGACCCTTCAATTTTTGGAATGAGACAAAGGTGTTTGACCATCCCTTTTCCTTTCCATATTTTTTAATGTGAGCCTTTTGGACTACACATTTTACATTGCTTCATATTTGAAATTTTGACAAAGGGGTACAATTGCAATTAGTCATTTTACAAAAAATTTGTTTCCATGTGAGCACATTTTGGTGCCTATTTTCGCACTAATTTTGGGGTCATCATTGGGGACTTCCACTTGTTACAAGATCAAGCTCAGTCGACTCTTATAGATGTAGGTTAGTTGTACCTCATGTGTGCTAATAAGTGAGTAAGCATGACCTAATTAGAGTTAGCTACTAGGTTAGGTGTTTACACTATGGTTAGTGTACTTTGGCTTTGGTATGTTACTCTAATACAATGAATAATGAAGAAGATATAGAGCTATCTGCCCTATGAGATTGCCTCACTCCATGTCTCTCTCTCTCCCTTTGAATCTTGAGCATGGTATTAGAGCACCATGAGACCCTGAGCCTCTGAGCTTGGCATTGGAGTCGTGGGGAGCTGGAGCCTAAAGAGAAGACTAAAGTGGATTTGCAGGATAAGGAAGCCATAGCCTACACTCGGAAGCTAGGATGTGCCAGCCAATTTTGACACGTGACGACCTAAGAAAATTGTGCCAAATATCAACCCTCATCAACGTTAGCAAATCTAGAGAGTATCAATCATCTAATGCTTGTGCACTCATTGAGGGATCTTGAGGCATATGTTAGAAATTCTTGGTGAGCATTAACCTTGGCATTGTGATCAACAACCAAAATGTCGAGATCTAGAAAAATGTGCATGTCTACTAATGTCTAAGATGAGAGAATTTCCAGCCATCAAACAAAGAGGGCAGCCATCAAATGCTTGGATTTTTACATACAAAAACATCATGGATGCTTGGAAAATGGTGTAGGATCATTAATGTATGCTTGGACCTGACATTGGAGGAGTTAAATGCTTAGATCTATAATGTACTAGTAGGCTGAAAACTGTCCTGGAGTATGACAATGAATACATGTAGTTTGGGAAGCTTGTCATAGCTCGGTTGCTATCTACTCTTACTTGGATCTTGGTACATGTATGTCAGATGGTTTGTGAGCTATAATGAGCATTGAATGCTCAAGTTTGGATTGAGTACATTGTTGGTTATACAATGGGCTGGTTGTAAACAACCTGTGGAAAACTTGTTTGGCATTGCTATTGGTCATATGAACCATTGTTGATGCTTGTATGTACTTGCATTGAACCCTAGGGATTAGGGTACATGTCAGAGATGTTATGGGGCTGTTTTAGCTGAGAATACTTTAGTTTGCATAGGTAATTTATTTATGGTTATTCACAAACTGTTGTCTATCACATAAGCCTTTGGAAGACACCTACATGAACTATATGCAGTAACTAAACTCTACTTGGAATACTACTACACATAGTTGTTATGGCATGTTTCTAGAGATGTTTGACATGCTTTTGAGTTAAGAAATAAATATTAGGAATTAAATTATTTTGTCTGAGTACTGACTTGTCTATGCAACTTGACTAAAGGTTTTGGGATTCTCATTTGAGAACGAATGTCTGCTACATGTATGGATTGAGCAAGTCAGAGCTAAAATAGTTGCAAATACATTTGTGTTGCTTGGATGTTATACGAGCATTGTGATTAGTGAAAGATCAACTTGGTTTTGCAAGGAGTCAATCACTAACAGTTAAGGACTGTATTCATGGAAAATGTTGAAAAATACTGACAATATCACTTAGATGATGGGTGAAAAGCTAGGCAATAATAATTATGCTATGTGGAAATTTTGTATGGAGAACTTTCTCATCGGAAAAGGCTATTGGGATATTGTGATAGGTGATCAAGCTGAACCTAACCTTCTAGACAGACATCAACTCCTGAACAACAGAAGGCACACCATGCCTGGCTTGAACGTGCTTGTAGATTCTTGCACTGGCTCTCATTGTGCATTACGAATTCAATGGTCATGCAGATAATAAACTACAAGCCTCCTAAAGATGCTTGGGAAATCTTGATGAAGTACTATGGCGCTACCACTAGTGCACACAAAATTCAGCTAAATCAAAAGTTCAATGTCATGGAGAGGAAAGGATAGTCCATACATGATTAAGTAATGAAGATAAAGACCCTTGCAAATTAGTTGGCAACTATTGGAACTAAAGTAGAGGATAAGGATTTGGTTGCAGTGACCTTGAATGCTCTTGGACTTGAATACAAGTCATTTGAAATGTCTATATCAGTGAGATATGAAATGCATGACTTTAATGAGCTAGTTGTATTGCTTATTCATGAAGAGGTGAAAATAGGTTTAGCTACTAGCTCCAGTAGCTCAAAAGGTAGAGATGCAATGTTTTACTTAAATCAGAGAGGCATGGCAGTCATGGTAGAGGTCCTTCCGTGGTAGGGGGACTCAGCAACATGTATCTCATCTGCAAAATCATGAAGGACATTATGTTAGAGGTGGTGGATACTCACAAGTGAGGAGAAGATCTAGTTCTAGCGGCGGCAAAGGATCCTGGTAGTCATCACACACTACGCATGATAATGCCAACAAGGACAAGGACTATCACAACTATGGGAAATATTGCCACATTGGTAAAGAGTGTTGGAAGAAGCAAGTGAATCAAAGAGGCAACAAGAAACAAGGACACTATGCCTCGTCTAATCATGTAGAGCATGAGAGTGTTGATAGGTTATTTGCTATGACATATCTATGAAACAAGGCTGCTAAGCAAGAAAAATCAGATGACACATGGTATATTGATTCAAGAGCATCAAATCACATGACACCACATGGCAAGTGGTTTGATGAAATGAAATCGGGTACAAATGGCTATGTATGCACTAGAGATGACACCCAGCATGACATAACTCATACAAGAGTTGTTCCATTGGTTATGCCTGATGGCAGGAAGAAGAAATTGTATGATGTTTTGCATGTTCCATCCATCACAAAGAATCTATCATCTATTGGCCAGATGGCTGAACAAAACTTGCATGTATAGTTTAACAAAGATGGTTGTTTTATTGAGGAATATGGTAGCTGTTACAAGCTGATTGCAAAGGGTAAAAGACGTGGAAGAATGTTTACATTAGATGAAATAACCCTAAGAGCTGAAAGCTGCAATGTTTGCTCATGATGGTGCAAGTGTCAGAGACATAGATATCTGGCATAAATGCATTGGATACATAAATGTTCAGAGGCTAAACAATATCCAGCAAAAAAAGGATATTGTTTTAGGATTGCCAAAGTTTAAATATGCTGATGTGGGACACATATGTTTAGCTTGTCACTTTGGCAAATAAGCCCACTTTCCGTTTGTCATGTCAAATATACATGAAATAGTAGTAGACTGTTGTAGCTTGTTCATTCAAATGTATGGGGACCTACACATAATGTATCTATAGAGGCGATTAAACCTCCAAGACCCACGGACCACTTATTGGTCAAGCATTTCAAGCGAACACTAATGGCTACCTCTCACATAGTCGACGCTCTATCCCTCTGCATACTCAAGCATCCTCAAGCCTCTTCTTTCAAGATCCATCCTCCATAGCCACACGCGAGACCGGAGAAGAGAAGAGAAGAAGAAGAAGAGAGGAGAAGGAGGAGGGCTTCACCTCCAAGATCCCTCACCCTCACATACTCACTCCCTCACTCACTCACACTCCCTCCCTCAAGCACTCACAAGCAAGCAAGCAAGAGAAGAGAAGAAGAGAAGAAGAGAAGAAGAAGAGTCCACTTTGCCACACACCAAAGAATGAGCTCTCATTCACTTCTTGAACTTTATATACAAAACCCTAAATCCCCTTTTGGGCAGTCATCCCCTTATCCCCTTTTTCATACATGGATGGGCCCTTTTTCCCATTGTCATCCTCTCTTCCTAGCTTAGTCCTACTGCCACTTCATGGTTACAAATTGCATCATAGAGGTAGCCTGGCACTCTTTTACACAGGTTTTGGTTGTGCATTTATATTTAAAGGTGCACCTTCTTGCTTTTGGCTTCTTGCAACTTCCATAGTTGCATCTTGTACTCCTGGTGGTTGTTCCTATGCTTTTAGATTTATTCTAGACCCACTCTCTTGTAGGATGCCTTTTCCTTTTTTCTGTATTGCGCTTTTCCTCTTGATGCCTCGTTTTTGCTTCCTTTGCTTTGCAATACCAGTCCCATGGCACTGCTAGGTGGTGAGTTGGATGGTGTTGATGGGATAGCCAAGTGGCTTTTTGAGTTTGTATACGAGCTATAGTGGATCATGTGTTGGAGGGATTTATGGAACTGCAAGGTCCTTGAGTTTGGAATGAGTTCTAGTGTTGGAGGGATTTATGGACCTGCTGGAGGGATTTATGGAACTGAAAATTCCTTGAGTTTGGAATGAGCCCTACTACTAGAGGGATTTATGGACCTGCTAGAGGGATTTATGAACTTGTTGGAGGGATTTATGGAACTGAAAGGTCCTTGAGTTTGGAATGAACCCTAGTGTTGGAGGGATTTATGGACCCAAAAGGCCCTTATACAAGCCCTGTTGAAAGGTATGCTAGAGGGATTTATGAAATTGAAGATAAAGTTGGACAAATCTGACATTTGGCCCTCCCTGGCTACCTTCTCCTGTGATGTTCCAAATGAGCTTCTTCATTCACTTTTTGACTTGAGTTGTTGCGTCTTCCCCGTGCACGCTTTGTTGTGTCTGCATGGTGACATGTTGCATAAGATGGGGAGTGCATTGCATGGATGATGGGGCCTCTAGAGCTGGTGGCATGGCCTTTGTTTGTACTTAGAAAGAAAAGAAAGGTGCACTACCTATGGGTGTTTCTGCCTTATCGTGGAGTACGTGGTGCCTGTGCTTGTGGAACTAGGAGATGGGTCTCAAGCCCTTGGTGGTGTCCCACACTTGAGGACCCAGTTTGTGCATAAGGGAGGTGTGGTGCTAGGGGCTTAGGGTGACATGTCTAACCCTAGGAAGGAATTACCTTCCTAGCTATGTCATGCCCTTGATGTGCCCTAAGAAAGTGTCGTAGGGGATCCAAAGGGCTAAGGGTTTAAGTATGAAGCTGACTGACCGAGGCCACCAAACGCACTTAACTTGAGGACCCCTAGGTGTAGTGACTGTGATCGATGTGTAGCTTATGGTGTCTACGTGTGATATCTTTTTTTTTTTTTGGCCCAAGTTACATAGGCATGATAGAAGTTAATCTTCGTCATCGGAGTGAGATGGAGAAGGAGGGCTTAATAGATGTGTTAAGAAGCTAGAGGCTTTGGAGATACCCCTTGAGGTTTAGGTGGACTTGAAGGGTGTTGGTGGAGAGGAATGGATGATTGCAGGGGGTGAAGCGGTCACCATTCATGTCCTCTAGAAGGGCTAAGCAAAATGAAGGTAATAGAGTAACCCGCATCATTAGTTGATCCATTGCACAACTATCTATAGAGTTAGGATCAAAATAGAGTACTGAAAGGCCGTGCTCTTGCAGAGTGGGGTCTTGCCTAAGGAGTATCCTAAGCAATCTAAGGTAATTACAAGTAGTAATAAAGGTGGGATCATGGCATGAAGAGAATTCGTTAGTGATTGGATTAGGGTATCATACAAGTTCTCTGATGTGAAGACAAGGGCGTCTTCATATGTAGTACAATGAGGATTATAGATTATAGGAAAGTTGTAGCAGCTATGGACATTGGAGTCAAAATCCACTCCCACCCTTCGAGGGTAAGGCATAAAGGTTGGGTCATTCCGCTCGAAGGGTTGAGTGTTGCAAAAGGCCATCCAAGTGTCTAGGTTGGAGTCACAGACCCTTCTTCTCCATTTAGGTTGACCTTCGTTGTCAGCCATAGACCTTGGCACTTCAAAAACCTTATTCTGCCAAAACTTGGCATCTTCAGTGGCCCATAAGGTGGGATTCTATTCTCTCTCCTCTAGCCATTTATGTCTCAGCCTGCTTCCGATGTTAATCACTTCCTCCACCACCTTGATGGGCAAGACCCTATGCAAGGTGGTGGAAAACTATAAGTTAAAATCAAAAGGACTCTTGGACATTTCTTGCCTCTCCCAGATTACAAGGTTGGCATGGAAGCTCACTGGGGCATCATCCTCGCATGGTGGGATAGGTGCCTGGGGTGCCCTCATTCCCTTGGCATTCCATTTTCTCCTTGTGTCCTCCACCATTTGTTTTCTTCTTTCTCTCAATGCCACATTTATTTCTGCAAAGGTGTCTGCATGTTGTTGCTCTTTAGTCTCTGTGGGCAAGGAGGCGGTGGGACAAGTACTTCTTCATGTGATCTCATTTGAAAGTTCACATCCACCTCCCTCTCCTAGCTTGGCTCCTGCTACCCTTCTTCGAGGAACCCGACTGCGTCCACTTCCTACGAGGTTAGGCCTGCCAATACGAGATAATGGCATTGCTCTTCCAAGCTTGAGTCAACTCCACTAGGTTGTGGTGGCATCTGCAGTCCTGCTTTCAGCGCCCTATGAGCTATTCCCAGGTTTCTTTTTCATTGCCTCTATGGACTCTCCCTCCTCTGCCTAGGTGACTTCTAATAGGGTATCCAAGAAGGTGCGTTGCTGGGTTTGGAAGCTCACTTGGGCTGCTTTCGCTCTACTTTCAACAAGTATCTTTTCTTTTTTGACTTGAGTGAGATGACGTGCCAAGTCTTTGACTCTTTTTTTGTTCTAATTAGCCCATTCTTTTGCCCTCCTGTTCATATCTTCGAGGCTTCCCCCCTGCCTCTGAGCTAGCATTGTCAGCCTTTGTTTTTTATCTTCCATTTCTGTCCTTAGCTTTTGCTGCTCTTCTTGTGTTGAGGCAGCCTCTTGGGTTAGTTTCTCCACCTCTCTTTCATACCTACAAGCTCTTTCCTCCCTCAAGTCCGCCAGCTCTTCTATGGCTTTAGTGATTTTCTCCATTTCAGCTTGTAGATATTCGTAGCATGCCACAATCTCTTCATTATACCCTTGTAGGCATTGTATGGCCTCAATTTCTTCATTCGCTCGCGCCTACCATTCTGCTTCTATCTCTTCCTTAGCTTGTAGCTGCTCCTTCAGCTCTCGTGAACTTCCCTTTGGGCCATGGCTATTTGGCATGTTTTCTCCAATTGGAATGCAACCATGGCCTCTTTTTCTACTTCAAGCTCTGCTACTGTAGTTTTCTTCTCCTCCTTGGCTTTCTCTAATTGAGAGAGAAGCTTCTTGACATACTCGTCATATTCTTCGAATGGTCTCTTTGTTGCGAGGACGGAGGTTGTGGAGCCGGCCACCTTTTGCCTCTCATGGTCTTGCCTCGACTCAGCATCTGCCGCAATCGGTCTTTTGGTTCCTACCATGGGGATTCCTTCTCCTACTCCTTGGCCCAATTCTTTATTAACAAAGTACTAGACCCAAGCCATTAAGTTACTAGCATCCACCTAAGTCGTAGAACTAGGAGTGGAGATGGTGGTGGTGGCGGCGGGTGTTAGGAGAGTGGGAATGGGGGTGATTGGGCCCTTTCCCTTACCTTCTTGCACTACAAGTGGCACGAACTCTGGCACATGGGCACTTGAGCTTGGCCCTTTGTTTCTGATTGGGCTTGCAAGTTCTGGCTTGTCCTACCTGAATTGTTGCTAAATGGACTTGCATGTGGCGAGGGCCATGTCTTCTTCCTCTTTTTTCCTCAACTCCTCTTCCTCCTCTTCCTACTTTCTCCTTCTTTCCTCCTCGACCTTTTTGGACTCCCTACGGGCCTTCTACAAGTCCGCCTTCTCTTGTTTTTTCCTCTCCTCTTCTTGCTTTCTTAGTGCAATTTTCTTCTTTATCTTCTTAGCCTTCCCCTGCTAGTTTGCCCTTCTTGTTCCCTGTCTTCTTCTTCCTCACTTAGTGTCCTCTCACTGGACTGCGCCTCCTGTTCCTGGTGAGGTGGTGACCTGCTTGGCGTTTCATCTACTCCTTCTCCTACTTCTTCCTACCCTTGTCCCAAGGCTTCCCTAATGATCGTTGTGAAGACCCCACCGAATCCAATGGTTGCAGCCTTTGAAGAGAAGATTTCCTTTTAGCCTTGATGGCAAGAGATTCTCCTCCACTAGGTTGTCCTCCCATTGCCAAAGCTTTTGTTGAGGTCTCAATGGTCTTCCTCACAAAACCGTTGAGATTCACCTCATTCAGTGACCTTGCTACGATGCTCTCTAGCAAGGGGACGTTGATGCGGCTCATGATGGTGTTGTACCTCTGACTAGAGAACAACGTGTGTACCATCTTGTCTTGGAATTGGACTTCGGGATCTGGGATATCCGCCAAGTTGATGTCGTCATTGATGTGGACCTTTCCCTTGTCCATTCCTAGTAAGGCATATACATCCCTCTTCGACTTTTTCTCTACTTTATTCACCAAGCCCAATGCCTTTTCCACCAGCTCCGAGGTCAACCCAATCTGCACTTGACGAGATTCCTCTCCCTCATGCACAGTTACGATGCCACAGTTCCTGTGGAAAGTCCTCAGGAACTCTGCATAGTGGAAGTAATCCACCCTTAGCTTACTGCTTCCACGTATTTCTACAAATTGCATTGCTCGATGATTTGCCTTAGAGCCCGATCTTCAATGGCCACATCTTTTAGGTTGAAGGAACTTGAGCCCATATTTTTCTTGTTCTTCTTTTGAAAAAGGCAATTTGCTAGCCTTTTCTTGGCCTGCCATGATGGGTGCCTGTCATGAAGCCATATTCACCATTAGTGTTTTTCAGAATAATTACAAGCAACAGGAACTAACTACATACTTACTGAACTGAAATGCTTAAGTGCAGAAGTAAACTTTTTTTTTTGTAGTCTATTGATTTTAAATTTTATTGACATTTTTCTCAAATATAAGTTGTTGCATCCTACCCTTGCAATGTGTGCTTTTCCTTTATTTTTTTCCTTATGTGTTTGGTTTGATTCACCTTTCCGCAATTCACCCTACCCCCTCCCCCTTTTGGAATGAGAAGAATCCTTCCTAGGATTAAAGGGTTAGAGGATGAAGGGTCTTTAGCACATAATCTTAATGTTTAAGTTGAACATGAGCCATGCATAGAAATTTGAATTATATTCTAAATTAGCATAGCTATCCATATCGAAAGGGCGGATGCCTACATGCGTAATGTAAGTGAGGACACCAAGCAAGAAGTCATCGGAGTCCACTCGGCTAGCAACATGCAACTCCTCCTCAATGACGATGCGATCTAAATAAGGATGTCCCTTAATGTGTTCTTCCAGGGGTCGATTACGAATGGTAGTCAACACCCTATAGAAAGTTGCAGCTAAATAGGTTGAGTCATATTATGATGCCTTGATTGCGCGTCGTTGTTTAGCGTGGGTCATTATTTAGCATCCCTCTAGCTCTCATTGCACTCGTAGAGCATACCGTTTTTGCAAAAAGGAGGAGTTATTGTTAGCAAGTTGTTTCAACTTCTCGATTTCATGGTTTGTGGCCATGATCGTATTCTTGCTATATGACGTAATGAGACGTTGTTTGATTGTTTGTTCCTTGGATATCTCAGTTGCAATTAACTTCTCAGCTGCTTTGAAAGCCTTAATAAATACAAATTCTAACTCCTCCCAAGAGCAAGGGAGTGTTAAGTACTTTCGTTGCTATAGGTTCTTCCAAGAGGCCTAAGTCTAATCAATCGTAGCTTTTAGCCAATGTCATGAAAGTAGCATCCAAGCGTCGAAGCCAAGCAACCAAGTCATCCCTTGTATTTTTAGCTAAGTCTGTAGCCAAGGTGAGAATTGATCGCCGCTCATATGAGGGTCTAAGGCTGGTGGGTGGTTGAGGTTTAACAACACTAGAGAGTTCAGTAGTTAATGGCCTAGAGAGCTTGGTTTGCTCCTTAGGTTGTAGCTTGGCCTCATGTTCAATGGGTTGGGTTGTAGTTGTAGTTGGCGTGCTAGTATATGCATCTCAAGTTGGAGGGGTATCACTAGTGCAAGATTTGGGCGTTTTATTAGTAGCAGGATGTGATTTTGGCAATAGATTGGTTTAGGCATTGCTGAGCTAGGATTTAGCGATTCTATGGACTTGGTGGCTTACTTTTCTTGTGGTCTAAGTGTCTCCAACTCACCGTTTGATGTGGCCAAATGTGAGGGTTGTGTAGTAGCCTTGTGCTTGCAACAAGATTTTGGGGACCCATGACCGTGCATCACTATTTACAGTTCTGTTTTGGCTTCCTAGGTTTTGAGTGTGGGCCTTAGCATTGTGAGGGCATGGGTGTGTTGAGATATCGAGCTCCACTCGTGATATGCCAGGGTGACCGTTGTGCATTTATGTCATCGACTTGTTAGTTGCAGATGCAGTTGGTACACCGCCCATGAATAATAGCTAGATGACAGCTATCCTTATCTACTCTAGTTCGTGGCTCAGTTAGTATGCCACCTTAGTTAGTTGTCTTTGGTTTGAGACCCATATATAGGGTTTTTCTATTTCTTTGTATGAGAGTTCTTTTGGCTTACACAACTAAGAAGAGGAAAACTATTTTCAGCCTCCACCTTTGTGTGTATTCCCCCATTGTGCAAGCAAGAAAGCTACAAGTGAGACTCCTTCCTTCTCTCCCACAATCTTGACATGGTATCAGAGCCTTGTTCGTGGTAAGGAGCTCAAGAAAGCAAGCCAAGTTCGTGATGTTCTGGTAAGAGGAGCAGTGTTGCTTTCATTTTCTGTTTTGGGAGTAGATCTCTGCAGGTAGCACAATCGAAAATTGCAAGAGTGCATTGTCTCAGGTTGAGACGCCCTTCGCGGTGAAGCAACAGGGATGTTTCGGGGCCATTTTGGAGGCCATTTCGGGGCCTATTTTGGAGGCGGAAGTTTTTTGCACGCACTCAGGAAAAGGCCCTGTTTTATGCTGTGCGACCACTGTTCTACAGGTCGGTGAAAACTTACCACAGAAAATGCATCATATGCTTGTGTGCAGAGACATTGGGAGTTACAGAATCATCCTTGTTTCCTATTTATGCAAAATTGTCACTAGGAAGTGACTGTGTGGTCGAATACCACTTTCGCCAGTTTTGTAGATTTGCCCTTGTGAGGGTGAAGCTGTGTTTTTTTGCAGTGACAGAATTTTTTGCAGTATTCTGTAATGGCGTCTGATTCTCTTTCACAGATTGTAACTGAAAAGCTTGACAAGAACAACTTCCAAGCATGGAAGTTTAGAATGACGAATTTCCTTATGGGAAAATGATATTGGGAATTTGTTGCAGGAAATGAAGAAGAACCAGTTCTTCCTGATGTTCCCAATCAACAGCAAATGCACGCATTCAAAGCATGGCATGAGAGAGCCATGAAAGTTATGTACTGGCTGTCTATTAGTATTTCAGACTCTATGATTGTGCATATTCAGGATGCAAGTACACCAAAGGAGGCATGGGATACTTTGTCAAAAATGTATAGCACAAATATACAAGCCAGGAAAATGCAGCTCAAGCAAGAGTTGCATAATGTGCAAAGAGAAAGTATGAGCATCAATTGACTACCACATGAAGATGAAGAAGATTGCAGATGCACTTGCTTCCATTGGGTCGCCAGTGGAAGATGATGATTTAGTTTCTGTGACCTTGAATGGTCTAGGAAAGGATTATGCACAGTTTCGGACATCCATTTCAATTCGTGAAAGATTTCCTGATTTTGAGGAGCTGATTGCTCTTCTAATTTCTGAGGAGCAAAGAAATGGTGGTGCATCTTCTTCAGGAGAAACTTCAAAAGAAACTGTCTTCTACTCAAATGCTGGAAGAGATAGAGGCAGAGGTAGAGGAGGTCGTGGTAGAAATCAGAATATGCAGCAGACTCAAGAAAACCAGTCCTATGGAGGAGGACGTGGTAACTCTAGAGGTAGGGGGAGCCAAAGAGGTCGTGGTGGATGGCAAAGAGGCCAAAATGCAGACAGCAATGTTGAATGCTACTACTGTGGTAAAATGGGTCATATGGCTAAAGACTACTATAAAAAGCAGAATGACATCATGAATGGGAAATTGCAACAAGGAAATTTTGCATCTTCTAGTAGACAGGGTGATGACAGAAATGAGCATTTGTTTATGGTGCAACACATGAACAATTCTGTGACAAGTGCAAAAGAAAGCAACGAAGTGTGGTATGTTGACTCAGGTGCATCAAACCACATGACAGGTCATGCAAAATGGATGCAGGATGCAAGAAAAATGGAAAAACTAGGATTTGTGGAGACTGGTGATGATACTGCATATCCTATTGTGCAGATTGGAAAAATTCATGTCTATGCAGGATGGAAAAAAGAAATACCTGTCAAATGTATTTCATGTCCCGAATATCACCAAGAATCTGGTTTCTGTTGGTCAAATGGTTGAGCAGGGCTTGCAGGTCAGATTTAATCCTCATGGATGCTTTGTTGAGGAAATGAAAAATAAAGGTCGCTTGATAGCAAAAGGAAAGAAGAAGGGCAGAATGTTTACATTGGATGCAAACATGCTTGAATTGAGTGCAGCAATGTTTGCACATGGGACCGGTGTAGATATTGATATCTGGCATAAACGCATTGGTCATGTTAATGTACATCGACTTAAATCAATGTAAGCCCAAAATATTGTTGCAGGATTGCCTAAATTCAAGGTTGTAGAAATGCATAAGGTATGTGAAGCCTGTCAGTTTGGAAAACAGGCAAGGAAACCATTTCCTAGGCATGTTCAAGAGAGTAAGAAGCGATTGGAATTAATCCACTCTGATGTGTGGACTACTAAAGCTGCATCTCTTGGAGGCTGTCATTATTTTGTTACTTTTATTGATGACTATAGCAGAAAAGTTTGGGTGTATTTTATGAAAAAGAAAAGTGAAGTTTTTGGGCATTTAAAAACTCTTAAAGCTATGGTTGAAATAGAAACAGGCCTGCAAATAAAATGCCTAAGGTCAGATGGAGGGGGAGAGTACCTCTCAAATGAGTTTGCAAGGTTCCTGCAGGAGCACGGCATAAAGCAACAATATTCATGCAGTCATACCCCACAACAAAATGGAATTGCAGAAAGGAAAAACAGACATATTGGAGAGGTATCTCGTGCCATGCTCAATTAAAAAGACCTGCCAAATTTTTATTGGGTTGAGGCAGTTGCTACAGCAATCTACATAATGAACAGAACTCCTACTGCAACAATACATGGGATGACTCCAGAGGAGAGGTATATTGGTAGGAAACCAGATATTTCTCATTTGAAATTTTTTGGTTGCATTGCCTATGTTCATGTGCCAGATGAGTTGAGATCCAAGTTGGATCCAAAAGCTGAGAAGTGCATCTTTATTGGTTACTCTTTGCAGCAGAAAGGGTATAGATACTATAACCCTTCTACTCGTAAGTTTATAGTGAGCAGAGATGTTGTTTTTGATGAGATGAGTAGCTGATATAAACCAGTAAATGTGATTGATAATGTAGATGCACAAAATGGTAATGCTGCATAGAATTCACAGCAACAGTCACAAGATATTAGTGGACCTGGAGCATCCTCTAGCAGTGGTTCACATTCTTCGCCATGGACAGGCAGATTGAGATCAGGAGAATCTTCTCAAAGTAATGCAAATAGTGGTATGCAGGTATCACAAAAAGGAAAAGAGAAGGTAGATCAGCCCATGTTTGATGTGAATGCAGGTCACTCTTATGTGGATGGTGAATCCAGTGGCTCAGAACAGAGCATTGATAATGAGTTGGGTATTCCTTCTATTGTTACACCTGGAATAAGGAAGATCAGGGATGTTTTGAGAGCACCTGGAAGTGAGCCTACTTTGCGTAGGTCTACCAGAGCTAGGTACCCTGTGGATAGGCTAAAATATGATGGATTACAGCCATTCACTATGCATATATAGTCAAAGTGATACAGGAACTAGAACCCACTTCTTTTGAGCAAGCCATGGGAAAAGAAAAATGGGAGAAAGCTATGGATGAAGAAATGGATGCCTTGGAAGCAAATGCTACATGGGAGTTGGTACCTTTGCCTAAAGATAAGAATGCAATTGGCTGTAAGTGGGCTTATAAGGTGAAGCACAATGCAAATGGTTCTGTGAACAGATACAAGGCAAGATTAGTAGTCAAGGGGTATGCACAAACTTATGGCATTGACTATGAAGAAACATTCAGCCTGGTTGCGAGGATGGCAACCGTAAGAGCAGTCATTGCTATGGCTACATCAAAGGGATGGTCTTTACATCAGATGGATGTAAAGAATGCCTTCTTGCATGGTGATTTGCAAGAAGAGGTCTATATGGAGCAACCACCAGGTTATGTGCAAGCTGTTCATCCTGAGTTTGTTTGCAGGTTGAAGAAAGCCTTGTATGGCTTGAAGCAAGCACCTAGAGCATGGTCTGACAAGATAGGACAGTAACTTGTCACTATTGGCTTTCAGATTTCCAAGGCAGATTTCTTACTTTATGTGAGAAAAACAGAGAAAGGTATTATGATGCTTGTCATTTATGTTGATGATTTGATTATCACAGGTGATAGTAATGAAGATATCCTTCATGTGAAAATGCTATTGAAGCAAAAGTTTGAGATGAAGGATTTGGGAGAGCTGTGTTATTTCTTGGGCATTGAGGTGATTAGATCACCAAGTGGCATATGGCTCTTGCAGAGGCAATATGGATTGGACATGCTGTCCAAATATTGGATGACAGGCTGTAAGCCTATTTCAGTTCCTTTGGAGCAGAATGTGAAGTTGAGCACAGATGCAGGTGAGCTTCTCGAAGACCCTACTATGTACAGATGCATAGTAGAAAGTTTGATTTATATGACTATTACCATGCCAGATTTGAGCTATGCTATTGGATTGGTAAGTCAGTTTATGCAGGCTCCAAGGAAACCACATTTGGATGCAGCTAGACGCATACTCAGATATGTGAAGTCCACATTGTAGTATGGACTATTTTATGAGACTGGGGTTCAGATACAGTTACATGGATACACTGATGCTGATTGGGCTAGTAGTATTTCTGATAGACGATCTACCAGTGGATATGTGTTCTCTTTTGGGAGTGCTATAGTCACTTGGAGCAGCAAGAAACAGCCTACAGTTGCCTTATCGAGCACAGAGGCTGAGTACAGGGGTGCAGCAATGGCTGCATGTGAGGTAGCTTAGTTGCATAAGCTACTTTATGATATGCATCAGCCTACAGATGGGCCAGTTGTCATTTATTGTGACAACATGAGTAGTATACACTTGGCAAATAACCCAGTCTATCATGCTAGAACAAAGCACATTGAGGTGCATTATCACTATGTGCGGGAGAGGGTTTTACTAGGTCTTATTGATCTAGTTTATGTCAGCACAAAGGATCGGGTAGCTGATATATTCACGAAGGCATTGGGCACAGAGAAGCTGCGCAAGTTTAGAGACCTGCTTGGTGTGTAGGAATTGGGATTGAGCTCGAGGGGGAGTGTTGAGATATCGAGCTCCACTCGTGATATGCCAGGGTGACCGTTGTGCATTTATGTCACCGACTTGTCAGTTGCAAATGTGGTTGGTACACCGCCCATGAATAATAGCTAGATGACAGCTATCCTTATCTACTCTAGTTTGTGGCTCAATTAGTATGCCACCTTAGTTAGTTGTCTTTGGTTTGAGACCCATATATAGGGTTCTTCTCTTTCTTTGTATGAGAGTTCTTTTTGCTTACACAACTAAGAAGAGGAAAACTGTTTTCAGCCTCCACCTTTGTGTGTATTCCCCCATTGTGCAAGCAAGAAAGCTACAAGTGAGACTCCTTCCTTCTCTCCAACAATCTTGACAGGGTGTCTGCTGAGAGGGGGTAGTCCTTGATGCTTAGATACCCATTTGAAATGGGGTTTGTTGGTCACATTGTTGGGTTCAACAGGTTGCTGGATGAGGTTTGTTGAGTTGTGACAAGTCATGACCCCCCTCCTTAGGCTTAACAGTGGGATCTTCTATTGATGGTTTTGCAGACTTGGAAAGAGTCATGATGCCCTTACTGAAAGATGCAACTATTTAGATGTCGCCTATGGCTAGTGGAATACATTGCAACTCGTAGTGACAGTACAACGAGCTTGCTTCTTGAAGGTCTTTCCTAATAGTGATTCTGTGCCTACACTCTTAGTGTTGGGCAACACATAGAAGATTATCGGCATGCTTTCAGACTCAATAGAAATTGCATCCTTGCACTTTCCCAAAAGTGTATAGGGTTGGTCTCCATAAGGGTTGAACTTAGCATTAAAGGGTTGCAACTGTGGTTTGCTAATTTGGGTCCAATGGTCATGGGTTAAGACATTAAAATCATCTCCATCATCGATCAATGGATTGATGGTGCATGTGTGCTTAACAGTGACCATCATTCTAAGGTAAGGTGGCACTACTACTTCCTCATCCTCATCATCCATCTCAGTGATAGTGGCTACTCGTATGTGGACAAGGGGTGCTAACATCGGGGGCTCGTGTAATGGATGAGTGAGAGGGAAGTACTTCTTTATGCGGCTGCCATTGAAGAAGCCTATGCCCTTACCTTCTAGGGTTTCGAGTTCTACATTGCCAGTTTGACTAATGGTTTGGACCTTAAAAGATCCTAACCCCCAAGACTTTAGCTTTTTCTTATGTCCTTTGACTGAGTACAACAGTACTAAGTCACCCTGGTCAAAGTTGCGCTGCTTGACATGCTTGTCAAACCAATGTTTGTGTCTTTCCTTTTCACATATTAGCACATGGGTGGCTAGAAGCCGGGTTTCCGATAGGCGTTCAAATTCAATCAAGCGTTCTATCCATGCCTCCTTCCCGTCCCATATCTCTTGAAGGGCTATCCTGAGACTTGGTATGAAGAATTCCAAGGGAAGGATTTCCTCTATACCATACGTCAATCTAAAGGGGGTCTGCCCTATAGCCATCTTATAAGCCATGCAGTAAGCCCACAAGGCCGCCATCAGCTTGTTATCCTAATCACTGTGTGAAGCAAATATGACTTTGGTCAGGATGTTTATTAAGATTTTATTCGTGGATTCGACTTGACCATTTGCTTGAGGGTAATAAGGTGAGGATTTATGATGAATGATTAGAAAGGAGGACAGGATGTGAGCTATCACTTCATTGATGAAGTATGTGCCTTGGTCACTAACTAGTTTGATGGGCAATCGAATCGTGAGATCACTTGATCCCATAGGAGCTTAGCGGTGGTTCTAGTGTCATTCTTTTTCGTAGCTTGTGCTTTTGCCCATTTTGTTAGATAATCAATGGTGACCACAATGATGTATTTGGCTTGTGAATGCTATGTCACAGGACTAATGGGTCCGATGAAGTCAATCCCCCATTTCTCAAAGGGTTTTCATACGATAATTGGGGTTAGCTCCATGTGATCCTTACGAATCAGAACTTTAGTCCATTGGCATTCATCACAATGCTTCACAAACCATGCCGAATCTCGGAAGAGGGCCGGCCACCACAGTTGGAACTACAACAATTTGTGGGCTATGGCATCTCCGCTGAAATGTCCTCCTGCGATTCCAATGTGTGTCTTTGTCAGTACATCATGCATCTCATGCTCGCACACGCATCTGCATAATAACCCGTCTTGTCCCAGCCTGTAAAGTTGGCTTGCTATCAATTGATAAGGTTGGATATTTAGGATGAGTCGCCTAAGTTGAGATTTTTCTATCGATCGTTTCAACAATCCGTGCTCAAGCACTTGAACTATGTCATCTGCCCAATACGGCATCATGTTAGCTCTAAACAAATATTTTTCGTTGGATAAGCAGAATAGATGTGTGTCTGGTAGTTCATCCACAATGCCTTGTCTAGCTACTTCTCCCATGGGGATATGAGACAAATGGTCAGCCATGTAATGCTACTTCCCTTTATGGAGAAGTCAAACTCCAAAAGCAAAGAAGCCATCTAGCGATGCATCCTGTAGCGCATGGTTTGTTAACACAAGATACAACAAGGCTTGATGGTCAACAAATAAATTAAAAGGCATAACCAAATGATAATGCCAAATTTTCTTTACGGAAAACACCATGGCCAAGTCCTCTCTTTCCATCGTTGAGTAATTTATTTCGGTCTCAATGAGTTGTCTACTAGCAAAGCTCACTAGATAATCCAGGTTATGTTCACTGGACTGGCACAACATAGCTCCTACGGCGATTTTCGAAGCGTCGATGTGCACATGAAACATGAGTGTCCAATCCGAGGCTCTTAGAATTGGTGTCGTGGTTAGAGCCTTTTTCAGTTCCTCATACGTGTGTTGGCATTCCTCAATCCATTCGAATATGATCAATAGCTTGTATAGGGGTCTAGCAATCAATGCATAGTTCAATAAGAACCATCAATAATACCCTATGTGTCCTAAGAAGCATTGAACACCCTTGAAATCAGTTGGGGGTGGAAGATCGACAATGACCTTGATCTTTGAGAAATCTGTGTGGCAATGCCATTCTTTGACACCATGTGTCCTAGGATACACCCATGCTTCACTCAAACTAGCACTTCAAGGGGTTCAATGAGAGATAGTATAGTCGACACCATTCAAAGACCGCTTGGAGTTTGTCTAAGTGTTCTCGCCAAGTAGAATGAACACACAAGTTGTCTACGAAGACCTCTAACTCCTTTCTCAGCATGTCTTTGAATATTGTACACATCAGTCGTTGGAAGGTGGCTGGCGCGTTAGTCAACCCAAAAGGTATGACTATGTAGGCAAAAATGCCCCATTCCATGGTGAATGCGGTTTTATGCCTATTATTAGGATGTACTTGCACCTGATTGAATCTAGAGAAGCTGTTTAGGAAACTATAGGCCTCTTTGCTATCCACTCTCTCGAGCGTGTGTTCGATGTATGACAGTGGGTAGTTATCTCTCTTTGTAGCTGCATTTACCTTCTCGTAATTGACACACACTCTAATCTTTCCATTCTTCTTTAACATAATGACTATTGGGGAAACCCAGTCTGTGTGTTCGATTTTGTAGATGAATCCTGGTCTCATTAGCTTATCGATTTCTTTCTTGACAGCATGGGCGTGCTTTGGATTCATGGGGTATGGTCATTGCTTGACTAGTGTTGCGTCAGGTATCATGGGTATGTTATGAGTCACCACACTCGAGTCTACCCCTTTTAGCTCTTCTAGGGACCAAGCAAAGACGTCTATATACTCCCGCAAGAGAGCAATGAGACATGTTTCCACTTTCTTGGTCAAGTTATCGGCTATGAAGATAGGTCGTGGGGTCTCCCCTTCCCTAGCTAAATTGATCTCCTTGACCTTAGTAGGTCCCTTGATTGGTTCGCTTGCTTGCCCTTGTCGTTTGGCTCCTAGCAAGATCACCACCCTATCTCCCTTTTTGAACTTCGTGAATCGTTTCGACAAGTCTTGCAAGTTTCGTTGTTCTTATATCTACGTTTCTTTAGGTAGCTTTCGTTGTTCCTCCCTTAATCATTGGCGTCTTAGGTGGATGGATAGGTCCCCCTTGGTGCATTTAGTCCTGGGAGGTCGATGTATTTTCGGATCACTATCTGATCTAACTTCCAATTCAGAATCAAACTCTTCGCCTTCCCTAGAGGAGGGGCTCTCTCTTGGTGGTCATAGGTCAAAATGTGAGTCTGTTCACAGTAGTGGTGCGTCACTTGGCAGGGATGCCCGCTCGTAGTCAATTGCACCTGTATACTCCAACCAAGTTCAATCACAGTCTTTGTGTCGAACTCCTTTTGCTACTCTAAGGACACTTTGCTTGCATGGTCTGGGGTCTACTCATATCTGTTCAATCATGCATCCCCCAGTGTTGTATTCTAGGCTATTGATTTCCCTTTCGCTCTCATCACTGAAGGAATAGCAGTCCTCATATTCATTGTTAGATTTTTCTTCATCTGGTTGCTCATCATATCTCTTCTTGTTGGTCAAGGATTAATGCCCAATTGTATCTCAAGTTTAAATCATGCACTTTGGACCATCGCCATTCAGGCTCATCTAAGAGATCTCGGAGTGGCTTAAGATTCGTTGTTGGATTGCCAACCAACTTGTCAGTCAAGTACCCCAAGATCTCTAAGAGCTCTCATCTATTGTTTGGGACTTGAAACGTAACAGGGTTGGTTCTTCCATGTAGGTTTCCAATCATCATGCAAACTGGCACTAAGGTGTCCTTGGATTTTCCAGTTGCCTTGATGGCTTGTTCGTACTCTTCAATGTCTGCGAACAATAGGTCAATGGTAGCAAGAACATGCATCCAGTCTCTCTTGTGCCAGTCTGTCTTGTCCTCAGGGCATGGGATATACTTGGTAAGGGCCCCATAGGATCCCCTAGTCTATTCGTCGCCCTTCAGCATGGTGGAGATGGCATCGAGGTCGACAAGCATAGTCTTCCATGTGTCCATCTCCACTCTTACGGCCTCCATTTGATTGCCTAAGAAGATAAGACCGTTGCCACAGTCCTCTATGACTCTCGCATTGCGCATCCAAGGTTGACCTAGCAAGATGTCATAATCCACTCCCTTCATGACTATGAAGTCAATAGAGAATTGGATTCTCGCGATCTTCATTGGCCAATTTTTCAACACTTCGAATGGTTTCACCTTCATTCCATTAGCCAGTGTGACATTGAGCCTAGCAATCTCGACTGGTGGGTTACCCCAAGTTTGGAGTACCACATGGCTTAGCACACTCACTCCTGCCCCCATGTCCACGATCCCCTTTCTGGTGACGTCCCCTAGTGCTAAGATTGACAAAACTGCATGCATTTCTGTACCTTCCCAAAAGGCATTAACATGCAAGGATTTAGGTATAGAGTGCAGCGTCAGACTCATTATTTGAGTTTCTACATTGTGCTCAGGTAAGTCAGTGTTAATTGGCTCATTTGGTTCTTCAACCCACTGTTTCAGTTTTAGCCATAGTGTTGAATGCTGCCTAAACAGGTCACCTAAACTTCGAGTTACAGGGGTGGTCACCAGTGTATTGAGAAGGTTGCTAGTCACTTGCCTCTCCCCTAAGTCTGCGGTTCTTGACCAATGGTCTTGACTGGTTTGCTGGCTCAGAGCATTTATACTTTGTCTAGGTGGCCCAGCTTGTGGTTCCATCGCCTCCCTTGATCTTGATCGTGGGAGAGAGATTGGTATGCTTATGCTTGAAAGATCATCGATCTCATCTTCTATTATGGGCTCAGCATCCTTTAGGTGCTCTTGGGCCTCCTTCACCCACTCTTTCACCTTCATGATGGCTTCGAGTTGGCGCTTCGGGTTGGGATACTCCCCCTGACCTTAGCACTTTCCTTTTCAGTCGTCCATGGGGCTGATGTTCCTTCCTCTATGTCAATGACTTTCCTTCCAACTGGCAGTGTTGTGGCACTTTTGGTTTTGAGGGTGACTTTAGCATCTAGTCTTTTCTTCCTTCGTCCTCCGGCTCTTCTTTCTAATTGAGGTTGTGTCAAGGTTGCTAGGCCCTGGTAATGATATGCTGGCCTGCTTCGTCTACGCATGGGTCATGACATGCAACGGGATAGGCATGGCCTCCCCATCGAGTGTCTCAACACTGAACAACCCTAATGGAACCAATGGCTCATTTTTCGAACTAGAGGATAGCCTCCGCCTAGAGAAATCGACAAAGAGGTGAGTGATTCCACACTCAGCGCATCTCAGGATAGCCTTATCTATATTTGCATGCTCCCTCTCGGGGCAGCACGAAGAAATGTGTCCTGGGTGACAGTAAGTCCACACACGATCGACTCTTAGGTCTTTGCTCCTGGGCCTCTGCCTCTCCCCCTACCTAATGCCATTGGTACTCCATAAGGATTACATTGCCTTCCTTGTCGTACGACACATATGGGTTTACATAAGGCTCATCACTACTAGGCTCGTCCATGTGGTCTAAGGATACCTATAGGATTTATTTCCATCCTAGGGATGGGTAGCTTAGCATCATTAGGTGCCGGGAGAGCCAATGGGACTCCCCTTCCAAAGAAGTTTGGTGGCCTGTTCTCAAGGTAGGGTTGACCATAAGCCTGCAGGTATGGGAGTCTCTGAGGTAGTCTACAACGCATTTTTGTCATGGCCAAACCTACCACAATTAGCACAAGGTCGTGACCTAGGGTCCTGGCACTCGACTGGCAAGTGGTTCCCACCACAACGCACGCATTGGACATGTGGACACATTAGTTGTCTCATCATCTCTTGTAGTTTGGTTATGTCCATCCTAATCTCTACTAGCTCTTGGCCCAAATCATTGTCCTTCCCTTTGTCCTGTGTGCTTGGGCCTACTCTCCCACTCGGCGTTGAGGCCCTCTCGGAACTCTTGGTACTGACTCTTAAGAACATCCCACAGCACTACATTTTGAGCAACAAGCACCATCACCAAAAAAGCCCTAGCCAATTAACAAAACAAAACAAATAGAAGGCATAGTAGCCAATACATGCTCATGATTAACTTCAAAGTGAGAATGTCACAAACCCATGGCTGTATCATTACCTACCTCCAAAACGCCTGGAGACTCGCTCATTTTAGAAGAAATTAGCATGAGCGACATAGCAATACATTATTATCAAAGAATGTAGTGGTAGAGCTTAAGCACACAACTTCTCAGCAACAAATTCAATTGCAAATCTCGGCCCCACTTTTCAAGGGCAATATCACTTTTCCACACAAAAACATGCTATAAAGTCATTTTTGTGTCCCAATACCTTTAAGCTTCAACTATTTTATGTATCTAAACAAAGTAATGAGAGCACTTTAGTCAAATTGTATCTACCATGTTTGATTTAATGAAACTATTTATTGCCACATAAGCCCCAAGGTATATTGGTTAAAAGAAACAACTGAGCATCAATACATGAAAGAACTCCGAGCCACCCAAGTCACAACATCAACAATCGAGAGCGAGACAAAGGGAAGAATGCACTATCAAAATGGATTTAAGAATAGTATTATAACCCACAAGAGTTAGACAATGTGCTTCAAAATACATATTTTCATCAAAAACTCATTTCAAATGTCATGCAGAGACTAGATATATCAAGCAAATTATGGCGATGAGCCTATGCAACAATTCAACTATGTTAACATTGCCAAAAATCGATTAAGACAAACTTTCAAAGAAGTAAGTTGCACATTAAGAGCAATGTTCTCAGATGCAACCAAGCTTTCATTCTTGTGGGCAATCAACTCACACACTCCATCCTCTATATGACTTACACTAAGCAGGAATGTCATAAACCCATGGCTATATCATTACCCACCTCCAGAACACTTAGAGACTGGCTCGTTTTAGCATGAGTGACATAGCAATACATTATTATCGATGAATGCAGTGGTAAAGCCTAAGCACACAACTTCTCAACAACAAATTCAATTGCAAATCTCAACCCCACTTTTCAAGGGCGACATCACTTCTTCACACAAAAACATGCTATGAAGTCATTTTTGTGTCCCAACACCTTTAAGCTTCAATGATTTTATGTATCAAAAACCAAGTAATGGAAGCACTTTAGTTAAATTGTATCCATCGTGTTTGATTTAACGAAACTATTTACTGTCACATAAGCCCCAATGTACATTGGTTAAAAGGAACAACAGAGCATTAATATATGAAATAACTTCAAGGATAGGTCACAACATCAGCAAATCAAGAGCAAGTTAAAGGGATGAATGCATTATCAAAATGGCTTTTAAATAGTATTATAATCCGCAATAGTTAGATAATGTGCTTCAAAATGGAGATTTTCATCAAAAACTCATTTCAAATGTCATGCAAAGACTGCATGTATCAAGCAAACTATGGCGATGAGCCTCCGCGGCAATTCATCTACGTTAACATTGCTGAAAATCTATTAAGATAAGCTTTCAAAGAAGTAAGCCGCACATCAAGAGCAATGTTCTCCGGTGAAACCAAGCTCTCGTTCTTCTAGGAAATGAACTCACACACTCCATCATCTATAAGACCTGTACTATTAATAATGTTCTTCAGCTTCTCTTTGTGATTATTTGAAAATCCTACACGTAGCCACCAATTTTTCTAGATGTGTTCATAAATGTCACCTATATAATCATTGATCTCTTCTAACTCACATTGTATCGTTACTCCATTAGCAAGGTTTCCTTCATACTCCTCTTCCAATATTCTCTCGATCTTCTGCAAATGGTCACAAATGTTATCACCAAGAGAAAATGAAGCTTTTTGACACCAAGACAATGTCTTCGCCTGCTTTTCAATCCCATCCAAGCAACGAATGATCCTCAAGAAACCACTAGAACTATCTTGCTCTTCAATAAGCTTGAGCACATGACAAATTGCCTTCTTCCTTTGTGGCCTCTTTCATATTGCGTACAATGTTTTCTGTGCACACATTCTTGTTTGCTTCAGAGAAGCCTTCATACTAGACAAAAAGCACGAGTTAACCTTGAGAGATATATAAACCTTGAGAGACAAAAAGCACGAGTTAACCTTGAGAGAAGCCTTCATACTAGACAAAAAGCACGATTTAACCTTGAGAGATACATA
Source organism: Lygodium microphyllum (assembly GCF_053477565.2). Lineage (NCBI taxonomy): Eukaryota > Viridiplantae > Streptophyta > Polypodiopsida > Schizaeales > Lygodiaceae > Lygodium > Lygodium microphyllum. The sequence continues at coordinate 98,472,800 of NC_141143.1, forward strand.
AACCATTCTCTCTTTCTCTCTGCCTAACTAACTAACTCACTAAGTAATGTAACCAACATAGTCAACCTTCTCTCTCTCTCTCTCTCTCTCTCTCTCTCTACTTAACTAACTAACGTAACTAACCTACTTCTCTCTCTCACCTCCTCTCTCTCTCTCTCTCTCTCTTTCCGCAAAGCCTTTGACATGGTTCCGAGAGAGAGGCTTTTCAGACACCTACTTGATCTGGGGGTGGATGATGACATGATGTGGGGTATTTATGCACTATATGAGCAGGTTACTGGCAAAGTCAGATGTTCGGGAGGTATATCAGATCCCCTTGTGAGCACCATTGGTGTGAAACAAGGATGCCCACTCTCACCGACTCTATTTGGGCTATACATTGATGAGATAGCAGAGTTTATTCAACAGCGAGCTGGTGGAGGTATAGATCTCAGTGGAGCCACAATTCATATGTTATTATATGCAGATGACATTGTGTTGGTCTTAGATTCAGCTCAGGGATTACAACAGAATTTATTAGCATTGGATGATTTTTGCATACAGAGAGGCATGACAGTGAACCTTGGTAAAACCAAGGTTCTTATATTCCATACATCAGCTCAGATACGCAGACAGAGTATTTTCATGGCAGCAGGAGGGAGTATTGAGGTCACTGGATCATATGTATATTTGGGAGTCACCTTTATAGCAGCTTCAGGGATTTTCTCGATGACACAGGCAGCTCGTGACTGCCTCACTAGAGGATACTCAGCATTGGCTCTTATGGAGCGACAGTGTCATCAGGCACATTTCCAGGAGCCCCGCACCAAGGGGTGGCTCTTTGATACTCTAGTCACTCCAGCACTGATGTATGGAGCAGCTATATGGGGGCCAGGCCTTGCCGATTATGTATGGACATTGATGGAGAGACCTCAGGTGATCATGATATCTAGATTGATTCGCAGCAAGGCCTCAGTCCCACATGACATTGTGCGAGCAGAGCTTGCCACACCGCCCATGCTAGTCGAGGCATTATTTCAGACAGCCTGCTTCCTACACAGATTTCAGGATATGGACAGAGATCGCATTGCATACAGAGCATATATGGCATCTCAGGAGATGGCTCAAGCGGGGGATACCACATCATGGTATGCACAGACTAGAGCTTGGTTTGACAGACATGGGCTAGACATTGATAGACTCCCACCTCTTCTATATGATACTCAGGCTCCCACTTACACCCTCTCTCTCTCTGAGAGGAACAGAGTCATCAGACAGGAGATATGGCATATTTATATACAGAGGACATGGGTCAGCCCTACACAGCCACTGCCATCGAAGATGGCACATTATTATACACGGTTCTTGAGCATATCAGAGCAGGGATTCATAGAGATTTCGAGATATATGCAGATCTATATGCCACATCGATTGAGAGTTCTTATTGGACAGCTCAGGGTATCATCACATCAGCTTATGATTGAGAGTGGCAGAGCCAGTGGCATCCCGCGGGAGGAGAGGATATGCCCCCTTTGCAGATCAGAGGTGGAGAGTGAGGAGCATTTTGTTCTCAAATGCTCGGCATACTCAGAGTTGAGATCTAGATACACATTGAGCAGCTTTCTTCAGGGATGTATGACTAATATGGATCAGAGATCATTTGGCCGTTTTCTGGGAGAGGCATGGCACATCAAAGACCAGAGCACACAGTGGGTCCCAGTCAGAGAGGGGCCCACCCAGATGACTATTACACAGTTCTTTCAAACAGACAGAGTGAGAGCTACTGTACCAGCCTCCAGCCAGACCTCCGGGCTCACACTACAGCACAGGCTGAGGACCAGCGTACCCGACGCTGCACGAGGATCTGTGGGTTTCGGACCCCACAGCCACACCGACAGGAGATCCAAAGGATTCTTGATCTACATCGACAACAGACTGAGATCCGACAACACTCGACACATTGGATCTCAGATCTCCAGTTTGCTCTTTCTCCACCGCCGATGTACCACATCCTGCATCCAGGAGGGATCACCTGCTATTAGCGACTTCGACGACTGCTACTACATCCCAGGATAGTATATCTCCCTGCATTATTACATATACACATCGCACCACTTTATCACAGCCGACAATTGTTCCCCTATCACAGCCGACATTTGTTTCCCTTTTGTAGCCATTATCTGGAGTACCAGAGCTACATACACACATACACATACACGACACTTATCACACTCAGTACCGTATTTTCAATTTTCAGTTTTTAGCTTTTCATTTAGCACTTTTATTTTGGATAGCTGGACCTCATCAGTTGTATCACAGTTTGTCTCATAGGCCAGTTTTGGTCTTTAGAAGACGTTAATATAACTTTCTTTCTTTCTTTCTTTCTCTACCAAACTAACCAACCCATAAAATTTGTGAGAGAGAGAGAGAGAGAGAGAGAGAGAGAGAGAGAGAGAGAGAGAGAGAGAGAGAGAGAGAGAGAGAGAGAGAGAGAGAGAGAGAGGAAGAAGAATAAGAAGAAGAGGGAAAGAGAGAGAGAGAGAGAGAAGAAGAAGACGAACAGAGAGTAAGAGAGGTGAGAGAAAGGAAGAAGAAGAAGAGAGAGAGAGAGAGAAGACGAAGAAGAAGAAGAAGAAGAAGAAGGAAAGAGAGAGAGAGAAGAAGAAGAAAAAGAAGAAGAGAGAGAGAAGAAGAAGGAAAGAGAGAGAGAGAAGAAGAAGAAAAAGAAGAAGAGAGAGAGAAGAAGAAGATGATGATGATGATAAAGAAGAGAGAGGCGAGAAGGGAGAGAAAGAGGCGAGGAGAGAGAGAGAGAGAAGATGATGATGATGATGATAAAGAAGAGAGAGGCGAGAAGAGAGAGAGAGAGAAGAGAAGAAGAAGAAGAAGAAGAGAGAGAGAGGGGGAGAGAGAGAGAGAGAGAAGACGAAGAAGAAGAAGAGAGTGAGTGAGTGAGTAAAGAAGAAGAAGAAGGAGAAGAGAGATAGAGGTAGAGAGAACACGAAGAAGAAGGAGAGACGAAGAGAGAGTAGAAGAAGAAGAAGAAGAGAGAGAAGAACATGAAAGAGAGAGAGAGAAGATGATGACGATGAGAGAGAGAGAGAGGTGGGAGAAGAGGAAGAAGGAGAGAGAGGGGAAGAGAAAGAGGGAGAGAGAGAAGGAGATATAGAGAGAAGAAGAAGAAGAGAGAGAGATGAGGAAGAAGGAGAGAGAGACACAGAGAAGAAGAAGAAGAAGAGAGAGAAACACAAAGAAGAAGGAGAGAGAGAGATAGGTGAGAGAAGAGGAAGAAGGAGAGAGAGAGAGAGAACACAAAGAAGAAGAAGGAGAAGAAGAAGAAGAAGAGAGGGAGAGGGAAAGGGAGAGAGAAGAACACGAAGGAGAGAGAGAGAGAAGAAGAAGAAGAAGAAGAAGAAGAAGAAGAAAAGAGAGAGAGAGGAGAACACGAAGAAGGAGAGAGAGAGAGAAGAAGAAGAAGAAGAAGAAGAAGAAAAGAGAGAGAGAGGAGAACACGAAGAAGGAGAGAGAGAGAGAAGACGAAGGAGAGAGAAAGAAGAAGAAGAAGGAGAAGAGAGAGAGAGGTGAGAGAAAAGGAAGAAGAAGAACAGGAAGAGAGAGAGAGAGAGAGAAAGAAGAGAGAAGAAGAAGAAGAGAGAGAGAGAGAGAGAAGAAGAAGAAGAAGAAGAAGAGAGAGGCAAGAGAAGAGGAAGAAGAAGAAGAAGAGAGAATAAGGAGGGGGAGAGAGAGAGGGAATTAGAAGAGAGAGAGAGAGAGAGAAGAAGACGAAGAAGAAGAGGTAGCTAACTAACTAGCTTACTAACTAACTAACCTACTATCTCTCTCCCTCTCTCTTTCTCTCACCAAACCAACAACAAAAGCAACTAACCTACCAACAAAACCAACAAATACTTACATAAACAAAACTCTCTCTCTCTCTCTCTCTCTCTCTCTCTCTCTCTCCAAATCAACAATAAATAAACCAACAAATAGAACAAAACAAAATTACAACCTAAGAGAGAGAGAGAGAGAGAGAGAGAGAGAGAGAGAGAGAGAGAGAGAGAGAGAGAGAGAGAGAGAGATCACCAACTTGGATAATAGATGTCCAAATTGCCCAAAAGACCACTTCTCACAAGCAAAAACTGTTTGCCTACAAACATACAACCAAAACTCCAAAGATTAATAAATAAACCAATACAAATAGATAATAACAAACCTCACCCACTCTCCCTCTCCCTCCCTACCTAACCCCTCTCCCTCTCTCTCTCTTTCTAATCAACCCCCTCTCTCTCCCTCTCTCCAACAAACCTCTCTCCACCCCCCTTATCTCCCTCTTATGACCCTCCCTCTCTATCTCTTTCTAATCAACCCCCCTCTCTCTCCCTCTCTCCAACAAACCTCTCTCCAACCCCCTTATCTCCCTCTTATGACCCTCCCTCTTTCCAATACGACATTGCAAGGGATGAACAATGAGCTTCCTTCTTCGATTTTCATTATTCAAAAAAGTTATAAATATTAAATAATAATAACAATTTACACATGGACATATGCATCCAATCCCCCCCCAAAATTGGCTTTTGCCATTTCCCAACTATCACCGTGTACATAAGACACATCAATGCCTAAGGTTTTTATCCTCATCGCTATAGTCACACTTTATGTGGCTCTAACAATTGCCTTTATCCATTGTGCCTTTTACATTGGTTTTTACCAATTTTATAAACAAATTGTTTAATTGTCTACTAATCAATATTCCTCCCCTTTTTTTCAAGTCTTGGTAATAATTAATCCATTTTTTGTAATATGCAATATTGTGCAATCATTTGTGTTGTAAATATGTTGTATCTAATAATAAATATTCTCTCTCTCCAAACACTATCCTTCTAAGTTATCTGTAGCTATTGGTTACATTAATTTCATGTTTAGCTCCATCTTTGTAAAATTAATTATCTTCTAGTCACAACCTTCTCTTCTTTTCCAAGGCTTCCATCTTGCACCAACCATATGATTAGCCTTTGACTAACTACATGTGCTAGAATTGACTTATAAATATGGCAACCTCCCAAGAGATCTTACTCTCCATGATATGGCTTCCGCCACAAGCTATCATTCATTATCTATAGTAGTCTAACAAATTCTCAATAACAATTTTTTCATAACGGATGCTAATAAGGTAAAAATACCATATGAATGGACATGGATAACAACTAGGTGAGTCTGAGATGTGTGATACACACTAGAAGTTTCAATTCTCACCCACTTCTTTTGTATGGATGCATTAACCAGGTTTCACCTATGCTCATATTGTGATTCCTTTTTATTGGGTCTTCCATCTTTGTAAACTATTGTAACAAATAATAAAAAACCTTTTATTGTGAATACCCCCCCCCCCCCCCCCCCCTTTTTTTAGTTGAGATTATTAACTCATTGGGTTTTATATCATGTCTCCCTTGTTCTCATTGTTATTTTAAATCATATTGTTGCCCATATAAATACTCTTTGGCAACACACACACACACACACACACACACACACACACACACACACACACACACACACACACACACACACACACAGATACAAGGGTTAGAGTGGGTATACACAATTATCATAGTCACCAATATGCCAATTGGTTGCCTTTCATAACTTTTTTATTAGGAACCAATGTGCATATGTGCACACAAGCAACCTAAATAGAGATACCAAGAGAATGTTGGCAAGCAAAAATCTTAATAGCATGTAAGTATGTTCCATTGCAATAATTAGGTATTATTTGGAACACCTTAGTTTGGATACTTGAAGGGTACTTGACCAACCATGAAGAAATCTTCTCTTACTCAATGAGTACTTGGTATTACACAAGTAAATACCTTTGGCTTTGGATTTGTAACAACAACCTTAGAGATGTTTGTGGTTGCCATCTAAAATAAATAATTTCTTAAAAGAAAGGGGGGGGGGATATTTGCAGGAGAACCATTGAAAAGTAAAAGACTTTTAGCGTTTCCTAAAGGCTATATAACTAATGTATATATCTAATCTATATATTAACTATATGATTCTACTAGCTTTTGGTGGTCGGTTGTCCTGAATTTGTAGGAGAACCATTGAAAAGCAGAAGACTTTTAGTGTTTCCTAAAGGCTATATAACTTATGTATATGTCTAATCTATATATTATTAACTATATGGTGGTTGGTCCTGAACAAGGGTGAGCTGAAGTATCAAAAGTCAAGTTCAACAAGCATGTGAACTACTCTTTACATGTCGTAATAAATAGTTCCATTTTACTTGAATTGTAATGAATTTTTTTACCTCAAAATCTTGGTGTTATTATCTATTTCAAAAGTTCAGCTCACATAGATAGATTAAAGTACTTGATGACCCAAATCAAAGTTTTGCACCAAAAGTTATGGCTCTACAAATCAGGGTGTCCAACTTGTCTAGTCAGGGTTGTTAGTTGAGTGAAAATTAGGAGAAATTCTAACTTTCTTTTCTCACGACTAAATCATCTCTATATATGGCTAATATGTTGAATAATAAGAGAAGAGTTTGTAGAGAGCATTTAGAGAGCTCTGTAATATCTATTCAACTCATTAGTCTTTATTTGAGCTACAATGTGTAGTTACAATGAGTCAACTCATTGTTTAGTCTGAATAGATTATGGGTTTACATTTATTTGTACCTATTTACTTATAATTATTTATTATCATAATAGATTTGAGTATTTCCTTATCTTAATTCTCAGCTAGAATCATTTTTGTTGTATTCATCTACTCTTTGTTCACCAACTTATCTTGAGCAATTTGATCTTGCTTCCACTTGCTTGCCTAAAGACACTTCATATAAGTTAGTTCTTTAGGCTGGAAATATATTCTTAAGTGCATTGCTAAGCATAAGCTTAATCTTACATCTAGGTTTAGGGTAGCCATAGCTATATTAAATAGTTTACTGCAATATCAGTACTACAAATACTTTAGTATCTACAAAAGTACTTTAATATCTACTAAAAATACTTTAATATCTACAAAAGTACTTTTGTATCTACAAAAGCAAGCAATTTTGTATCTGTAGAAAGAACTTTTTCAAAGTACTTTGTCATTGTAATAGTAATTTATCACTATTCTATTGGTTGCAGTTGAGCCCCATATTTGTCTCCCCTTGCTCACCAAATTTTCATAGGATGCACCACCTCCTCTCTACTGCAGTAACATTACTAGACCACTTGATTTTAAGGGTGCTAGAAAGCTAAAATTGGTGTGTTTTCATACTAAATCAAGTGTGTTTTCAAAATTAATACATCTCCCTGAGGGGGACTTTATTTTTGTGAGCTTTTAATTTCGTTCTTTTGCAATCAATCCTTTTTTTTCGTGCTTTTTTGTGCAGTGTATCAATTCTACATACAAACATCTCTATGCAATATACCCCCACTTGGAAGTCTCCTAGGTCATACATGATTTGCATGCATACATTCATAGCACGATTACTAATTCATAGTCATACAAACTATAGACATGAATTGACACAAAAAGGAAATAGCAATTCTTCACTATTTATAAAAGAGTTTGATGCTTTGCATTGACATGAACACACATCATGAAAACAAAACCAACATGGCATATTCTCAACATAACCACCAAAAACTTGTAAAACACATGTACCATATAGTCACAAGGTACACTCTCTTAAGCATGACAAAGTACATGACAAACATATAAAAGTAGCAACAGAATGACTCTATGATAACGGAGGTGGTGGGCACTATAAAGGGCTCTAACACATTCTTTCTCTATGGATCTATGAAGGTGCTTGGTTGTGGCATAAGCCCTTTACATCTCTTTTCAATAGTGCCAGCAAGAGGAGTAGTGACTCTAGTGATAGCTTGAGTAGCCTAGCGCATCACCTTGAGTACCTTGGGTGGCATGTCTAGCACCCTTACTAGCTTTAGAAGCATGATTACTTACTTCTACACCTTAATTACCCTTAGTTGCTTGCTCCTTTATGGTAGTGGATGTGGTAGGTGAATCATGGGCAACAACTTCCTCTATGAACCCTACAAGCATTATTCAACCCTTAGACTCCCACACATGAGTACAAAAAGTATCTCCACATAAATGACAAGATGCTTTGTATGGGTTAAAGTACTTAGTATCATGCAAATCTTTCTCTTGCTTTTTGGGACAACTCCTATGGGGTAATCGAGCCACCAAGGACAAACATTTGCCTCCCCTACTGTTAGTCTCCGCTCTTGTAATGATGGACAATACATAGTATTCTTGTCATGGATATCAATCCACTCTCTTGTGAATTCTGAAGGTGCATCCAACCTCTTCTCTTCCACAAATTGTAGCATCCACCTGCAACATTCTCAACACAAATCTAGCAAATAAATAGAAAAGTAGGTAAAGCTTTCTTAATAGAAGGGACAAATTTCCAAATATTAAACCAACCACCCAACCTTGGGCTTCTATGTTGAGTTAATGATAGAGAAATCAATAACATAAATAGGCTTTCATATGCCATTCCATCTGCTTTATATAATGACCAAAACAATTTACCATAAGAGAGAAAACGAATGCAAAACCATCATAATAAACCAAACACCCTCACTTGGTCTTCCATTTGAAATTTAAGGTAAAGAGCTTAGAGCTAATGCTCCTTTAATCAAAATTGTCATTTTAAATTTTAAAATAGAGAAATAGTTTAGATACAAACCTATAAATCACACATTTGGCTAAAAACACAAGCTTTAGCACCTTCTATTGCCATATCCAAAGACTTCAATCCATCCAAGAGATGTACAAAAGCCTACATACATTTTACAAACACTTAACACTGGTGCATACACATTTTAAGAGAAGGATTAAGAAAACAATATGATTGTATTGCATTGAGCCAACCTACACGGCATAATTCTTCAAGTTAAGCTTGAAGAACTCCTCAAATGAATTCAACAACTATAGACCTACTTGTATCCTTTGGATTTGAAGCAGTGCTCTGAGTACAAATGAGCCCAATATGTCTCTTTCTTCGTGCAAATCCAAAAGAGTTTTTAATCATCAAAATGAGTGTATTAGGGATCTTTTGACTTTGTAAGACTCATAAGATGAAATAATATTTTTTTCTTGCAATGCACAACAACATACACAAATAGGAAGCATTGAAGGAAAATGCAATGCACACACAACTTGCATTATGTATACAAATTACCTCTCTGGAGAGATTTTGGAGCTTGTATGACAATACAACTTGTCTCTTGTGATCTTGAGCATGCATGCATCATCCCACTTCAAGCCAAATAACATCTTGAAGAACTCATCCCCATTTTGGGGATTAGCAATGGTTAGGTACTTGTAACCCCTATCTTTGAGGTGCTTCTCTTCCACTCTTGTAGCCTTCTCAAAACATTTCTTCCTCTCTGTCTCATCTAGACTAAGAGCCTCAAGCTTCGCAATTTCTTTTGAGATGAAGGCATGAAATTCATCCTATCATTTCAAAATAAAAATATAACTATAGCTAAAGATATAAAATCACCTTCCATACAAGAGAACTAGAGATAGAAAGCCACCTTCCATACAAGTTGAGGTATTAAACAGCAAAGAGAGTTATACCATGGGGGTGGAGCCATGATAATACCTTGCCTCCATTCAATGCTTATGTGTATAATGGACAAAGTAAAAATTATTACTTGCTTTCTTTGATGCATTTTCAACATGTTTTTAGTATTTGGTTTCCATCCCAAATAAAGAACTATTTTCCTTTAAGGTCTTTCCACTCTCTCCCAAGAGCCACCCATCTACAAAGGAAGAAATAAACTATTGGAAATTATCTGTGGAAACTTTGACTGCCTCACAAGCCACTCATCTACAAAGAGGCACAAGGGGAGGCAACATCATATTCTTAACAGAAAATTGGCTCATCATATCCTTCATCAAGCCTAGAGAAACTTGCTTGCCTAGGTGCCTTGAGTACTTATTTTCTTTCCCATCCTCATCCTCCCCTTTGACCGCTATCATCACTCACCTCTTCATTATCATATAGACCCATGCTGTTTGTATTGCTCTTCCCCTCACTCTTGGAGGGTCTCCCCCTTTGCGATTATGACTTTCTTGCTGTGGTCTAGGATGGTGGCTAATTCTAATTCCATTTTCTTGCCTTTTCCTTGAGGCTAAGGAAGCGTATCTTTGAGACTAAGGAATGCATTTTTTTTCCTTTTTCTTGAGGCTAAGGAATGCATCATAAGTTAGAAGCTTGAAATGAGAACCCCCTTTATTGAGAATGTTTTTTATATGCTCTCTTTTCTCTATGAGTTTGGCCCTAAGAAATATAAGTGATATGAGATCTTCATCATCATGATCCATTCTTGTGACCTTAACCTTTCTTATTCAAATCTTAGTCCCCCATAGATCCAAATGTGATGCTATTGGATGCCTTGCACTTAGAAAATATCGATACATATAAGTAATGTCGCACTCATTACATCTTTGGTTAGTCTTATAAATAATGTCTCACTCATTACATCTTTGATTAGCCTTATAAGTAATGTCTCGCTCATTACATCTTTGGTTAGCCTTATCTTCTTAGGAAAGTTCCTATTTCTTCGAACAACTATCTAACATATGCACAAGTTGATCACAATTCTAGCACTCAACCATTTGTTGTTGGTTAGCTCATGCTTCTTCCCTTATCACATCCTAATGTTATGTTTGGAACTAGGTGATAGTCCATGAGGATAGCTTTGCCCTCTTTGTCATATGCAATGTACGAACTTGTATACTCCTCTTTTCAAACGGTTCTTCAACAAGGTGTACAAGGGTATAACTAGGAGGGTGTGTTATGATAGGCCTTGGGGATCTTGATATATTAGAAGGGCTAATCTCAATTGTTGGAGCTATTGGTCCTTGGCTTAATGGGGCTATCAAGGCAATTCTAGGATTCTCTAGTAGAAGGAGTCTCTTTTGATCTCTAGAGTTCAACATTTGCTTGTGGAGTAGGATACGTGAGCCTTCTAGGTGCTTAACAATATGCAACATCATGTCCCAAGACAACCGCAAGCAGTGCACATTTGATAAGGCCTAGAATACTTTGATGGTAGGTAGTCTCAGAGCTACAACATATGCATCCTATGTGTGGTCGATAAGTCCTTGGTTGCTTTATAACTTCCATGAGTTTTGAGAGCTCAAATTGATGTCGCTTGAAGGCAACATGAAGTTATTGCATTGCACTGAGCTCTTTGCTACTTTAAGTCCACTAGGATTCTTGAGTTCCTATTTCCTTTTTATCTTTGTTCCTTTCCCTATAAAGATCATCTATTCAAATTGCCTAATTCAACACATTATTGATGTTGGATCAATCAAAAGTTTTGTTTTCCATGGCCTCATAAATCTTCTCATCTCTAATACCCTTTATGACGGCTCTTATAAGTGGGATTATCTTGTATAAATTCCACATCTTGGCCGCAAAATCCTTTATACTCTCTTTGTCTTACTATTCTACATTCATCAGTTGTGCAATGGGTTATCTCCATATCTGGATTCAATAAAACATATTGTGAATAGGTGTTCAAACATTGAGAATTGTGATTTGTCCACAAAGTGCAAGCCCATAAACCATGTTTGACCCTTCCCACCTAAGAAAAATCTAAAGGCTTATGGTTTTTCCAAGTCAAAGATAAGGTTGTTGGCCTCGCATACTTTCCCAAACTACTGTATAAAGCTAAAGGGATTGTCTCTCATTGTGTGCTTCTCCACCACTTTTTTGAAAATAAAGGTGATTTTGGTTAGCTCGTTGGTCCCAAGTCTAGCACAGCTAGTCCTCAACAAAGTATCAACTATGTGCTTTACTACTTGAAGCAAGCTAAAATTGTCAAAAAGTCCATGTTACATTAGGTTCAATAGGGAGTCTTTGAATGATCCTACTAATATTTAGGATTAATATCTTGATATTGTTGATTTTCCTTTGCATTCTTGCTTTTTCTTTTTGAGTGGCTATGTTTAGTTCTAACAACTAATCAAGGTTGTCTTTGCCTTGGGGGTTTGAAGAGTGTAACCTCTTGAGCACAACTCTTCTATCAATTGGCTAATGTCAAAACTTGACAAACTTTTCAAAGTTTTGAATGGACTCCTATAGGTCTAGTGGGATGTCCTCATTGAATATTTCGATCATCATCCTACTAACTATTATTTGGTTTGCTTATAGGTCTACTAACTATGCTATCCTTTTGGATGAATTGTAGGATGGGATGTTTTTTTATTCTCAATTGATCTTAAACATGTTTGGGACTAAGAGACCTCAGAGTTGGAACCTCTAGCATGTTCTATAAATACATCAACTAATAAGTTAGACTCTGATTAACTAAATAAGTTGCTTTGATTCTTCCTACATTAGGTCTCTTTGTGCATTATAGGGTTTTTGTTTTGCTCTTCCAAATGGTCTTCTACACTATAGGTTTTTCATTTGTTCTTGTAGATGATCTTGTCATTCTTGAGAGCTCTTTCATGTTTGACTTTTTCAGTGTTTCCTTCTCCTCTTCTTGATGAATCTAGCCTCTCTTCGATTCCTATGTGTTACGAGATATGCTAGGGCTTTCAATTTGCATTTCTAGACTTTTATGCACACTTCTTCCTAAGCCCTTTGTAATTCTCAAAAGCTCCTTTGACTATTATTTTTTAGTGATTAGTTATTTGACCTTATCAACTTTAATTGTTATTTTAACAATTGTGCACAAGTAATCCTTTGCTTCCTTGTGCTAATGAAAGTGGTAGTGCAAGTGCCCTTGTGTGCAATCATTACTCTTTTTGCCTTTTACAAATGTTAAAAAATGTGTTTCAATGCTTAAATAGGTGTTCAAATATCCTTATCAAGCCATAGCACTCTTGTGAGTTATCCTCATCATGCTTAAACAAGTCGTCTGAAAGCATGCAACTACTCAACTAGCTGATTCGGGATCAATCCTTACTTTCCACTTGCATCTAGTTTCTCTAAATGTGTTTTAGTGGATTTCTAGGTCAAGTTTGAGTTGGTGGTCTCTGTACTTGAGTATTAGACATATAGTCCCAATAGGTTAGACAAGTTAGATCCCTCTAGACATGGTGGTGGGTAGGCTATCTAAGTCCACTATCCATTACTTGAATTAGGTCTTGGAATGTGGCTACATCAAAGCTATATTGTAAGTCCTCAAGGTGTTTGTGTAAGCAATACCTTAAGGTGATCTCTTTAAAGAGTATGAGCCTCTTTTGCTAGGAAAAGTGTAGAGTCGGGTTCTAAAGTGTAGAGTTAGCTTCTATGGCTCAAATTTAATGAGGGTGAATATGAAAAGTAATGCAAATTTGAAGCTATGTGAAAAAAGGAAGTAGAAGGGTGTGCCAATGGCCTTAGGTTGTGCCCTCAAGGTATCCTATTGGAGTAATGCCTAGAGAGCACTAGACTCAATCTTTGATGTGTCTCTTTTCAACCAAGGTCAAGTCTAGAGTAATTTTCTTAGTCATGCATGGTACTACCACAAAGATTTAATTCTCCAATTTGATGTTGCATAAGCCAAAACCAACCCTCTAAGTGTTCTCACACCAAAAGCTTGAGGGCATGCAAGAAGGGGTTAGATGGGCTCTAGCTAGCTTAAGGTTGGTCCTTTGGTATCCTAAAAAGTTAAAACTTCCCAAATTTTGATGTCTAAGAACTAGCAAGCTATTTGATACATTATCATGAATACCAAAAATTGAGAGTAAGCATGCTCGATATCTTATAAAGTTCATAATGCACAAATGAGAAATAAAAAAAGGTAAAGATATCTCAATTCATTAAGAATGGGTACAAAAGTTCAATAGTGTATCTCTTCAAACTCTTTGTATAAAAAAGTGTTGGATTTAGGATTATAATAATACAACTACATAGCTTGGAGAAGAAGAAGCTTGAGAGAGTACAACTCAAAGTGTGTATGGATGTATCAATATAGAAGATTCACACTTAAAAATGAATAGGCATATATAGAAGGCTAGGGAAGAAAACCTCCTAAAGAGGGAAAAAAGTTCCCCATGGGCCCTATATATATTCACACACATCACTACCAAAATATGGCAGCAAATCCCCTCCATTGAGTGATGCAATAAACAAGAGTTGCCAATCATGTATAGGGAACTACCGTGACTAGTGGACTAGATCAATCCACAAAAGGGATAAGCCCAAAGCTTTGCAAAAGGCTTCAAACTTCTCACAAGAAAAAGCCTTTCTGAATGAATTTGCAAGGTTTTCTTATGTTGGCACACATAGGCCAAATCGATCTCTCTTGCAAAGAGTCTCTCCTTAACATGACAATAGTGCACCTCAATGTGCTTAGCATGTGCATGGAGCATTGGATTCTGTGCAGCTACCAATGCACACTAATTATTAGTATATGGTGATGGTAGATGACTGTCCAACACCCAAATCAACCAAGAGGTATCTGAGCCAAATACACTCAATCGAATTTGTGAGAGCTACCTTGTACTCAGCTTCACAACTAGATGTGGCCATAGTGAGTTGCTTCTTGCTCAACCAGAATATGCATGAGCTACCAAACATAAAGAAAAAACCACTTGGGGATTCAGGATCCAAAAAAGCATATAAATCTAGTGGTAAATGTCTGCCCTTGGGATAAAATTAGCCCAAGGTGTCAAGTATCACTCAAGTAGTGAAAGATTTGCATCACTACATGCCAATGCTTAGTTCCTAGGCTATGCATAAGCCTGCTCATTTGTGAGATTGCAAACTAAATGTCAAGCCTCATAATGCATACATAAATCAAGCATCCAACAACATGATGATAAAGAAAGACATCAAAGTTGTCATTGACACCATGAAGGCTCAACTTCAAATGTGTATCCGTAGGAGGCACTTACCCTCAAGTCTAACATATAAGGTTCTTTCAATTGGGCTATTTTAAAAACCATGTCCAATCAAGTATTTATATATCTTGTCATACAAAGCCCAAGTGCTTACTTCAAACCATATAAAGCCTTTTTCAATCTACACACTTTGTTTTCTTATCCCTTTTCCACAAAAGCATGAGGTTGAAAAACATACACTTCCTCGTATAAACCACCATTCAAAAATGTAGTTTTGATGTCCAACTAATGTACATTCCAACAATTATGAGCCGTTAATACACAACTGCTATGAATAGATGACATATGGCAAGTGGGAGCAAAGATCTCATCAAAATCAATATGCAAACACAACCAACCAGAAAGATTCACATGATCAAAACACGCATGCCAAAGTTTTGCATCTCAAACTGCCTCTACAAATCTGCAATAGCACATGCCATGTCTTTTATACATTTTTCATATAACTGTTGACCTTATATAAACCATGACATAGTGAATCAAATGCAATAATCATATCACCACAAGAGAGACCATGAATTATCATCAACAAACTTCACAATCTAGCTAATCTTGGCAAGTGCTAATACAAACAACAAATTCTTTTTACAAACCACTCATAAGGATGAAAGTATTGTGATTAACAATAGTCAACATAACTTTTCCAACTCCTTTGATAGGATACATTCCACAGTACTTCCTTTAGGGATAGGCTCAAGAGAAGTGAATTGATTGTGTAGAGAAGTAAATGCTTTGTGGCATCACTATTAGAGTACCATACACTTGAATCCACAACATACATGGAAGAATCATGTAAACAAGGGTCATAACTACATTGCACACTAAATGTTGATTCTATATCCCACACAACTTTTGCATATTCTAACTTATAAGGAGAGGTGACTGCAAAAGTTGTACTAGTCTCTTTCTTCTTAGCCTCTTCCATAGCCAATTTAAGATAGTCTTTAATTATACAATATTTTGTTTTACAATACCAACAACAAAACATCTAGCTCTCTTTACTCTTAACCTCTTTCGCATCAATTTAGAACATTCCTTAATGACACGATCTTTTGTCTTAAAATACCTACAAAACACCTAACTCTCTTTTTTCTTCTCATCCTTGCCAACCTTCTTTATATAAGCAGCATTTGTAGATCTTTGCTTGCTAATAGAATAAGGAAGCTTTACCTTTACCTTTTTGAGACTAGGTGCAACACACATAATGGACCTATTTTGCTTGGATTATTTTTCCTGTAGCAAAATAGAAACCAAGTCATCAAATGACAAAGCATTCACATTGCCTTTCATAATCAAATGACAAGTAGATACAAAACTCTAATAAGAATTACATTGAGAACAATATGTACAAGTGAACTGTCTAGCAAAATCTCATCTGCAACAATCAAGTACTCCTTACGATTTTTAATATTTGTCAAGAAACTATTAATGAAGTCACCTACATCAATATACATATATTTACTCTCTAACTACTTAATAGGTAAGCATCACTAGCCTCATGTGTTCCTTGATACAAACATGCAAGAGTATCCCAAGCATCCTTAGTTGTCTATCAATGCGTAAGCCTCAGCATCTCTAACCTTCCGATGAAACCACTCAAAAGTCATTGGTGGTGGCGCTATAGCATCAATTGGAGCAAAACTATAACACATAGCATCTTCAACAACACCTATTTTTGTTGCTTTTGCTACACTTGCAGCTTCTAAAACATCACCAGGCTATCTTTCAATTCCATGTACAATGTTCCAAAACCCCTTTACAATTGACACATGAGACATTATATTAGCCGACAACAAATAGTTGGTTCCATCCAATTTGTCCTCAATAGTCAACATATGGAATGCGTCATTGTTTCCAACCATGGCTCTATTGATTGTACTTGATGCAAAAGTTGTCATGTATATAGGAAAATATGTACAAAACCAACTTGTATTATGCAGCTTTGTATAAAGTAGACTATAAGGGCTCTTACATGCAAAAATGACTAATGTCAAAAAATGTGTACAAAAGGAAAAAATAGCCTTAGTATTGGATAGTATTGCAAACGAAGGCCAAAATGAACCTAAATCGAAAATTTGACAAGGGTAAGCCCTCACTAGATGGTATGAAATGAAAGAGTAGGTACTATTTAAAGGAATCCTCTTTTCGGAACTAGAGCTTGGGGATACCTAAAAGTACTATTTAAAGGAATCCTCTTTTCGGAACTAGAGCCTGGGGATACCTAAAAGCACCTCAATGATATATTGTTTCCCATCACTTAGAGAAATCTCTAACCTATGAGGATATGAACCCCAAAGATTTTTTTTAATATGGAGAATATTTACGAGTTGATACTTTGTGTTGACTTGAAGATTGACCTTTGAGTAAATAATTTGATAAAACTGGTTATAGAAGTAGATATATAAATGGTATTTTTATGAGTAATATGTAAGACGAGAGTGATTGGTAAAAAGTGTGCTAAATAATTAAGTTATTTTGGTAGGTATGTGATTAATTCCATTGTATACGATTAATTTTCAAAATCATATATGTGACAACTTGTCAATCACCTATGCTACAATTTTGAGACAACATCATGAGTATCCTAATTAAAGATAGCATTGGACCTGCCTCAATCTAAGGAGAGGCTATAATTGGAGTGTGAATGGGGTTGGGGGGGGGATGGTATCCTAATTAAAGATAGCATTGGACCTGCCTCAATCTAAGGAGAGGCTATGATTGGAGTGTGACTGGGGTGTTGGGGGGTGGGGGGGAGAGAGAGTTTGCCCTTATTTCTATTTGGACACAAGTCTTCTTGAGGACTTGATGACCCATCTTAAGTTGCTTAAGTGGCTTGAGAAACTTAAGCTAATCTAACTTTATCAATAAATAACCTTCAAATTTACAAGACAAAGTATGTGAATAGAAAATTTGTGCCAAGGAATAAATGGATTTATGACCTATACACTACTAGTATCCCTCCAAATAGAGTTGCTTTCATAGGAAAAATCAAGTTTAAGCATTAACAACTCTTTAAATGCTAATCTAGCTTTATAATTATAGTATCCCTCAAAAGTACAATGAAAATTATGTGAATGGAAAATCTGTCCTAAGAAATAAATGGATCTATGGCCAATACACCAGTAGTATCCCTTTAGATAGAGTCACTTTCATAGGAAAAATCGAGTTTAAGAATTACCGACTCTCTAAATATATTGATCTTCTAAATTGGTATCCATTCTTAGATGTTAAAGCCATTTCACCTACTTTTTGTTGTCATATTTTGGTAGTGATGCGTGTGAACACACTTAGGATTGTTAGGGCACTTTTTTCCTCTTTAGGAGGTTTTCCCCCCAGCCTCATATATATTCCTATTCACTTTTAGGGCATACTTATCCTTGTAAATCTTCTCTATTGATGCCTTCACATACACTTTGAGTTATGCTCTCTCAATCTTTTGCTTCTCTAGGTGGTGTACTTGCATTCTTACAACCCTAAATCCAACAAACAATATCAAAGTGGGCTTTGACTTCTTGGGTAGAGCCATCAACACCCTTCGCTTGATTTTCTCAAATTTGGATGATTTTTGGTGAGCATCATAGGTCGACAAATGCTACCATTCCAAAATAGATCCACAAGGCCTTGGGTGCAGTTCATTATTGATGCAAAGCAACCAATCCTCATATGAAGGATATACATAATAGAGACATTCAAATTTTTTGTTTAATGGACTATCCATAGGTCATACTAGAGGTTATTAGTTCGACATGCATAGATTCCTAGATGTGTCCAACTATGTGGCCATAAGTTAATCACATATGATCCACCTACAAGATGTAAAATAGTTGGAGGAATAACAATCTTCTCCATCATCTCATATTGCCTCTTGGTACAAATAATTATTTGAGCCCTAGGCCACTTGTTGCATAAGTCTTACATTAGAGGGGGAAATGGGCACATTACTTGGTATATAAGTCTTACACTCTCAACCTTGATGCATCACATCAATCACTCGTGGAAACCAAAGGACAACAATGCCAAGATAGAGGATGATTTTGGTCCCTACTCCCTATAAGAATTTTAGTTGAGCATCTATTGTGTGGAAGTCCTACAAGAGTACTATCACTTCTTCATGGAAACCCTTTATTACGATGAAGGCCTACATCAACACTACTCAAGCCCCCAACCAACTGTGTGGGCCCACATCTTCCTTCAAAACTCCATCAAGAGGCAACAAGAGTGGGTGCCACCATGGACAAAATGCATGCAACTACATCCAAGATAGGCTAGATCCTCACATAAGTCTAAGTAAGGCCATTTGCTCTTTAGGTATTCAAGAACAAATCTGGAAGTAAGAATCTTCTTTCTTTCCCCTTTGTATGGTTCTTGATTAGATTTGAGAGGAATGTAATCACAATTCTATGTAAGATTTTAAGTACATGCAAGGCCTAGCTCATGGTCGATGTGTACAAGTCCAAAGGTTTGAGTCAACTAGAGTGATCTGAGGGAATAATCATGCATAAAAAGTTGGATCTTTAAGTCAAGGATAAGATTTCTATGTGTTTGGTCAAGGCAATCTCAAGTTACTTCAACCTATGTATCCATGTATAATGTCTAGGTCATGTGGAAGGTTGTGGAAGGTGTACAAGCCAAATATGTTGGGTCTTGAGGTTGAAACGTTATGTAGCAATAACCTACTTCTACCTTAAGTAATTTCAACAAGGAAACATTTTTAAGCTATGAATGCCAATAAACCAATAGTCTTAGGTATTTCAAGCTTTTCTCTAGATTTTGCAAGAGCTAAAGATAAATCCCAGCCCCTACCTAGATGTTAACCCTCAAACGAACAAGGTGGAAAATCTGGAAAATCTAAAGCAGAAGACAAAGGCCAAGGCAAATCTAGAAAATCTAAAGTAGGAGACAAAGGCCAAGGCAAAAGCGAAATGGAAGACGAAGGCGCACCAATAAAAATATGGAAACACAAGAAGTGCAAAAAAATCCTAAATAAAAGAAAAAGGCGCACAAGAAAAAGCGCAAGTCAATACTTTTGTAAAACAGCGCAAGTGCATCATGATTTAATTTAAAGAGCGCCGGTCTCTCACCCCTGCAATTTGTAAAGGTAGATAGGTGGTAGGAAGGAAGCTAGGAAGATAGGAGGACAATGGGAAAAAGGGCCTAGGCCATGGCCGGCCATGTAAAAAAGAGGATAAGGGGATGACCGCCCAAAAGGGATTTAGGGTTTTGTATATAAAGTTGAAAAGTGAATGAGAAGCTCATTCTTATGTGTGGCAAAAAGTGGCTCTCTTCTTCTTCTTCTTCTTCTTCTTGTTCTTGCTAGCTTGAGCTTGTGCTTAAGAGAGGGAGTGGGAGAGTGTGAGAGAGTTTGTGTGTGAGGGTGAGGGTGAGGGGAGGAGAAGCTCTCTACCTTCTCCTCTCTTCTTCTCTTCTATTCTCTTCTCTTGTCTTGCTCGCGGCAATGGAGCTTGGAGCTTGGAGCTTGAGGATGGTGCTTGCTTGAAGCTTGCACTTGGATCGTGGAGCTACTGGAGTGCGCAGAAGTATCTAGTGTGCATTCAGTTATTATAGACACTTCTAGCCCATGAGGTCGTGTGGTGGTGGAGTTGCATGTTGCGTGCATGAGGTCCAGCTAGTGCCGTAGCCAGTGCTGGCCCATTTTTTGTCCATCACTGGTGCATCTGCCATTAGCCACCTCAAAGTGGTGGTTTCTGAATCTATGGTCTCTTGGGACCTACTTGTTAGTTGATGTTCTTTGAAGAACTCTGTCAAGCCGAACTCCAAAAACAAGAGAGACCCAAGAGGGCTAGAAGGAGGGCCAAAATCTTTGGCATTATTCTCCTAAAAGGA
The DNA here is from genome assembly GCF_053477565.2 of Lygodium microphyllum. Lineage (NCBI taxonomy): Eukaryota > Viridiplantae > Streptophyta > Polypodiopsida > Schizaeales > Lygodiaceae > Lygodium > Lygodium microphyllum. The sequence continues at coordinate 98,493,494 of NC_141143.1, forward strand.
GTAGTCATAAACCTATTCAAGGGTGGGGTCTTAGTAACATTAGCATGACTGTCAAGAGGTGGAAGTTCTAGTACTTCCCCCTCCCAATTAATCTACCCACTTCAAGTGGTGTGACAGCTTTGCCTGTCTCGATTCCATTAGCAAATCCGATCATTGCCATGGTACAACCTATCGCAATCCCTGTGGGAACGGCAGATTTTCCAGCCTTAGGTTTCCCCCTGTCCATTTTTAATGGGTTAGGGGAAGAGGACAGAGGGGGCAAATAGAGATAGAGAGAGGTGAAGGATACACCATTCATAGATGGTAAGTACTTAAATGAGGGAAAGACAAATTCAACAATTAGCAGTTGGTGTTGAAACCTAAAAGATAATGTTTAAGGCTTTGGTTATTAAGGTAATGCACAATTACCCTTTTAGGAGAACCATTATTGCCCGATAGTTCAAATCAAGAGGTATTCATTTAAGGAGAAGAAGAAGAATGGACTTTGAGCCAAAAGGTATTTCCCTAGGAATAGGAAATGTAACAGCATTGGTCATTGTCCAAACATTATCATGTTATAGTCCATATGGTGCAATATGCATACATTATTAGCTTACATCCTAGTAATTAATCATTCATAAAAAAACACTTAACGTGAAAACATATCAATGTTATGTCATCCTCAAATAAGCTTTACAACCTACCGTGGTTAAAATATAGCATATACTTCCCACACAACTAGGTAAGAAAACATTAATTAAACTAGAAAATAAAAAATTACATCAATTATCAACTACCATAAAATTTTAGCATTAAGGCCGGCAGTGATGAATAGACCCATGAATGGTGTAGGGTTACAGTTAGAGCCACCAAAGAGAGACTATGAGCAAGGGGAGGTTCTAATTGATTTAGAGTTAGCTTATAAGGTTAGGGTAAGGGCTCTAAGCCTAGCAAGGGTAAGGTTAAGGTTTACTACATATGGGAGAGCATGCATTCACTAAGTCTTGAATGGGTCTTCTTGCCCAAAGACTTGGCTATGGTTATGTCCATAAGCTTGTCATAGACCTTTATTTTTTTCAGTGGCTAGTTGCCACATTCAAGATTATCTATATACAACCATGAAGAAGTGGTGAATACATACGTGTGTGCTAAGTTTAATGCAAGGGTGAGTGTAGGTGTAAAACTTAGTGCATATGTATTATAACTCTTATGAAAATTTGGTACTTTCAAGTGGAAATTTAATTAACACTTTATGTTATAGCAAGATTTCCAATTTCACCATTCAATTAATCATCTATAACTTGGAAAGAGTTAACCATTAGATTTGTAGCCTGCCTAGAATATCAGGTGGATTGAATGGTAGGATTGCATAGTACCTAAGCCATAATGTATCGTGCATAAGTAGTAGCCTATCTCACTAATATAGTTGCATTGGGATCAAGGTGTCCTTGAAGATCCATGCTAGTGTAGTAGGAGATGATCCTTATTCTTCACAAACTTTGATATCTAAGTAATGTGCTTGCCTCCAAAGCTAGTCCATCAGTTTGTTGCATTCTTTCTAGACCTGGCCCATCAATTTGCTGTATCCTCTCTAGACTTGCTTCTATTTGCCACACTGTAGCCCTCCGATCAAATCTTGACCAATGACATGTTTAGTCTGATGCCCAATAGTTGCATTCTCTAACATGCGCCTCATCTCGTCTATCTACCTTGACCAATCGCCACATGCTTGTCTATCCCAACCAGCCTGCCACCACGCCTCTCTACCTTGACCACTCACCACACACTTGCTGATACTCAATCAACAAACCTGTCATGCCACGTGCTTGTGCCAACAGCAGGCACCAATGCCTTACACTCAATCAATAGTCATTTTTCACATGCACATGTAGTCCCCTCTATGTGACACTATTTCTCATTAAAATATTCAAGCCCCAAATCTTAACCAACATTAAGACACTTTAAATTTCTTTTGTTCGCACCCAGTGCCCTTATAAAGCACAAAATTTGGATATTTTGCAGCATCAAATCCAAATTTCCCCCAACTTCTAGAATTTTGGGGCTTCTGCTAACCACCCCAAATCTCACAAAAATTTTGGGGATTTGGCACTTGGTGCTTAGAAATTTCTCGAGGACTTGCACCAAAATTTGGGGCTTTTCACATTTGAGCTCCAATTTCACCAACTAAATTTGGGGCTTTTGCAAAATTTTCCCAAATTCATCAACATCGAGGCCAATCATACCTTCTACATTGACATTTGCACACATTGGAGCCCTTTAAAAAAAAAAAATCATCCATGCCATCAATTTTTCAAAAAATGCACACATTGATGAACCCTAATCTAACAGTAGTATTAGAGTATACCTCTTCTCAACCATTGTTGTTGCCACTGCTACCATCGATCCTTTTGCTTGGCTTCAATAATTCACACACTAAGAGCACAATCTATGTTCGCAAAGATGGGGATAGCCTCTTGATTTGCATTATTTATGTGGATGATATGATGTTGAATCAACCTTATGAGGCACATATTTCAGCTTTGAAAGTTGAATTGAAGCATGCTTTTGATGTGATAGATCTTAGCCACTTACACTACTATCTTAACATATAGTTTACTGCAATTGAGGGGAGCATTATTTTGCAGCATTCTAAGTACATTGGGTAGCTTCTTGAGCATTTTTAAATGCAAGACTCCAAGAAATATGATGATGATGCCTCTCTTTCTCCCCCTCTCCCTCCCCCTCTCCCTCTCCCTCTCCCTCTGCCTCTGCCTCTGCCTCTTCCTTTCATGGGCTTAAGGAACTTACTTCTTCACGTTATCAAGGTACATGTATGTTTAATTGCAAGAAAACATCTCCTTCTCTGAATGTCATACACTATTAGGCTCTAGTGAGATCTACAAGGCAAGGAGGAGAGCAAAGTTATGGGGGGGGGGGGGGGGGGGGGGGATATTTGATATAACTTAGAAGAAACACATCAAAGAGTTTCTTACCTCTCATTGTATGCCATCATAAGATATTGTATGAGATCCAAATTATAATATCTATACCATGGGTACACATCCACAAGGGATGCTCTCTCATGGATCAACATCATAGATAGGAGAGAATCTATTATGAAAACCTTCTCTTGTACATGAAAAGGAAGGTTTACAAGAATTAAGCTACAAAAGCAAATAAATAGTAAGTTTCAAGCCCATCTGCTTATTATAAGAAAAGCATTGTAAAATTTTCAATGTTTATGATTTCACAATATACTTAAAAATGGCATTCATCACAATTGTTGATCTCCTTGTGAAGGTTTGCAAGGACAAGAGTATCCTCCTCACTAAACCAAAAGGCATTGAAGTGCTCCTATTGCTAGTGCGGCCTTCTAAGAGGCAACACAACATCAAAGCATAGGCCAGAGCCTCATACTTCACCTCGTGCATGCTAATGTACCTTTCTCTGATTTCTTGAGCCTCTCTCTCCTGGGGCTTTGTCTCCCCCGCCTCCATCTCTCTTGCCTCTATCTCACCCATCTACCTTTGGTCTTGGGTTACCCTTTGAGAATTTAGCCTTGTATTGTGGGGATGTGAGGGTCCTGTGACATCAATCACCTTCACCTTTCTACTCTTTTTCAGAGAAGGGATCTCCAAAATTCCCGACTCAACAATTTATCATATCTAAACCTTAAAAGCCTAAGAGATGTCAAGTCTCTTGGCATAACTGTGACCCTATGTGCAGGAGTTGCCAAAATGTATGCGTCCTCCAAGAAGAATTCCATTAGAAAGTCTTCAGTAGCTTCATGCAAACAATCGAGTGCTGAGAAATGCTAGCAGAAGTCCAGAATGCTCCTTTCTAATATATCTTTTACAACCCTAGTGAATGGAAGCTTGGCAATAGCAGGCTCATGGACATTCATAATCCTCCTTAGCTCCTTAAGGACGGAGGCGTGCTGTTGGTATCACTTCCGCTAAGCTCTGGTCTACTACAATGTAAGCATGCTCTTCCCAGTACTAGGTTCTTGTTGCAAGCTCATCGATTCCTACTACACAATCTGCAAGTCTGTGGAAGATACACTCCTTGCGGTCTACTTTGTGTTAGCCATGTCTATAAAAATGTACAAAGATAGTATAAGAACTCCAAATGGAGAAAATGGCAAAAAACTAGAAAAATGGAATAAAAAAGGCTAAACCAACAAAAGCGAGGGGGAGGTTCCAAAATTAGAAATCCCCCCCCCCCCCCGCCACATTGTGCAGCTTTGGCCTTGGGGAAGGGGAGACCCCACAACGTGGGGGGGGGGGGGGGGGGGAGGGGGGGGAGGCTACCACACAACATGAGGGCCCCTCCCCCCTCGTGTTGTGTCCAGTCCCCCACTATCAAAATCTCAAGGCACCGCCCTCACGTTGTGCAGTTTCCACCAAGGGAGAAAGGACCGCACAACACAAGGGAGGGACCTCAAGGGTTTAGGACCCCCTTCTTACATTGTGCGGATCTCAATGGTTCCCTCAAATGACCTGCACAATGTGGGGGGGTGGGGGGGGGGGTGTGGAGGGATCCAAAATGTAGAAATTCCCCCCTTGCATTATGTAGGGCTTTGTTAGTGGGAGAGACTCGATATAGATTAGCATTGAGAACATTCGAGATGATGCTACTATGGAGGTCCCAGAGGCATACAACATGTGAAATGAAAGACTTTCAAATTCAACTATATAAGGTAATTACATGTGCTAACATCAATCAGTGCAGATCAGTAAGAAATATTTGCTCACACGTATGAATATTAATGGCACACATACGTGCCATGTGTTCACCATCAAGGTCTCTTTGCACATGTGTAATACCCAAGGCTAAAAAGGCCCGAGAAAGGGGTACATCTACCTCCCCCCATTCTCTCTCTCTCTCTCTCTCTCTCTCTCTCTCTCTCTCTCTCTCTCTCTCTCTCTCTCTCTCTCTCTCTCTCTCTCTCTCTCTCTCTCTCTCTCTCTCTCTCTCTCTCTCTCTCTGTGTGTGTGTGTGTGCCCCTCGGCTCATGTTGTGCACTTGCTCTTTTCTCTTCCTCTTGCTATCAAAGGCCCATCCTCTTTATCTCCTTAGGCGAGGCCCTCCACGGACTATTATTATTATTTTAGCATCATTTTTTTGGTTGTCTTTTGGGCTATTCATCTCCCCCCTACTAGGGACAACCCAGACAACATGGGGAGGGGGATGTGGAGGACCCACACAATGCGATGGGAGGGTCTCAAAATTTTTCACCTCCACCCCCTTGCATTGTGTGTGTCTTCCCCCCCCCCCCCCCCCACCCCGCACAAGGAACCCCCACAATGGGAGGTGCATTTGTCGAATGCCCCTCACATTGTGTGGAGATCCCCCCCCTCGCTTTGTGCAGGTCCACCCTCTTGGACCCCCTCTGCCGATTGGAGTTTCTCATATAGTTGTGTTTACATATGGATGCTGCCAAGGTGTGGCATGTGGAGAAAGCTCAAGAGCTTTCAAGGAGTTAAGGCACTCCTAACACTCTTGCACAATAGCCTAGGAGTAGTGGAGGCGATATTGAGGATATGCTTCTAGATTTCCTTTCTCGAGTGGGACAAGAGCATATGTTACCACAAGTATTGCATGTGTTTTATATCACTACCACACTGTGGAGGAATGGATCATGGCCTCACGAGTCTACCTCGAGGAACAAGATGCCACTTTTATGGAGCGAACATCCACTAGAGAGTTTTATATTGAGGGCCTTCAGTATGTTCATCTAACTGATGTCTTTGCCAAAAACCCCTTAAGGAAAAGGTTTAATAGGGCAATGCTAAGGTTTCTTAAGGGCATGAAGAAGGTAGAACTACAATTTCCTACACACAATCAGGTGCCATGTCATTGAGTACTTTTATGGGCCTGTTTGCTTTCTAAATGTGTTGCTAGTGGATGAAGAGAAAAACATGTCCAAGACCCACAAGATACACAACACCCTGTTGAAACTTAGGCTGATGAGGTGCAAGAGGTCTCTCAGCTAGTAGATGGGGCCAGTGAGCGGGAGTAAGGTGCTCAACTTGATGTTGAAGCTTTGAGAAGAGGGAACACATAATTGGGTTCTATTGATGAGCAAGAGACTGAGGAGGAGGATGGTAATATTATTGCAACTTTACTCCCCACCTTCCCTATTGGAAAAATGAAATATGTTCTCATGATTGACATCCAAGCCCTTTTAAACATTGGGGAGGACTACTATTGCCTGTCCATTATTACACAAAATCTTGGAACATATTGTGACTTTATTGTTTCAGATTGGGATAAGTATCTACTTGTGGATTCAAATGTCGAGAAAATAGAATATTACTCCGCAGTTAAGACTTTTACCATGATATACAAGAATACACTCCAATATAAGTCATCCCTTCCTTTTGAGGAAGAGTTCAAAGCAACACCAAAAATTTTGAATGTATCTCACTTGGACACATTAAACAAAGACTCACAAACAAAAAAATTTTGAATGTATCTCACTTGGACTCCTAAGTATTTCCAAATCGGCCAATCAAGCATTCAGATATACAATGAGAAGTTGTTAGTTTCATATGAAAATCAGAAGGTTAGTTTCATGGGCTATGTTCATTTGGATAGTATGTTGATTTCCATAAGAATTTTGCAATAATTCACTAGGTATGTTTGCTATTTTTCAGTTGTCGTATATGAGGATGGGTTCATTGGTCATGCAAGTGGCAAATGGAAGAAAGGTTTATGCAATGACTCTGCCTTGGCCTATTATATTAAAGACCTCACCTTTCCAAAGTTTGTTGTTTTCTATCACAAGTTCTTGAGGGTCAATGCAAAGTTTCATCTTTTCACATTCAAGACCCTGTCAAGATATCTTGAAGGGTATCCTACGATGTGGAATGCAAAGGAGATGATATTTTTGGAGAAACAGGAAGCTCTATGAATTTTTTGTCAAGGGCTTTGTATATGTGCATATGACGTGGTAGATACCACTTAGTGTATGCATTATTTGGCCTGATGAGTAGGATCAAGGATCCAAATGTGCTTGCAGACTATGGAAAAAGACGCCTACTTAGAACTAGATCAATTTCAAAAATTAATCAACAATCTTTAAAAGAACTAGAGCAACAATTACAAGATGAAGCTAGGCCATCTTCAAAGAGACTACAAGTAGAGGAGTAAGCTTTGAGCATTGATTGTATTGTCACTTTACTTAGAAACAATGGTTTTCCAAAAAAATTTGAAATGCATTTTTCATTGTGTAAAAAGATCATTACAAAAATTGATAAGTATTCCTTTGTGTCAAGATTTCTCTAAAACTCCTCTTATATTTATTTCATTATGTATGGGCTTATGAGAAACTATTGTTTATAGGTATCCAAGCCTTTCCTTGACTTTGTTTAGTTTGTCACCACATAGTATGCCTCATTGCTACATTAGAATTCTCCCACAATTCATTTCTTCTTTGTATCTCCAAATGTTGCATTGCTTTGTTAATTTCAGATGTTCTTAGTGCTTCTTTTCTATTCACTCTATGGACAACCTTTTTAAAGGTCCATTGGTGTAATTCTTATAAATTGTTAGCTTTCTCTACTCATCCACCATGTCTCGTATGGTTGAAATAGCCAATATGAGCTTGATAATGGGTTTTTTCCATACCTTGAGTTGACTATATCAATAGACTACCATATTTCTTAGCAAACCAAGGAGTGTGATTATATATAATGTATTGTCAAAGCATAAGAAGGGATGCCAGATTAGTTCCGCACTTTCAATTAAGCCATTATACTTTATCAATCATTATGAAAACAACGTACCATGTAGTAGGTAATGTGTTGATCTATCCATGCACTAACCATTGACTTTTTAAACTCATCCAATGTTGTTTCAAAGCCCTGATAGTCATGTAAGTTCCATACCCGCATGTCACAAAACTTAAAGATTATATCCAAAGATTTCCAAACATTAGCCTTGCGTGATCATGCTTCATCACTATTAGCATGGTTCACAACCACATTATAAATGCACTTCCACCCGTTGAATTGAATTCTTTGAGTGGACTATATTACTTGACAAGGATTATCTAAGGGTAGTACTAATAAAAATCTTCCTGATTTCACACCTATGAAAAGTTTCTTTGTCATGTCTCTGCCATCCTTTGACCTTTTCTCATCCTTTTCAATCTTTATATTTCTACTATGCAAACCAACGTCAAATAATGCCTTCTCAAGTGCTGCAATTACCTTGACTTGCACAGACCTAGGTCGCATTGTCTAAGCAAAATATATATACAAGAAAATTAATTTCTCAATTATTATGCATTGACCATGCATTGTGTGAATATGGACTCGAGACAAGGGAACATCTAAAATTGCTCTAAAATTTGGATCTCTAAGGTGCTTCTCATGTGCCTTTTTCGAATTCTTTTTGTCGAGTTCCTTTGTGACACACATGCAACATATTCAAGGGATCTTTGAATTGGCCCCTTTTTAGACACTATACACGCACTTTAGGGTCTTCAAATCACGTACTAGATGCCACTCTACTTTGAATCTTCCAAACCCTTCCACATCCAAGATTCTCCCATTCCTTTGCTCACTAATGATCTAGGGTATACTTATCTTATGGAAAATCCAATGCAAGTTTTCAAAATTCTCATATATAACCTAAAATACACTCATATTATAAGCATGTCACACAAACACACTATTAGCACAAGTAAACTTTCAATATAAATATATTACTCACCTCAAAGGACCCTAGAGAGAATATATTGTTATGTAACTAGATACTAAACCATTTTGGATTGTGCTTTGAAATTGTTGGATCAAGTGCCTTGTTCATTAGGGTGATGGTGACATGTTCTAGCTTTGTATCCTTCATAATGTAGCTCTCATCAAGCTTGAGTACAAATTTCATGACACCATCACATTCATCTGGAGTCACCTCAAATATTTGAATAGAGTATGATTGTAAAGCCTCCAAGCTGTAAAATATATTGTTGTATTTGTTATAAAACATTACCTCTCGTGTTGCTCCATAGTACATATCTTTGATAGGAAATGGAACTCTTAAGAGCTGTAGAACTTGATCATTCACTTGTTTTCACATTCTTTTGAGTGATGTTGGGTTTGGCAACATTAATCCATTTAGCTTAAATTCCTTCATCTTCAATTGAAGAGATTTGTAAATAGTTGTGTATTCCGTGCTAGATATACATGCCTCATCAAAGAGCTTGCATATCGCCTGAGCTAAGTCAGTTCCCTCTCAAGAAGGCCTCAATCTCTTGTTGTGTAAGCTTTGAATACTTTGGATCCTTTAGGATCACTTTGATAGCTTTCTTATTAAGAAGTATTTTAATGTGTTCAATTAATCCCTCCATACTTGAAGCCTTTTCTTCATTAGGCTATAGGATATATTTGTATTTAAAATCAAAATGTTTAGTTATCATATGGTACGTTATAAATATTATATGAGATGGAGGAATAAGTAACAAAAAGCGAGCTTACTTCAATGCGTGTATCCTTTTCTTAATGTTGCCACTTTCTAACTTCATATCTTGAATAATTTGAAGTTTCATGCATCATTTGCCAACCCCCAATATTGTTCCTTTAAGACTCAACTGATCTCTTTGTTTCTCTAGCTCTAAAATAGTCATCATATTCTACAGTAGTTCGTGCTTACACTTCTTTAACGTTAGTCTCAAAGAGGCACTGTCCTTCGCTAACAAATCTATTTCTAACTTATGTACATTGCTAATGGCATCCAAATGTTATGTGTATCCTAAGAGGTCTTTATAACCATTTCCAACAAAGCTTACTAAGGATGTAATATCCCTGAACAGATGCGTGGAGTTATGCAAATGATCTTTTGGATACAATTTTTCATCAGTCCATAGATCTATATTCCTCTTTCCTTGTAACTTACGCAATTCTTTGGATGTAAAAGACATGAGATAGGGTTTGTTTTTAGTACTCAATGACTCATACTCATAATCAAGCTCAACATGGAGGTGATATGCCTCTCTCGTCTCTTTGATGATGGTTGGAGCACCTCCATCTCTATTTGTGATGTTGATTCCACCTCATCCATCTCCATTTGTGATGTTGATTTAGCCCTAGCCATCCATGTTTGTGATGTTTGTGAAATTGCTTCCAAAAAATAAGAGAGAATACATGGAATGTTTCAAAACGTAATGTGATGGGCACAACTCAAGGCTTCACATTGTCTTTGGCTCATCTTTTGATAAAAAGAGACTATGTCGTTAATCCCAATCAATCTAGATGCAAATCATCAAGTTTTGAGTATCGGTCACTTAATTCCAAGAACTGACCTCTAGACTCTTAATTTGGGCTGATTCACAACTTAAAGGCTATGGGATAATTTGTATTTTTTTAAATGAAAAAATTAATCAATTATTAAAATTTATTTTAAAAATTTAATCATTTTTAATAATGTTTAAATTACCTCTCTGCTGAGGTGAAATTTTTTACAAGGCCCAAACTTGAGTCCATATCTCTCCTAATGCCCATCAATTATGACATATCCTAGTTTAATTACATATGTAAGCTAAGTAATGTGATTGAATATCAAAATGATTATATATCATGACAATATGATAGCGAATGGTGGAATCTACAATATTATCACCTTGAACTAGAGAAATCTATATACATGTTCCATGTTTAACATCACTATGTCACTACCACAACAAGAATTAGCATAGTGAATTACAAGAACATCACTAAACCAATGCCAATGCTCATAATGGCCATCAATCAATTGGCCAAAACATGTGCAATGTGCACTAAAATCCCCTATTGGCCATGCCAGCATGAACAATTAGTTGATAATCATCATTGTCAATAGTATTCATCTTCATCCAAGTGAAGTGTGTTAGCCACTCTAATCACTTGTCAAAAGATTTGACATGTATAGGGTGAGGTAGATGGGACCCCCTTTCAAAACTTGCATACCGTCTGCGTTGCACTTATGCTTCAATTAACTCTCTCTCTCTCTCTCTCTCTCTCTCTCTCTCTCTCTCTCTCTCTCTCTCTACATTCATATATATAACATAAAGGAGATTGTTCGAGAGGCTTAGAAATCCTAGCACAAGCCACCACAAGGACGAGAACGGCATCGATCTTTCTAGCCCATGTCTTTATAACTACATTCCAAGAGTTTAAAGGTCACCAACAACTGGAACTACTATTCATGCATCATGCCTAAACCACCTTTGGACTAATGATCCTATCAACTTGCTTTAACTACATGCTCTTGACCTTGGTATGATCCTTACATGCCTTCACCTTCTCATTCTCTTTCACACCCACCCCTTCACTACTTCATATAGGCTGATCTTAGTAACTCTACTTGTTTGCCTGTTTAGTGCTCCTTTTTCTTATTTACATGTGTTTTAAGTTGAAGGTGGTGATGCATAACATGACCAATCTCTATTGCCACATTGCTTGTGATCAAAATGGGTTGTTCACATGCCTATCATTGGCCCCTCTACCATTTATACATTGCTTTATCAAGGTTTAGAAGCCTGCTAAAAGAATGGATTATGTGGCAACCTAATCAATTCTTTTAAACTCTCTCAATTAACAAATTTCATTGTTTGTGGTAAAAATTTCCCTAATTTGTCATTATTCCTATGTTTTAATGAAGACAAGCCCTTTCTAGTGTATCGCCTAGTTTAGAAAGAGCTTTACTAGATGAGGATGCACAATAGCCAGAGGGAAAAGAAGTGCATTGTTAGGATTAGACAACCCTACATGTATAGGCACCTGCCTGGCCCTCAATTCATCAATTAATACGTCACAAGTAACAAGTACTTGTGTTGCGAACCAACGAAGTTACTTGACCTTAATCTTAATAAAGATGCCCTATTTCACAAGAGACTGCAATGCATGATTTTTAAAAATGTGACCCTAGGACATTAAGATTAGTGTTTGTTGACACCGGTATTGAGGTTTCATGCTCTTTGACAATAAATTTTGATTTTGTTGGCAATATTGGGACATATAAACAATTGGAGAAGGAAAGTGAGGCTTTAGACATCATTTTTCTAGAAGATGATCCAGCCTTGATGAATAAAGAGGCAATCTTTCCTGCAAATTTGCAGTTCAAAATCTTCCTTTTTTGCAGCTCATTCTGTTGATTCAAAGACGCACCGCAACGGGCAGGAAGAGCAATATGTAGCTTACAACATGTACCACACTGAATTGAAGTGAATTCTCAAACTATAAGTCGGTTAAAGCAAATTCTCAAACCCACACCTACCAGTGGCATTTCATGAAGGTCGTTACAAGACATTACTGCTTACAAAGTGCTCATCTGCTTGCCAGTCAGAAAAGTAGTGGCTGCTTGAAACAAAGACCAATGATGTGCGAACTTGTGGCCTGATACATAAATGTGAAAAGCCAATGAGAAGCAGGATAACATTGTACACTTCAGCATCTCAACAGGAAGACGTGAATGTGAGTGGTACTCAACAATCTATGCCAAGCTAGTATACAAACGTGCACATGCACGGACTCGGATTCAAGTCGATCCCCAGCTTTACAAGATGCATGTTCTTATAGCACCACAATGTGGAGAGCAGAAGTCCACTATGTCACCTTATGATGCGTACTTTCTGACTCAAATATCTTGAATATGTCTTTCTCACAAAAGAGCCAGCCTTTGGTAGACAAAGCTCATAGCCTACCAGTTCAGTATCACCGTGAAGCAAATGTGGCTGATCATTTTATGCCGTTAGTAGATCATAAGCTTCTTGTCTTAACAGAAAAATTGCATTTTGTCATCCAGCTTCAATCAAGGAACTGGTCCAATCACCTTCTGATGCCTCCTTAGAAAACTGAGGTCAGTGTGATACAATGTGAAGCCTATTCCTCTTGATCAAAGAGTGCAACACACGGGTTATCATGATGCCGCAAGATCTTTGCAGCCCGTTGGAACTCATCTCGTAAAACACGTATACTATGTTTGTCAACCACACGACCTAAATCATGAGATATCTCAAATGGATCTTCAATGCAGATCAGATGCCGTTCATTCCCAATGCGTCTAGTCCAGTCCTTTTCCACCTTACTGCAGGATAATGCATCAACATTGGTTATTGCACACAAATGGGTTTTAATACAGCTGAAATTAAAAAAGAAGTTCACCTTAAGAAACTTCCGGTCCTGATGGAGATCACAGTGTGGCTGTAATCATGCCTGTAAGCCCAATAATCAAAAAAGGACATCAATAACTCTCCAAGGGACTCCTTGTTTCTTGAGCCAAAATTCTTCAGTCTTTCAACCTGGTCATAGTATGAGCATTTAATATCTCCGACCGTGACCTGGTATGTTGGTTCCATTTCCTGGCAGACAGTTGCAGCTGTTATAATGGCATTTCACTTTAGATTTCAAAGTAAAGACAGACCTGCAATAGTCTGTCTCAGCGCTGGAAAAGCTAGAAATTTCATGAAACTTACAAGCTTGCAAAGGCATAACATTCTCAGCATAAAGGAGAACACGTGAGTGAAACCACTTCTACTCTAAAAAACATGGGAGGAATACTTTTGATCACTCTTCAGACTGAAGCTAAGAACAAAATATATAAGCCTTTGATTTTCTTTTGCATTCTTTGAAATGTTCCATAACATCAAAATTCAAATTAAAGTGTCCAAATCAACAAAGACTAGGAAGAATAAACTTTGGAGAATTCTTTCTGAATTGACAGAATCCATACAGCCATGTTGCAGGTCCTCACACCTCCACTTCTACCGGCATTCATGACCAACAGATGGATGGGTGGCCAATTGGGTGACCACTTACTAGGGACAAAACTTGTAGAACTTGAAGCCATGTTTGCCATTGCCCACAAGCATCCACCTAGCTCAGAGTTTCACCACTGGTAAAATAAGAGAATTGAATAAATTATAATTTACAAGTGGGCACCATATCATTTCCTTGGCCAAAACATGGTTGAGTAGAGCAGCTCAAATTGAAGATGATACAATATTGTCTTTGCACTTCATAGCTATAGCCCAATGCTTTGGTTCTATTCATGGAAATCAAGAACACTCAGCTAGACAGGTTGCTTGATAAGGTATGAATTTGAGAATAACAGATTGCATGCCAAGGGCCAATGACATTTAGTAGACATTAAAATACTTACATCACTGAAGAATAGTACCCTCTCAACATTATACTCTTGGAAAAAGATTGGAGTGGCAAGACAGGATACAGGATATTGGAGGTAGCTTACACCCTAACTCGCAGCTGCTCCCTCCTGCATTTGCTATTTTCCAGCCTGCATTCAGGGCTTCTCCTGCCGCCTCCACCTCTCCTTTGCTACGTTTACTGCTGGCAGCTCTTCTGCTGCACCAGGCGGTATTCCAGCACCTACCCCCTGCTGCATTTCAGCCACGCAACCATCAACAACACTTCCCCCTGCCTTCTTAGCTTGCATTTCAGCCACGCAACCACCGACAGCACCTCCACATGCCTTTTCAGCCTGCATTTCAGCCGGGCGACATCTGGCAGCAACCTTCTCCCTCTCTAACCAACAGTCTTTTGATAGCTAGGTGCTCCTCCCTAACTACTAGCGGCTCCTCAATGACTACTAGCAGCTCCTCCTAGTCTACTGCAAGCTGTGTTTGCAGCTGGCAGCTCCTCCTTGTAGCTAGCTTGCTTATTTATAGGCTGCCTCTATCACTCATTCTTCACAGCTAGTTCATTTAGTCTATCACCTTTTCTCTCCAACCTCTCCACTGCCCTCACACCCCTTTAGGAGGACATTGTTGTTAGTGGTCCGTGGCTGTCTTCATCATCTTCCTTGTGCTATGGCACCCTTGTTCCCTTGTACCACATTCACTCCATGATTCAGATCTTCATCATTCCAATCATTAGAGTTTATTCTATCTTCTCTTCTCAGTGTTTGCCGAGTTCACTGTGTGTTCTTCCCCGCAAACCCTACTGTCTCGCTGGTACATCGTCTTTTGACACTTGCTTTCTCAGCACATCATCTAGGTTGAGATATTGGATTCATCCTTCAAGAGGTGAGATTAGTGCCCAAATGGCCTATTCCATTGTTTGGTCTTAGTAAAATCGTTTTTTGTTTCATAGGGCTTCTAGTAGTTAATAGACTAGCCACCACAACCTAATTGCAAAGATGACCTCATATCTCTACACAAGTTTCTAAAGCAACAAAAGCACATTGGATCATTGGATCACCATGTTGCAAATGCCACTCCTAGTTACTCATCTTTTTATTGAGTTTCCTACTAACATCTCTTTAAGAGTAAAGATTTAAAAGGATGACAAGCTGGTTTTGGACAAGAAGCAATAGGAGCAGCCTTTGCCCACTTACCTTGGAGGAGGAACAATGCATAATGATGCGTCAAGTTTGGGACGGGTGGTGTGTGATCGGAACCTAGGTGAGTAGCAGTGGCCAGATCTTTCGGGCTCCGAGGCATCGTCAACGTATTGCATGGATGGGCTGCAATGACAAGCAAGCATGCAACTCCAAGGCTCACCATGTGTCGCCAACAGCACATCCACAATCCAGCACCTAATTTCTGTTGTGCTGAACATAAGAACACCTTGAAGCTTGCATTGAGATTTTCGTTCAAAAAGACTCCCCATATTGAGCATCAACATTTGAACATGACTTAAAGCCTACAATTAAGCTACAGAAATCAACACAGTTCGATGGTTGAAATGAGGTTGACATCTCATCTTATTGAGTTGTTAGTCACAGGTTCTAGCCGGCAATGGCTGATTTTTGTCACCTCAGCTTTTGTGTTCCATTGATAGAGCACAAACATATGAATTGTACATTCAAGTTGCTACATTAGCTTTTCAATGAGAAGGTGCTAAAATCTCCAAAAATAGTCAAAGGCATTCGATATTTAGAAACTACTAGCTGCCAGCAAGAGTCAAGACTTACTGCCATCTTCAAGTTGACTCACAATCTTTGTGTGACCCCATGGGTTCTCTCTAACCATGGCCAACTATAATGGTGGAAAATGGGTTGTAAACGAAGACTGTGAACACAGATAAAGCAACAGTGGAGAGAGCAGGCATAGGCTAGAACACAAAAGTAGAAACACATGCAATAACAAACTAGACATTGAAGCCCAAAGATGCATATGCAACAAGCTTATGGAATAGACAAGAAATTGGGAAATGTCTTGCAATTAGGATTTCCCATTTGACAAGCTACCTTCCTAATGTGTACCCACCCCTGCCCTCAAGCTGGATGCCACCATCCTCCTTTTCCTACGCCCTTCCCTCCCAACCTTCGCCTGCCTCTCCCCATCTTTGCATAGGACATTGCCACGGCTGGTCCCAAGACTGTGAAATTGTTGTCCTCAGCTCAACCGCCCCTTTCCACTCTTACCTGGCCTCTTCCCCTCTCCTTCCCCTTCACCTGAACATGTTGATGCCAACTCCACATAGTCCTCACCGCCCCTTTTCTCCTCTAGCTTGTACACAATATCCATTGCCTTTTCTCCCCTCCCCACTCTTCCCCCCACCTCCATGATAGCTTTGGCCCGCTACTTGCCAACTCTAAGTGGGAAAAATGACTCTTCAATAAATGTACCGATTGCCCTTTGTAGCCTCCGAGGAATTCTCCCACTCCACTAAATACACTATATGCGGGATAAACAGTCTAATTCGGGTTCAAGTGGAATATAACCATTAGGGTCCTCAAATCTCAAGACATCCTCTGAAGGAGTGAGTGCCCAATGGAGTGCGAGATCAAGGCGTTGGCAGAAGAGCAACAGAGCTAAGCTAAGAGTTAGAGGAAGTGAACGCAAAGATAGGTGTACCATTGTGATGGTACACAAAGAATAAAAAGAATGTATTTATATGTTAGGGTACATTAAGGGTGTGTTCACACCCGTAAGTCTATTTACACGGAGACGAAGAGTCTTTACACCCAACAACCTCCCACTTAAAGGCCCGAACTGGTACCTTTAAGCTAACTAACTCCCACTAAACGAATGCAATGCTCATGCTGAGCCTTTGCAAGAGACTTAGTGAGAACATCTGCAGGGTTGTCTTGGGTTTTGACCTTAGTCAATGTGACAAGACCATCATCCAAGACATGTCGAATAAAGTGATACCGAACATCTATGTGTTTGGTACGTGCATGGAACATGGCATTCTTAGCTAGACATACTACACTCTGGCTATCACAACCAACCACTAGAATACGTGAAGAAAGACCAAAATCCTTGACCAAACGGCCGAGCCAAATAGCTTCCTTGGAAGCTTTGGTGGCTGAAATATATTCAGCTTCTATAGTACTCAGTGCCACAATTTTCCGTAATCTTGAACACCAAGAAATAGCCCCACCAGCCAAAGTAAAAACATCCCCACTGGTAGATTTCCTAGTGTCAAGATCTCCTACCATGTCTGAATCACAAAATCCCTGCAATTCGAGTGTACCCTTTCCATAGCATATACACTTTTCTTGTGTACCTTTCAAGTATCGGAAGATACATTTCACTGCTTCCCAATGTGGCTTGCCAGGGTTAGACATAAATCTGCTAACTCCTCCCACTGCATGAGCAATGTCAAGGCGAGTTGCAACCATAGCATACAACAAAGATCCACAAGCTGATGCATAAGGTATGGTACTAGCAGCTACATCATTCTTAGGGCAATCAAATTTGCTAAGCTTTGTATGTGGCGGTAAAGGGACACCAAGAGGTTTAGCATCAACCATATTAAACCTGTCGAGTACTTTGCTAATATATTTGTCCTGTGAGAGAAACAACAAACGCTGCCCTCTGTCTCTTTTAATACACATGCCCAAAATGTGTTCAGCTGCCCCCAAATCTTTCATGAAAGAAAGCTGAACTTAGCTACCTTTTAAGAGCATTCAAAGTACTCTTATGTCGTCCTGCAATTAGCATGTCATCCACATATAAAACTAACACAATAAGGCTGCCATCATCAGCCTTTTTAGTGTATAAGCAGTGATCTGCATGACTGCATTTAAATCCATGGCTAAGCATAAAGGTATCAAACTTTTTGTACCATTGTCTAGGGGCTTGTTTCAGCCCATATAAGCTGTGTTTCAGCTTACAAACCAAATGCTCTTTTCCTGGAATAGCAAATCCTTATGGCTACTTCATGTAAAGCTCTTCATCCAAGTCACCATGAAGAAAAGTAACCTTCACATCCATCTAATCCAACTCTAAATCCAAGGATGCAATGAGAGCAAACAAAACACGGAGCATAGTCATCTTCACCACTAGTGAAAAGACCTCCTGCAAGTTTATCCCTTCCTTCTGTGTATAGCCCTTAGCAACCAGCCGTGCCTTGTACTTGGGATTCCCATCAATACATTTCACTTTGTAAACCCATTTATTAGGAATAGCTTTCCTATCCTTGGGAAAAGGTACAAGCTCCCATGTGTTATTTGCATATAGAGACTTCATCTCTTCCTGCATAGCAAGCTACCACTTTCTCTTGTTTTCACATGATTGTGCTTCTTTAAATGTCAGAGGCTCACCCTCATCAATCAACAAAATGCAATCCTAAGATGGCTGAAACCTCTATGGCTGCCTTCTGGCACGTGTAGACCTTCTTACCCAATGATCTGTATTATCAGGCAGTGGGCCTACATCCTGAGGAATATGCACGCCATCACCAGCTGGCTGATTTTCAGCATTTTCTAGCTGCTGTAATCTGTTTTCAGCATGTTCTTCTTTCTGTCCTATTTCATCCTGTGCATCTATTTTCTGTCCATGATCTTCTGGCTGTAGCACAATAGGTTGCTGCTCATTTTCAGCATTAAAAGGGACAAAATTTTCAGCTAATGGCTGCTGAATAGCTGGCTATTCATGCTGAAATTTGACCTTCTTTTTGTCAAAATCACAATGTGTAGCATTTTTCAGCAACTTTGCCTCATTAAATACTACGTCTTGGCTGCGTACTATCTTCTTACCCTAAGGAAGCCAAACTCTATAACCCATCTCTCCTTCATCTCCATATCCCAGGAAGATGCCTTTGATGGATTTCATGTCTAGTTTGGTCCTCTGTTCTACAAGTACATGCACAAAGGCATCACAACCAAAGACACATAAATGGTCATATGAAGCAGGTTTGCTAGACCAAACGTCTTCAGGAATACCATTTTCCAATACACAATTCAGAGAGCCATTGCATACATGAATTGCAGTTTTAAGAGCCTCTCCCCAAAACTGTTGCGGGAGATTAGCTGTGGACAGCATGCATCTGACTCTCTCACAAAGTGTGCAATTAATTCTTTCAACCACGCCATTTGATGCATGATTATAAGGGGTTGTTAACTCCCTCTTAATGCCATGCATCTCACAAAACTTATTAAATTCATTTGAGACATACTCATCCCCATTATCTGTTCTTATGGCTTTCAACTTAAGCCATTTTTGTGTGGTAACAAAAGCATGAAACTTTTAAAAAGCATCCAACACTTCCTTTTTGCTTTTCAGTACATACACCCATGACTTTCTACTAAAATCATCAATGAAAGTAACAAAGTAGCGTGCACCCCCATACGAATCAACAGGCATAGTGCACACATTAGAGTGTACTAAGTCAAGAGCATTTGACTTCTTAACGACACCAAAGTAATAAGGAGACTTCACTTGTTTTCCATATAAGCAATCATTACAAAATTCGAGACCATAGCCTTTTACATCAAATCTCCCTAAAGAGGAGAGAACCTGAAGGCCTTTCTGGTTCACATGACCAAGTCTTTTGTACCAAAGCTCCATCTGTGAATGGACTTCAACCATAGCCAAGAACTTGCTAGGTAATGCTTTACAATGCAAGTAATATACAAGTCCCCCTTTTGATGCCTTTAACAATCAGCATAGAGCCCTTATGGACCTTCCAATATCCACCACCGAAGGTGATAAAATACCCTTTAGCATCAAGTTGGCCAATTGATAGTAGACTTTTCTTTATGCCAGGTACAAATCTAACATCCTGCAAAATCAGCTTTTAGCCATTTTTAAGAGCCAAGTGAATGGTGCCAACACCCTCTATCTCACACGCATAGTTATTACCCAAGTAAACCTTGCCTAGACAACCTACAATGTATTCAAAAAATGACTCCAGAGAGGGGGTAACATGAAAAGAGGCACCGCTATCCACTATCCATGATTCTGTCAGTCCATCATGAGCTGAAAGTAAGGCATTAATTACCTCATTTTTTAGTGATGTGTATATCACCTGTTGCTGCCATGATATCTGCATCATTACATGAGGCTACAACAAGTATCTCTTCAGTATTAGAAAGCTCTTCAATGACCACACTATATACGACATTTACCTTTGCAACTTCTTTTGAGGAGGAGCTGTCATCATCTTTCTTATCATCCTTCTTTTTCTTACCCTGTTGTTTCTTTCTTTCTTGCTCTTTCTTGAAGTACCGGCAATCGGGCTTTTTATGCCCTTTGCGCCCATACTGATAGCATGTGACATCCTATTGTTTACCCTTGCTTTTGCTTCTACTTTTCCCTTTACTGGTTGCATTACCCCTCTTTTCAGACATGCCTCTTACATGGTTAGCTAAGCCACTGCTTTCACCACTAAACTTTCTTCTGATTTCTTCATTAAGTATTGAACCTCTAACACCATAAAAAGTCAAAGCGGGGTTGTTGCTAAGTGACACAACCAAAGATTCCCAGCTGTCAGGCAAAGTCATCAATGAGAAAATAGCTTTCAATTTATCATCGAAAGCCGCCAAACCAGAGTCCTGCAATTGACTCAAAACCCCTATGAAAGCACTCAAATGCTCAGATGCTGGCTTAGACTCATCCAACTCCATGTTCACAATTTTACGCATAAGATGCACTTGATTCACAGGAGTTGTATTTTCATAAGTATCCCTAAGCTTTTTCCATAGAGCATAATCCGTATCAAGATACTTGATGTCTGTAAGTACATCATCAGACACTACCATCTTAAAGTATGCAATGGCCTTCTTATGAAGTCTAGCCCAATCCACATCTGTCATAGCTACAAGCTTAGTCTCCAAAAGAGTATCTTCACAGTCCTTGAGAAACAAAATGCCTTGCATCCTATCCTTCCACAAGTAAAAGTAAGTGCCATCAAACCTCTTGATTTCAAAGAGGGATTTAGTGTCGCTGCTACTGGAAGCATTTGCGGCCATTTTTCAGCAATAAACCAGAAATTCAATGATGCAATTTATGACAGCAAAAATGAGCTTAATATTCAGCTGATTGCAGCCCAATTTTTCAGCAAACAGCAGTAGAACGAATGACTTTCAGTAATATGACTGCAATTTCAGCATACATTAAATGCATACATCACTACCAGATAACTCCCACTTCAGCAATATCACCAAAAATACATCTACACCAATCCCAAATCTGCGAATGACCACTAAGACTGCTGCAACATGAATAATCAGCAATACATCAACTCAATGGGAGCTATCCAACATGTGTACTGCATACATATGTGCTCGTATCATCTTCTGATACCCAAAACACCAAGAAATCTTTGCAATTTCTCCAAAATCGCACAAGTAGGAGATAAAAATGCTCAAATCACTCTGCTTATAACCACAAGATTGCTCCAACAATATTCCTAAAGTGCATTTCACGCACTAACTTTGCCAAAATCCACAGATTTCAACAAAAGCCCCAAAATTTCACTGACCAATCTGCCCCGATTGCATTAATACATGTTCCCGAAAGCATAAAACAGGCAAAATTAGTAAAATTTCACAAAATTTTCTCGGGTCCAATTGTGCACCAATGTCGCCAATCTGCCTCAGTTGAACAAAATTTCACCAATACAGCAAAAGCCCCAAATTTTATGGGTCCAATGTTGAGAAATTTCACTCAAATGAGTAAAATTTCAGTAAATTTGGCAAAATCCCCAATTCAAACGCGCACAATGTCTACAATTTCTGACAAAAATGCCTCAATTTTGCATGAATAGCACTCAATCTGAAAAAGCCCCAATTTTTTGGGCCTAAATCTGCACAAATCTGCGCACTGTGCTTGCGCATGCGAACAACTGGAAGAGAGGAGATAAAAATAACCCAAATATTTCTTAACAAAAAAAACGAAAATGGGTCCGTTGACCCGTCGTCCAAGTCCGTGACCTGTCAGGCGACGTGGCACTTACCAAACCGCCACCCGTGCTGGTCGCATTGGCACCTGGCTGGTCGTTGGCGTGTCGCGACTGGACGCAAACTCCACTGCCTTCCTGCTGTCACGCCCGCTGCTGCTCGACTGTCGCTGGTCCACCCTCGACTTGCCGTGGTCCTGTCTGACTGTCGTTGACCTTGCAACTGTTTCCCCCTCTCTTGTAGCTGTAGCTATCATCTACACCTATCGACTGTGAGTGTTGGCTATTGCTCGCACCTGTCTCGTCTGCAAGCTTGGACCGTCGCGCTTTGATAACAATTTGAAGGGGTGAGTGCACAATAGAGTGTGAGATCAAAGCGTTAGTTGAAGAGCTGAGCTAAGCTGAGAGTTAGAGGAAGTGAACGCAAGTGTACCATGGTGATGGTACACAAAGAATAAAAGAATGTATTTATATGTTTGGGTACATTAAGGGTGTGTTCACACTCGTAAGTCTATTTACACGGAGACAAAGGGACTTTACACCCAACATCCTCAATCAGGCAATCAGCTCACCTTCCCCCAATCATTCATTCAAACAACTCATGTGAAACGCCCAATGAACATGGATATCGGGAGGCAAATCTAACTCATAAGACACGCTATTTATCTCCTTAGTAATCTAGATAAGGACCACAATACCTCAAAAATAACTTAAGGCAATTGTCAATACTTATTGAATTTGAGTCCTTTGGAACTTTAAGGTAAGCCTGCATACCCTCTTGGAGCTCTCAAGGGATACAATTCTACTTAGCATTGAGCACGATCCTAGGCCATTTAAATTATTTTCCTAGCAATCATCAACATCTCTTGCATATTGTGCCGGAAATCAACCATGGATTGCATTTTCACCCCCTTGTTCTCGACGGCAATCAGTGGTTTAGCCTCATGACCGTACATCAACAAAAAAAGACTATGACCAATAGAGCCGAATGCTTAGCACTATTATAAACGAACTCAATCTAAGGAAGATAACGCTCCCAATTAGATTCTCTATGGAAGACATACACATGTAGCATATCCTTCATGCTTTGATTTGTCCTCTTGGTCTGTCATTGATCTCAAGATGTTCTAAGGACGATATGGACAATTGCATCTCCAATTTTTGGAAGATCAT
This sequence comes from Lygodium microphyllum, assembly GCF_053477565.2. NCBI lineage: Eukaryota > Viridiplantae > Streptophyta > Polypodiopsida > Schizaeales > Lygodiaceae > Lygodium > Lygodium microphyllum. Next base: position 98,516,719 of record NC_141143.1, read on the forward strand.
TTGCCAAGAAAAGCCTGTGAACTTAGGGTCATTGTCACGAGGACATGCAATTTTATTGCTTTGCTTAGAATTTGATTGAAAGTTAATCAAATGTGTAATGTCGCTTGCACATGTGAGATGCAAGTTAATTATTTCATGGTGTGGAACCCAAGACCCCGAGATATCAGTTGGGTGCTAAAGACAAATGTTATAATAAGTTATGCCTGACAAGTACTAGGTGGTATCCAATGTCAGATTTGGGTCTAGACCAATTTATTGGCCAATAATGTCAAAGGTGACATGAGAGACTAGGCATTTATTAACTAAGTAATGCAAATCTAAGGGTAAATAATTGCTCAACGATACTGGGAAGATAAATTGGCCTGGCCAATTAAATTATTGACTGGTGAAATTATTTTTTTGAGTACTAGAATGATTATTAAATCAATTTTGAGAATTAGTATTCTGAAAATCAATTTAATAAACTAAATAATGCTTGAAAATGGGATTAGAAGACTGCCACTTGGCAAAACCAATCAAGCACTATTCAAACCTTTTCAAGATCAATTCAAATATCATCGACTTAGATAACAAGATTGAGATACAAAAGCTCTATGTGAAAAAACTTACACTTCAATAGTTTTGCAAACAAGTGTAGACGTAAGATGATACACAAATGGTTTGTATATTCCTCCAACGACTTACTCTAAATGAGTATCATCGAGAAAAATGACTATTCACTTTCCTAGATATGGACGAAATAAATTATCCATTATCTGATGGAAAGTAGTGGAAGCATTTATTAATCCAAAAAGCAAACCAAAAATTAATAGTATTCATACCACATACAAAACACACTTTTCGAAAAAATCACCTTTATCATTCATATAGAAGCATATCATGCCATCCTTTTTTTAAGCGAAAAAAACCAATGTGCTCCACATAGACTTGGTAGATTCAATAAAGCCTTTTGCAAGAGTTTTGAAGTTACCTAGTTATCTAATTATTCTCTTTCAAGCTAAACCTATATGGTTACTAAGAGATATAAAGCTACCATGCAACGTCTCTATCCTATGATCCAATGTACTACGAGAGAGAACAAAAATCTGTTAGGTAATTCAAATAAAAAGACATTAGCAAATTCATGCAACAATTAATCCAAATACTTATTGACTATAATTATTACCAACATTATTATTAAAAGCAAGAGAATTACAATGATATGTTAATAATTGAACTTTTTCAATAAAACAAGCATAAGTAACAACATCCAAATCATGGAACACTTGTTGAAGTGATCTCAAAGAGTGGACAACCCTTGATCACATAAAACTCGCCATCAAATTCAAAAGAGACTACATGAGATTTTTAGTCTACAAAAAAAAGAAAGATCTATGAAAAAAACTCCATAGCATACCAAGAATGACATCCACATAGTCTCGACTTCTAAGTCTGAAAGCCTAAAGGCTCATGGCACTACTAGATTGAAAGATCCAATCTCTATATCATTTGATCCTGATGATCCATAGCATGGCCCTCCATATATTGAACATAATACTCTCATTCAAAGGATATCACGTGGAATCAAAGTCTCTGCACCAATCAACAAAGAAGAAAATTGTGAGTAGAGCTGTTGTCAAATAACACCATAATTGATTGGTCATTGATACTACCAATGACCAAAAGATTACGCAAGTCAAACACAATGTGTTTACCAAACAACTCGGACAACTACGCACGCTAAAAATTCAAAAGATATACTTGGAGCTTCCAAAATATTTAGCGATGCTTTTGGAAGTCATCTTTGCCTTTCCATTCTACAGACTCTTTGTATCCACAAAAGTGTCGTATCTAGTCACAAGCAAAGCAATGTCTCTTTGAGCAAACTTCACTATGCGTAGCTTCCTTCCTTCTCCCATATCTTTGAAAGTGACTCATGAGAAGCTGCTAAAGTAGGGGGTTTTCTTTGACTTGCAAGTAAACTCAACTCGATGGGATTTTCCCACTCACTTGCTATTCCTATACGCAACCAAAGTGTTATCAAAATCCTTTGCATACATGTAGACGTTCTCTAAAGAATACAAAGGGTTGCGCAGTACCTCATTCTGGTAGTCTGATAACCACCCAAAGAGATAACATGTAGAGCAGTGCCTAGAAGTCGTCCAAGGCTTTCGTTTTTCAAAGAAGAACCATGAAATCCTTGAAATACGCATCCAATGTCTTTTTTCCAATGGCCAATTTAAAGAGTTCACAGAAATTTTTGATCTAGTCATCAATCACAAACCACTTCTACAAAAAAAATTGAAAATTCGCCCATGTTTCAAGCTTGGGACATAACCCCATCTACCAAGCATACACCTTCCCCTGTAACATGATCTATATTTGTTCGATGTGTTAAGCATCATCGAACTAATACAAATCCAAATAGGCCATCCATTTGGCCAAGATGCTTATCTCACCACATTCCTTCTTCGCCCCATTAAAGGAATTATGCTGAAAATAAAGAGGCAAAATCCTCACACTTACAAGTACAAAGAGAACTGCAGAGTGCACAGCTTGGTGACTTGTTGCATTTTCTTCAACTTCGGCTATAGAGAGCCGCCACAATTGACAAATCCGTGTTAGATATCAAGGAAGAATCTTCAAGATGATACCCATGTGTGTTTAGGATCAAGAGAAGCCGATCAAACACCATCAATGTATTGAGGCTTACTCACAACTGATGCATTGAAAGTGAGGCATCCCAAGAAGCCACGTGAATGTACAAGATGGTGTAAAGAGCGATTAAGAAAGTTATAAAGAATAAAGAGAGCAAGAGAAGAGAGATTAGAGACAAAAAAAGCCATACCCATGGGAAAGAACATAAGAGGAATGGACATTAGACTCACCTCCCAGCCATAGAGCCAAACAAACTCACCCTCAAAGGCCGGGAGCTAGCAACAAATCAGGTCACAACCACATCCCAACAGTTGGTGTCCCATACCACCAACCCACATCATGCATTAGCACATGGGTCAAGAGTCCAAGCATGGTGATCACACAATGATATACACAATAGGGCCTCAAGTCCTATAAATAGGACTCAACTACCCTATCCCCAAAGTGCCCCTAGTGCATTCGCACTAGATCACTTTATGAACAATATGGCCAACGATACTAGTGTCCATCTAGATGTCCAAGAATGTAACACCCACCCCCATCACTCCCCCAATCGAAGGCAATGAGTTTCAAGCCCTTATGACCTTTCCTCGACAACAACATAGTGACCTCTCCCATCCAATGAGAAGTTCCACATTGGCAACTTGAACCTTCCCCCACCATGCCCGATTTCTGCAGCAAGAGTTTCAGCATTGTCAACCAAGGTCGTACATGAGGAGTTCTCACTTCTATTAAAGATGGGAATCTTCGTGATTCAAAAATCTCGAAACAATAAGGCACACTTTGTTGGCTCCTCCAAATGGGTGACAAGGCACGCGTTTGAGTGGTGGGAAGGTGGGGGTGAAGTTGTCTAAGTAGTGGCCTAGATGCACTATGTATATTACTTAGAGGTTTGAAGCAAAGTTTCCCATCTCAATATTGTTCTTTGCAACACGCAACAATAGCACTTTCCCAGACATAATGAAGTGGCTACTTCACCAACCAACCAAATACTTCTTGCTTATAGTCACAGCTAGCAACTTGGCTGATGGACGCACATAACATGGTTCAAGAGGCAAGTACCAAACAAATCCTTAGTTTTCATGAGCATACACCTTGCATCCTTGAATGTGAACAGTCTTCACTTCAACGTTCAATCGATACTTGTGTGAGGGAGTGTGTACTCCGATTAGCTCACATTTGCTATCCTGTATAAGAGATTATAGAACCATCATCATAGGATAGGCCATATGGGTCACACTAGATGTTGGGGGTTCATGCATTGGAATCCTCAAATTTATGCACCCACTAAGGTTCAAGCCTATGCTACTTTTTGGTTCCAAGTAGTCTCAAGATTGCCTAAGGAGGACTCTTGAAATGAAGAATACTTAAACAATCTCGAGACACTAGATTAACAAGACAAAGATTAGAGTTTCAAAACATTGCAGAGGGAAAGAAGACACTTGGGAGCCTTTATTTTCGTGATGGATGTGAGAAAAGTTTGAAGAGACCTGACCTTCCAAAGTAAGGACTGATTGAGGACTTTTCTTGGGCCTAAAAGCAATTAGAGAGTAGCTTCTTGGCGTTATAAGCATCAAGTGCTCTTCTAGAGCAAGGAGATTGCTCTCACAACTTACAAGAGAAAAACTTGTAAGAGAAATTGAACTAGAACTTGACTGTGAGATAACATGATTACAAGAAAATGCTCGCAAGAGTGTGACTTGATTACAAGACAAGACTAGAACAAGACTAGAACTAGAAGAGGACTAACCTTGCAAAAGCCTCACAACTAGTGTTGGCAAGACTAAAGGGCTTGTAGCCCAAGACCCCTATTTCTGCTAGAATTGAGGAGGTTAAGGGAAAGCTTCCAATAATGACATCATTGATGATATAAGCATCATTGACATAAGTGATAACACAAGCAATGTCGGTGTAAGCATTGATGCAAACCTCTTCTAAAACTTTCCAAAGACTTATCTAGCACAACCTTCCTAGAATCATCTAGTACGTTCTTGAATCTTCTAAAATATTCTAGAATATTTTGGAATATTCTAAAAACTTCAATGAAACCAAGGGCTATACCAACTTGCATAAAAACCAAGGAATGTCCTTGCTTGAGCATTCATTACACTGTTTGAGTGCCCATTACATTACTTCCCCCCTTTAGCACGAAGTTCTATGAGGGACGATGTGTACTTTTGAATAGGCCTTCGCTTGGTTGGGTGTTGAAAATGATGCTTGGTTCGGTATTGAAGATGAAATTCACTAACCTTAACAGGAGCTCTTTAAAGATGTAAAGCTGATTCCCACATTCATTCACTTGTATCATAGCCCTTCCAATGGACAAGATACTGTAATCTGCCTCTTAAAATTTTGAAATCTAGGATTTTGTCTACTTCATAATCTTGGTGATCTTCAATTATGATTAAGGCCATGGCTTTGGTATTCTTCCAAGGATATTGGATACATAATATTGAGCATTTAGAAAACAAAAAGAGCAAAAGTACTTACAAGAGAGCTTTCTAAGTACTTCTTTCTCACATTCTAGAAGGATACCAAGGGCCTCTGATAATGGCCTTTCCAAAAAATTTCAAGTTTAAGCAAATGTTGTGTAGGATGTCTACTAGTCTAGTCTATCTTCTCCCTAAAGTTAATCTTACTCAATGGCTTGTAGGATGTCAGTTGGCCTAGTCTATCTTCTCCCCAAAGAGAAAGCTTGACTTGAGCTTACTCAATGGTGCTCCATCACTCTATTATCAATGGCCAGTGTCACAAGGACATAAAATTTCAATGCTTTGCTTAACATTTGATTAAAAGTTGATCAAATGTGCAAAGGTGACTTGCACATGTGAGGTGCAAGTTAATCATTTTGCAAAGTCAAATCTAGAACCTCGATATATCAGTACATGCTAAAGGCAAAAGTTGTAATAAGTTATGTCTAACAAATACTAGGTGATATCCAGTGTCAAAACTTGGCCTAGTACATTTAATTAGCCATTAGTGTCACTAGTGACACTACCGAATTGGCTTTTTTTTTTTGGGTGGGTGGGGGGGGGGGGGGGGGGGGGGGCGCGGGAAGGGGGAAGGATCGTCATTTCAACCTTGAGCAAGTAGAGAGAGAGAAGGTTGCCATTGCTGCTGCAACAGTTGACAAGCCAGTTTGAGTGAGCAAGAGACCCTTCAAGAGCTAGTGACATGCCCAAAAGAGACTATAACAATAGGTGACAGCAGTTTGAGAGCTGTTTCAGCCAAGCAACATCATATTCGAGGTGTTGCATCAATGGAGACATCTTTCATGGTTGTCTAGACAGGGCAACAGCTGATTTCTTCTATTTTCTTGTAATGGAAGTCTGAATTTTCTCTCTCTTCAGCATTCTCTCTCACCCACCAACCATCTCTCAAGTTATCTCAACAAAATCTAGCCATTTGAGTCATCAAAGGTAAAGATTTTGGTCAATCTCTGCTGTAAATCCTAATTTACAGCAAAAATTAGGGTTTAACAACCACCTCAAGAAGCATGCTCAAAAATTAAAGGCCTATAGACTTGAATTCTAGTCACTGAATTGAGGCAATTTCAAGAGATTCAAGTGGCCATTCAGCCAGCAAACATTTGGGGCTGAATTTGTCACCCAAGGAGCACAATTGAAGGTCAATCCCCAAGCAAACCAAGGGGCAAATTGGTTTGAAAGCTTATTGGTCATTTATGGTAGCAAGAGGCAATTGGAAAGGACACCAGTTTTGGGGCCAAAAGGCTATCCATTGTCAAGAATAAAGTAGTAAAGTGCGCATTTGAGTTTATGTGATTTATATATTTACTGTAAGTATTGTCAATCAGGTTATTTACCCTATCCGAGAAGAAAGGTTGATTTCATGGTTCCATTGCAAAGATACCATCAACTCCGTTGAATTGGTGGGCTCATGGTACCTGATTGGAAGTCAGAAACTTTGCTCTAGTGCTGAAAGTATATTCAGTTAAGCATTACAACAAACCTGTCTTCAAATAGTGAGATGGAATCAAGCAAAGATGATGCTTCTCAATACAAAAAATTCACAAAGTGTTGGGAGAAATGCAATGCCTAATCTTGAACAAGGCACGTAGCATAGGCAACAAGGTGAAAATGTTGATTTAGCCAAAATGTAGATCCTTCTAGGCCTTTAGTAGCTGATGACCTACAAGAGAGAGAAATTTGATTACCAGTTTAAAGATAAGCTTAGGATAGCAGCTGAAACGCTTGTGCAATCGGCAAAAGATCCCCTATTTATGCACTTTTGGAACAAGGGCAAGCAAAGGCAAGAAGAGGAAATCATCTTCAAAGAGCTTTAGGATAGCAAGATGCACTGAAGGAAGAGCCAATACAGCAACATGATGTTCCAAATGTCAAATGATACCAATGGGGTAATTGATGTACATGCAAAGCCAACTTGGAAGTGCCAATCCAATGCTTTTTGGATAGCAAGCCATGCATGCTAATGTAGGTCAACCAAGGTACTTTGGTGGTGGTTTGGTTTTCCAAGCAATGGATGGTAATGCTTCAGCCATGGGGATGCAAGGACCAAATGTATTTGGTATGCAACCACCTATGCATGGTAGGCAAAGCCCAATGTATCTTGGTATGGCAAGTGGAATGAAAAAACCCAATGTATAACAACGTTGGCATGATATCACGGCACAAACCAGCAAGTTTGGCAATGCACATGTGCAGCCCACTGTGTCTAGGACTCATGGTATTAATGTTGGTTACGCAAATCCTCCATATAGTGCTGGTCATGAGGAAAAATGCAGCTAGTAATACATGCAATGTATGCAAAAATGTATCTTGGTATGGCTGCTAGTATACAAATTCCCATGCACAATCACATTGCAATGGTCCAAAGTATGCAAAAAAAATTGTTTCCTAATGCATCCAGCGCTCCTAGCATATCAGATACACACGAGGGGCTAGTCATTTGGATGCAATGTTGTGTATTAGTTAAGTTTCAATTGCAAAAATTTAAAAGTATAAAGCATCGCAATGCTCAAGAGGAGAAAAGGGCTAGAACCTAGTGCAGGTTTTGGGGTATGAAGAGTTAGAGGTAAAGTATCCATGTGCTTCTTAGTGAAGTTTTAGTATTGTTTCACGTATTGATGGATGCTAAGTGGATGAAAAAGAGTGACTTCACAAACCACTCTCAATTGTTGTAGCTTATCTCGAGGCTTTTTAGTTAGAGCCGACTTTGGATTGGGCTCAATCAAGTTCAACAAAGCAGGGGTTCAGGGCATTGCCTAATACTCAAGGGGAAGGTAGCACTTCCACTCCTCCAATGATGGACAATTATTTTGTGTAGTGGATCTCGGATGTATTCATCATGCATCTAAGGTATTGTGCTCTGATAATATGTCTACCATGAGGTCACTATTCAGTGTACTAGTCACTACAATTGGTATACTTATGGTATGATTTTTCACCTACAACTCTAAAACTATACATTTACATCAGCATGCATCAATTTGCATCAGTGTATGATCATCAAAGATTGATTATCAATTGCTAGTTTTCAATGGATGATCATCAACTCTCAATGGTATATAGCCGGTTTTGTGGACAGAAGCATGTATTATGAATACCATTGATAGTTGAGCCATACTTTATGCTCAATTTATGCTTTGATATGGTTGTTTGGCTAGAACAATTGAGATATGCTAATGGAAAATGCATTTAATGAATTTCTTGCAGCAATTTTGGTTATATTTATGCTGGCTGGAAATTTTCAGCAAGTGTTTGACATTCGCATGGCTAAGCAACAATGGCCAATGTTGTTTACACTATAATGCCTTCTAGAAAATTTCAATGCAATCTGTTTTTGCTTGGCACATTACACTGCAATCGAGGAAGATTGCAAGGATTTCAAGGAGGAGGTCTATCACAAAGACATGGTATTTTAATGCTTTGCTTAGAATTTGATTAAAAATTAAACAAATGTGCAAAGTTGATTTGCACATGTGAGGTGCAAGTTAATAATTTTGCAATGTGAAACCCAAGACCCCAATATATCATTTGGTGCCAAAGGCAAACGTTGTAATAAGTTATACATGACAAGTACTACGTTGTACATGGTGTTAGAACTTGGCCTAGAACATTTAATTAGCCATTAGTGTCAATGGTGACACTAGGGAATTGGCAAGTACTAAGTTGTACATGGTGTTAGAACTTGGCCTAGAACATTTAATTAGCCATTAGCGTCAGTGGTGACACTAGGGAATCGGCATTAATTAATTAATTAACTAATGCCAATTTCGAGTAATGAGTGCTCAAGCTCGCTTGGGTGATAAATTGCCTAGGTCAATTTAATAGTTTTTTGAGCCATAAATAATTATTGGATTGATTTTCAAAATTAATATTCTAAAAAATAACTTAATAAAGTTGGACAATGCTGGAAATTATTTTGAACCACTTCGGTGATAAATTGGCCTAGACAATTTAATTGTTGGCCAAACAATTTATTTTCCTGGGCCATAAATAAGAATTGAATTAACTTTCAGAATTAATATACTGAAAATAAATTTAATAACACTAGATAATGCTGGAAATTGTTTCAGAAGGCTGCCACTTGACAAAACTTGCCCATGCAAGTGGAAAAAACGTTTTTGAGGCTTTGGAGCGGCACATAGAGAGAGAGAGAGAGAGAGAGAGAGAGAGAGAGAGAGAGAGAAGGCTGTCATTGTTGTTGCAACAATCGACAGGCCAATTTCAGCTAGCAAGTGACCCTAAAAGAGCTAGTGATGTGCCCAAAAGAGTCTACAGCAATAGATGACAGCAATTCGAGGGCTATATCAACCAAGTAACATCATATTCGCGGTGTTCCATCAATGGAGACAGCTCTAGACAGCTACTAATTTCTTCCATTTTCTTACAATGGAAGTTTGAATTTTCTCTTTTCGGTTCTGATTACTCTCTGTCCAAAAGGGCCTGAATGTGCCACATCTATGCATCCCAAGAGGGTTTCTCTATGCCTTTTGAGCTCTGGCAAAAAATAGTCCTAGGTATTCAAGATCCTCATATTCCACGAGCCACTGTGGTGTGGTGGCCCAAACCCATCTTAGAAGAGAGAAAGAAATGTCCTCTAATCTCATAGTATACTATACAATAGCAAATGTAGTGCCCCTCAGTATGCCTCTGTCCCCAAAAGCTGGCAAATATGTTTCTTTGTTGTGATACCCTCATATCTCCCTATCTGTATCCTTAGCTAGCTTATGATATGCAGACCTTAGTATAAGCACAACATGTATTTTATAAATGCGTATATGCTAATCCATATTGAGGTGCATGCTCTCTAATTACAACAACTCTTTGCCTATACAAGTGCTTTAGTAAATGCTCATATATGTTGATCCATATTGAGGTGCATGCTCTCTAATTACAATTGATGAGAGAGATGGAGGCAAAAGCCATTTAAAGGAAATCTATGCATGCACTTCAACTTATCATGTTTGTAAACTAGTTCAGTGGGGAAGTGTATTTGTATCTTCCCCGACATCCTCCAACCATCTCTCAAGTTATCTCGATAAAATCCAACCATTTGAGTCATCAAAGGTGGAGACTTTGGTCAATCTCTACTGTAAACCCTAATTTATGGCAAAAATTAGGGTTTGATAGCCACCTCATGAAGCGTGCTCAAAAATCAAGGCTTAGAGACTTGAATTTCAATCACCGAAATTGGAGCAATTGGAGAGCAAAGGAGACTTGGGAAATCTCATTGTATTCCATCCAGATGGCAATTGAAGATAAAGAAATAACGCAAAAGAGATGCCAATTTTGGGACCAACACGCTACCCATTGTCCAAGATTAAAGTGAAAAAGTGTGCATTTCAATTTATGTGATTTATTTGGTTGCTGTAATTATTGTTAAATCAAGTTATTACCACCCTCTTCAAGGAGGAAGGTTGGTTTTCTAATAGATGATGAGTAGTAGCAAACTTTGCTCCCTCTTGCTAGACATCATTCATAACAGTGACACTCAAATAGATTGATCACCGTTTCTTAGACAATATCTTCACCTTCTTTAAGGCCACAAAGTGGGCCTAGTACATTAGGCAAATTTTGTAGCACTTCTGCTAGATTTCAAGAATGCCTATGTTAAACTAACTATCGACAAACCAAAGAGTAGCAAAATTTAACCTTAAGAAATATTTAGCAACCCAATTAGTTTTAAAAAAGTTTTAAAAAACTTGGAGCTTGAATGCTTTTGGACCTAGACACAAAGAAACATTGGCCCCAAAGTCTAGCACCCTTGTGGTATTTCTATATCATTACGGAATTGCTAGCACAACTATTACTACTCAAAAAGCTGTGATCACAAGCTTTCCAAACTCAACCCTCAACAAGCCAATCCAATACAACTACTCACTGATCTACAATGCTCTAGTACTCGTCTCCAACTACCCTCACAAGCCAAGACCAAGAACACAAGAACTAAGAATAATGGCTATGATTCCGCATAGGTACGTCCGACACTTGATTTTGCTAGATACTCGCTCCCTAACAAAATCCATCACAACATCCTTGTAGAAAAGCACATGACATCCCAAAACCACTCAGACAACTCCAAACCTCCATTGCCTATAGCTAGGACTATAGCATCTGCACCTAAACAGCCATCATCTACAATGCAATTGACATCACATGCTCCAGAACAGCTTCACAAGGTTGAAAAACAAAATCTCCAACACCAAAACAACTTCACCATCATGATAGACAACATCGCCAACATGGTAGACAGCATCATCAACTTGGTAGACAACACAATTCACAACTAAGCAGCCACAAACAAAAATCAAAGGCCATGGATGTGTAGGTGGCAGCCATGATCTGCCCGAATATAGCCTTCATGTGTGGAGAAAGCTACATTCTAATGCCTTTCAAATGTCTCTTTCTTTTCTTATGTTTTGTTGACTAGTTATTTATTATCCTCATGTGAACACACGTTATTGTGTGTAAAAATGCATGTTTAGTTGTGAATATGTTTAACACCGCTTGGCATTAAATAAGGGTCAAAGGTATAAGTGGATACTCGAGCCTATATATTCAGGCACTATCACTTGTACATGCCTCTCATTCTTATTATTATCAATCTATCTATTCAGTTTGTGTACATTCTCTCTCTCTCTCTCTCTCTCTCTCTCTCTCTCTCTCTCTCTCTCTCTGTGAGTTCCATCCACCATAGCCTACTGGTATATCTTCGCAAGCTCCGTATCCAATAGTGGTATCAAAGAAGCCCCACTATGTTCACCCGCTATTACTGAAGAAGAAGAAGAAGAAGAAGAAGAAAAAGAAGCCAACTACTGCATAGAGCCGAACCGTTACCAGTTGACATGTCCAGCCTGCATGCTTCAACAACAAAAGAAGCAGCAGCTCACCACTCAGCCAGTCCTATGCGTAGTTGCCACCTACACTTGAGTGACATAGATGAACCACTTTCTATCCATTGGTCACGCTCCATTTGCACCACTTGAGCAATCAGTTCCTATCCATTGGTCACGCTCTATTTGCACCACTAGAGCTTTCAATTCTTACCCGTCACACTTGCAAACAGCCTCTACGTGCCACCATGTTGACCTATTGTATTGTCCCTTCCAGGTGTCAACCTCAACTGCACATGCTTGCACACCACATCATCCTCCTCGACTTGTCTCAACCATACACTCTACCTGCCAAAGATAAGTTTCATTAAGAGCTTAGTTTATTAAAGTTTAAGGGAAAAAAGGGGAGCATTTCACATGCAATTTTGGGCACCTCAATTTCTATCGAAGTCTCTTATAATTACATGACAAAATTTGCAGTCTTTCGCACTAGAGCCTGTTAGCCTGCTCTATTTTCATTCTCAGTCTGTCATCTCCTGGTTGTGAGCTCCTGTCAGAGTCTGGTAGGAGACATAGGAGCTCTGTCAGCTTTGTATCTGCTGTTTGTGTCTGCATTTCTTTTCCGGGAGTCACACAGCCCAAACTGGGCCTTTTGGTGTGCAGTCGGCCCAGATTTTGGGCAGGTCAGCCAGATTTGGCCAAGTCGGCCAGATCTGGCCAGGTCGGCCAGTTTTTTCTGGCCTGGGGCTATATATAGCAGCCCCCCAGTCATTTGCAGCACATTCTTCTGCAGGTTCAGCACATTCTCCGTCCTCTCCCACTCCGGCATTGGTGCTGCCATTGCTTTCAGTCTGTTCTGGTGCCCTCACTGACACTCCGGGCTGCGTGCAGGGACTGATCAGTCCATTTCAGTGTATTCAGCATTCATTTCAGTCAGTGCAGATTTTCTTCCTTCATTCCCTGCTTTCTCTCTCCCCTCCTCTGTGTTTGTGTTCTTCTTCCGTTACGCACTCTCACATGGTATCATCGCCTGACTGAGAGCACGGAGGACCTAACCTTGTGGAGAGAGACCTCACCCATCTTCTGCTGCTGTCCCCTCATCTCCAACTGCCCAAGGCGGCCCCTCCAGGTGGCCATTCTTCCTGCGTTTGCCGCAGACGACTCCTCCCAAGGCTGCCACATCATCCATCGACCCCTCCTGCTTGCGTTTTCCATCAGGCGGCCCCTCCTTCAGCTGGGTGACACATCATCAGGCTGCGTTTTGCAGATCTGATGGCCATTTCCACTCCTGGCAGCTCCTCTCCTGCTGGCGACCCACTTTCAGGCTGCGTTTTGGTGCTGGCGGCTTCTTTTCTGGTGATCTTCATCAACTATCTTTGCGTTTTGCAGATCCAGGTGTTTATAGGCTATCACAGCCTGCGTCTTGGTGGTTGGTGACCATACTGCTGGTCATACTTCGGCTTCGGCACAGTTTTCTTTGGTGTTTGGTATTTTGCAAATTGAAAGATGTCTTACCAGTTTTGAGGCTTTGACGACTCAGAGGATGAGCTCCTTTCTCATCATTCCTCTGAGCGGAAGCGGGATTATCAGGAGTTTCGACATCGGGAGGAGCCTCCTTGCACTCGTCCCTCTTCAGTCCATGCATCTCAGAGGGTTCCATCTACTGTGAAGGTGTCTTCCGTGAAGACTGCTTCAGATGTGCGGATGCCTTCCTTGATTCCCTCTATTCAGGTGCCGATTCTCCCTTCCTTTCCGAAGGAAGATAAGTTGGATGGTTCCAACTACTCCCTTTGGTCGTGCAAGGTGGAGTGTATCCTCGATACATTCGACCTTTGGGAGCTCGTTTCTTCGTCCATCGACCGTCCCCCCCTGGATTCGTCAGATGGCACCTCTATGGACCGTGCAGCCTTGTGGGATAGGCTCAACTCTCGAGCCCGTTCCTTTCTTTTTATGAGTCTACATGATTCCGTTCTTGTACATGTTCACAGGTTACAGACCGCGGCGGAAGTGTGGAAGAAGCTTGCGTCTTTGTATCAGCACAAGACGTTTGCCCACAAGATTTCCTTGGAGAAGAAGTTGCGGATGCTTAGTCTTGATGATTCTTCTTCTATGAAGGAGCACATCACGAAGATGGAGGACATGCGAGGCGAGCTAGCCTCTCTTGGTCGTGTGATATCGTCCGAGGATATGGCGATGATTCTGTTGACTCAGCTGCCATCACCCCGCTATGATGTCTTGTACACTAGCCTCATCACCTCGAGGACCCGTGAGAAACTCCTATGGGAGGAACTTTCCCCGCTTGTCTTGGAGCATGACGAGCGACTCAAAGAGGTGGGTACCAGTGGCTCCACCAAGGCTTTTACGGCAGGTACAAGTGGCGGCAAGAAGAAGAAACAACAGAAGGAGAAGGCCAAGGACAAGAAGGAGGACAAGAAGGATGCGAAGGAGAAGAAGCCCAAATGTCCCCACTGTGGGAAGGGTACTCGTCCCAAGGAGAAGTGTTGGCAGAAGTACCCCCATTTGAAGCCCAAGGAGGACTCGAAGGCGGCCCCAGCCACGACAGAGTCTGCGTTTGTGCATGTCTTTGTTGAGGAGGATACAACCCTAGCTTCTACCACTCAGGAGAAGCCTTGGCTCGTGGATAGTGGAGCATCTTCACATATGACCTTCCGACAGGATTGGCTTCAGGATCTTTGTTCCAGAGGGGGCACTGTCACCATTGGTGACAATTCTACAGTTCCTGTTCGCGGCGTGGGGACTCTACCTATGTTTTCTGACAGGCGGTCTTCTTCCGCCGAAGTTCTCTATGTACCTGATTTGGGTTTTAACCTATTGTCTGTGCATGGCCTTACTCAGCTAGGTACCCGAGTCATTTTTACTCAGGATGCAGTCACAGTGGAGGATGCTTCTACAGGTAATGCTCTTTGGACGGGTACGCACGAGGGTGGGTTTTATACGCTCACAGCCTTGGCTGCGAGGACTTGCCATGAGCTTGGGCTGCTTTGGCATGCTCGGTATGGTCATTTGAACCTCGATTCTATTCGGCGGGCTTCTCGGAGGAAGATGGTGGAGGGACTTCCAAATTTCCCTCCTCTTCACACTTTGTGCCCTAGCTGCTTGAGGGGCAAGCAGCATAGGCAGCCTCACCCTCAAGTTGCCTCTAGAAGGGCTACTTCTCCGCTTGAGTTGGTTCACACCGACCTTTGCGGAACTATGGGCATGGCCTCCCTTGGGAAGGCCAGGTATTTGATGCTGATTGTGGACGACTTTAGTCGTAATGTGTGGCCTTATTTCTTGGAGTACAAGAGCGAGGCGTACTCCCGTTTCTGCGAGTGGCAGGTGTTTGTGGAGACCCAAACAACTTCCACAGTTCGTGGCATTCGAGCTGATCACGGTGGCGAGTTCACTTCTCACCTTTTCTCTCAGTTTTGCAGGGATCATGGTATTCGGGTGGAGTATTCCCATCCGCACACACCATCCGAGAATGGTGTGGTGGAGGGTGCGAATCGGACCATGGTGGAGATGGCTTGATCTATGCTGGAGCATAGGAGTCTTCCTCATTTCCTTTGGGGTGAGGCAGTGGCTACAACAGTGCATATTCGCAACCGCTCTCCGACTTCGGCTTTACAAGACATGACTCTTTATGAGGCTTTCTTTGGGAAGAAGCCTTCCATGTCCCACTTTCGCATCTTTGGGTGCAATGCTTTTGTCCATGTGGACAAGAAGAAGAGGAAGACGAAGTTCGACTCTAAGTCGAGAAAGCTTATCTTTGTGGGCTATAGCACGACCACGAAGGGATATCGGCTCTACGACCCAACAACACGAAAGGTTGAGGTGAGCAGAGATGTGATCTTTGATGAGGCTTCGGCCTCTGAGGATCCGATTGATGGTTCTATTACAGGTGCTTCTTCGACATCGCCGGACCCCCCCCCCCCCCCCACCTTCTCTTCCTTCCAGGATACCCCTTAGCACCCCACCCATTCCTCCTACTACGGCTTCCCTTTCCCCTTTGGCAGATGTGACTCCTTCTTCTACGAGTTCTTCCACCCCTTCAACCTCTCCTCAGGAGTCTTCTCGGGATACCCAACCTTCTTCAGGTGAGGAGGATCTATCTTCATTTGGTGAGGGGGAGTCCCTCTTCGATATGGGTGCTTTGCAGGTTCCGGAGACTACTCGGTCTCCCTCGCAGCAAGAGTCTCTTAATATTCCCCTATGGTATCGCCGGCTCATGCAAGATTCAGGTGTTACTCACTTTCCTGCTTCTTCTACAGGTCCACGTAGATCAGCCCGATTACAGGCCCAGCGGGATAGTTCACTGTGTGTGAACTATGCTCTTATGTCTCAGATTCTTCAGGATTCCGAGCCTTCCACTGTGGAGGAGGCTCCTGCACAGGATATTTGGAGACAGGCTATGCAGGCCGAGCTCGATTCCATCGAGCGAAACCATACTTGGGAGCTTGTACCGTGTCCCACGAAACGGAAGGTGATAGGTGTGAAATGGGTCTTTAAGACCAAGTATCTTGCAGATGGCTCCTTGGACAAGCATAAGGCTAGGCTTGTTGCCAAGGGTTTTGCACAACGCGCAGGATTGGACTACTTTGAGACTTTTGCTCCTACAGCTCGGATGTCTACCATTCGAGTTATTTTGGCTCTTGCAGCTCACCACCGTTGGCGTGTTTATCAGATGGACGTCAAGTCAGCCTTTCTGAATGGCGTCCTTGAGGAGGAGATTTATATTCCTAGCCTCCTGGTTTTCTTGTGCAGGGGAAGGAGGATCATGTCTACAGGCTGCGGAAGGCTTTTTATGGCCTGAAGCAGGCTCCTCGTGCTTGGTACCAGAGGATTGACTGCTTCTTTCTACAAAGTGGCTTTCAGCGCTCCGCTCATGATCCCAACCTCTACTTATGGGTTGTGGATTCTCTTTGTGTTTTCCTTATTTTGTATGTCGATGATCTTATCATTACAGGGAGCGACACTCAGCAGGTGGAGCATACTCGGTCCATTCTTCAGCAAGAATTTGACATGATGGATCTAGGGATCCTTCACTTCTTTCTAGGACTGAAGATCTATCAGATGGCACAGGGCATCTTTATCTCGCAGCACCGGTACATCTCCGAGCTTCTTTCGGAGTTTGGTATGGTCGCGTGTCGGCCTCTTTCTTGCCCCATGGACCCTAAGTCCAAGCTTTTGGCAGATGGAGTCCCCCTTACAGATGCCACTCGTTACAGGTGCCTTGTAGACTCTCTCATCTGGTTGCTTCACACTCGGCCAAATATCTCTTTTGTGGTGGCTTTGTTGTCTTCTTTTATGAAGACTCCTACACAGGATCACTGGAAGGCAACCTTGCGTGTTCTTTGATATTTACAGGGGACTCAATCCTTCGGGATCATGTATGGAGATGGGATCACCCTTTCTGGATGGAGTGATTCTGATTGGGCAGGTGATGTGGATTCGAGACGATCCACTACAGGTTATGCTTTCACCCTTGGATCCGGTGCTGTCTCTTGGAGCAGTAAGAAGCAGCCTACTGTGGCACTTTCTTCTACAAAGGCCGAGTATCGGGCCCTATGTTCGACCGCTATGGAGGCAATTTGGCTCCGTCGCTTACTGGCGGAGATTGGCTTTTCCCAAACCGGACCTACGGAGCTACGCGTGGACAACCAGAGTGCTCTTGCTCTGGCGAAGAACCCGGTGTTTCATGCTCGCACGAAGCACATTGAGGTTCAGTATCACTATGTTCGAGAGCAGATCGTGGATTTGGAGCTGGTGGTGGCCTATTGTCCCACGGCGGCCAATGCGGCTGATCTCTTCACGAAGCCTTTGCCTCAGGCTTCTTTGCTTCATCACATGCGGTTATTAGGTCTTCAGACCCTCCCAGGATCTTAGAGGGGGTGTTAGCCTGCTCTATTTTCATTCTCAGTCTGTCATCTCCTGGTTGTGAGCTCTTGTCAGAGTCTGGCAGGAGACATAGGAGCTCTGTCAGCTTTGTATCTGCTGTTTGTGTCTGCATTTCTTTTCCGGGAGTCACACTGGGCCTTTTGGTGTGCAGTCGGCCCAGATTTTGGGCAGGTCGGCCAGATTTGGCCAAGTCGGCCAGATCTGGCCAGGTCGGCCAGTTTTGGCAGGTCGGCCAGTTTTTCTGGCCTGGGGCTATATATAGCAGCCCCCCAGTCATTCGCAGCACATTCTTCTGCAGGTTCAGCACATTCTCCGTCCTCTCCCACTCCGGCATTGGTGCTGCCATTGCTTTCAGTCTGTTCTGGTGCCCTCACTGACGCTCCGAGCTGCGTGGAGGGACTAATCAGTCCATTTCAGTGTATTCAGCATTCATTTCAGTCAGTGCAGATTTTCTTCCTTCATTCCCTGCTTTCTCTCTCCCCTCCTCTGTGTTCGTGTTCTTCTTCCATTGCGCACTCTCACAGAGCCCTCTAACATCAAATCGAGGCCTCCGACAACACATTGAAGACCACCTAGGTTTTTCATCTTAGACATCGGGTGAAACATGACTCACCAAGTATCCAATACTTGGCATTGCCATCGCAAGCATCTAACACCAATCATGATTTCCTCGACATCAAAATCAAGAGGGGTTTTTTATCCATACAATTTTTTTTAAATTAAAAATAATATTGAAAATTTTGAATAAGAGCTCTAAAAATTCAAAATTAGGTGATTTAAATTAGGCAATAGCCAATCACATGCATATGCTAAGACCCTTCCGTCACTTATTGAAGACTTGTGTGGGGTTCTTTGGCCGAATTTTAATCCAAAATGAGTTGTTTATCTTTTTGCTTCCTTTCCTTCCAATTCATGAAGGAGTTATGTGTCAAGAGGATTTATAACCACTTTATGCATGACCTTTGAGTTGAGCTCAAAAGCTATACATACATATTTGGCCTTTGATCATGTGTCCGGTGCCTCTAAGCCATGTTGGCTTTTGATCAGTCTCTGAGCTATGCACACACACCTTTGAACTATGTCCTACTTTGGGTCTCTGGGCTTCTCAATAGACAACATCATGACCTAGCTCATGCTGCATCTCTCACACTTACATATCTCCTTTCCAAAATCATTGTGCAAGATTAGGCACTGCCTCTTTGAGGCAAGACATCCCCACTTCCTTTTTCATATGTTTCATGTCATGAGTTTAGTCACTAGGTCATGAGTTCACTCACCCATGACCCAAAGGAGGGAATCGTTAGTTATTATTTATCTTCCAATGTGAACACACATTATTGTGTGAAAAAGTGCATGCTTAGGTGCTTACACCACTTAGCATTAAATAAGGGTCATAGGTGTGGGTCGATACCTCAATCTATATATTCATCACTTTTACTTGCATCTCACTTATTATTACTCTCTCTCTCTCTCTCTCTCTCTCTCTCTCTCTCTCTATAATAAAGTTCCATCCGCCATAGCCTTATGGTCCGTCTTTGCAAGCTCCATTCCCAACATTGTTAGCTTCTCCATGGGATAATTAAACTCGTCATTATTTGTTAACCATTCAACGGTTAGTTTATTAAATTTAGGTGTCCCAACTCAAAACTTTGGCCCATGTCTAACTTTAATGCATTAGGCAAATCTTTCTCATTAAGATTCTTTTAGTTTGAATTAATTAAATGTAGGCATAACCTCACACATTAATTAATTCATTGTCAATTCATAAAACCTTAGCAACTAATGGACCTACCCATGTCCAACACAGTCATGCAAGGTTTGGACTTGGCAAAAGAGAGTTCAAAGATAACCTACGTTCCATGACACTATGAGAGGGTTGACCGAGACTTCTTGGAGGGCATCATGGTTTGGCTAGGCCTTCCACAACAATGGATCAATGGGATTTCAGCATTTTGCACAATAGCCAGCAGCAAGGTAATCGTAGGAGGAAGAAATGGAGCAGTTGCAACTAGATAACCCTTTTTTTGCCCTTCGCACAAGCAATATCATACTTCTCCCCACGAATGTCGGCAATTTGAGGAGTAAACCAATATTTGAGAGGGTGAGATAGTCCTTGGAGGTGTTTTGCATTGCAACAGGTGTGAAGATAAACTCATGCAAATCAATTGGCCTTCTTACGTATTCAAACCCCAACATAGATTGAGTTGACTTGGGCTTCACATTGGTCTTAGAGGTGTTTTGCATTGCAAAAGCTATAAAGATGGAAGTTGTTGAGCTAAAATGCATTAGCCTGACTTAAAAAACCTCAAAACACACTTAATCAATGAAAAAACCATCTTATTTTTAAAAGAAACATGATCCTAGAGAGTTACTGTGTCCCACATGCACAACCCTAATTTGGGTGTCCCAAACTTTCTATAAATAGGAATGTAGCCCACCAATCTCCCTCAATCTCATTTTTCCGCGTTTCACGAGCTATATCTATGCTTCCCACACCCCGTTCGCGAAGGACATCACAGTCAGAGCCTTCTAGCACAGCCCACTATTATCTTCGGCATGTTTCCAACCTCTATACCTCTCGCCTACCTCTTGGAGCTATCGCCAATATCATGGAATTTGCGTTTGCTACTGAGGGCCAATCGCCATCATCTACATCCAGTCGCTATCAATAGAAACTGTCACTATCATCATCCTTCTTGCGTTTGTAGTCAATCTCTCTCCTCTAGTTGTCGCCATCAGCTTCCACTTATCACCCACCACAATCGACTTGCATTTACTTGTCCTGCACAGTCACCAGTTTTCTCTCTCCTCAGGTACCTGCGTTTTTAGTCTTTCTCTCACCTGCACTGTCGTCTACATCAAATCCAACCTTTCCTAGTTGCATTTGCTAGTGTTCACCACGCGGAGGCTACCTTGCTGCATTTCTGCCTCTCAAACGGGAAGGGAAAGCAAGAGGGAAGCACCCTCTCCCCGTCAATCTCAAGAAGTAGGAGAGAGTGTACCCAAGCCGATCCTGGATAAAAGGTATTGAAGAACTGGCCAGTTGACCGCTTTGGTCAAAATGTCTGCAAAATTGTCTGATGGAAGTGGACTACCACATGCCGCATTGGTGTGATGATCGGATTTTCCAGAAGGGCAATGGCACTTTGGTTGTCCCAATAGACAATGGTGGGAGAGTCATAAGGGAAGTGAAGCACCACCAGTAAACTTAGGTACTATTAGGAGTACGACACACTCTCCAACACATAACCTCTGCCTTGATCCCAGAGATACGAGAGTTTGAGATTCAATATTCACTACATAGTGTGTTTGTTCCATGAGTATTGTATATTCAGTATTCATTCACTTCATTATTCATTGTGTTCACTGTCTTTGAGTTACCCTAACCCTAACTATGTTCTGTGTTTATCAATCTGTACTTTGTCATACAATTGCTTTTTTATTTTCTGCATTTAAGGCATTTCTGCCAGAAGTGGTGCAGCAATGGAAGTATAAACATGTGCTGAAATAAAATGTTAAACACAAGACAAAAGAAAAGAAAGAGAACACACAATACAGATGAGAACTCAGATGTATGCTCGAGAAATGGAATCCATATACCAAGACATGAAACAGTACAGATACAATGTGAGTCATCGACTGTGGAGGCATTGGCACCTGCTCCCTCTCCCCAGAAACTGTCAAGTGATTAATGAATGTGGAGGAGGGAGGCTGACAATAAATAGGCCAAAATAAATGCCTAAAATATGACGGGTCGGGCAGTATTAAATGTTGGCTGACTGGCTGCAAATAATGTCAATCCACAATAAACAATGGCAAATAAAATGCCTAAATAATCTTTGATGCCAGCCTACTAAACCACAAGTCCAGACTCAACCTTGAGCTGACTAATCTGCTAACAATTTCATCACAGAAGTCGCAATAGACCTCGGTCCTTGACTCTAGCATTGACTTGGGCAGCTCGGCTTTAGGTAGGTGAGTACAAGGCACACAATCAAATACATTAGGTTCTGGGTGGGATTTGAGTCGACATCACAACCACCCAACAATCTATCCCTATCTTAAATTGCATTTGGCGGAAGCTGACCTACTAGATCACAATTCGCCTTACACTAGCAATTTTGAGCCTTCTAATCAACCAAGTCCTACTGGCAACCATCTGGTATATAGCCTCATGCTAGAACTTCTCTTCAGCCTACATCTCTCACTTATGTCACTTAAATTCAAAACTTTCTATAGACGATTGAGAGAAGTCCAAGAATACCCAAGCCAAAGTGGCCTAGCAGACCATCATCAAACATCGACGATTGGGTATTATCAATCCAAAGTACCAAAGTCAAGCTCTACTAGGCAAGCTAATGGTCCAATGGCTCACGCCAAGGGGGTATACTCCAAAGCTTCTTTTTCAAGAGCATCAAACATTGATGATTGGGAATCATCAATCCAAAGTACCAAAATCAAGCTCTACTTGGCAAGCTAGTCATCTAAGGGCTCACGCCAAGGGGGCATACTTCAAAGCTTCTACTTCAAGAGGGTTTCCAAGCGTGTTGTCCATGTTCGGAGTACTAGATGTAGGGTGCGGTTAGACACGGAGATCGAGGTAGACAATCATTGCACACTGTGAGAGAGTCAGAGAGAGTGCAAGAGAGCAGAGTAGAGAGTAAACACGTTTTTCGGTACAATGACGAGTGTACCACTTTAGGTTTTTAAATAGATATATGTATAAAAGTACAATGTGCTAAGGGTGTGTTCACACCCATGCACATATAAAAGGCATGATCGCCCTTTATTCCCAACAACCTCCTACCTAAAGGCAATGTGCCTTAAGAGGAGAAAAGAATCAGCTAAGTCTAGGTATGTACAAAGCTGAAATAAATATATCTATCCAGCTTCCATCATCTGTCGGCAATGAGCAAACCGCTTTGCTGGAAGACCTTTCGTGAGAAGGTCTGCAGGGTTATCCTCTGTATGCACTTTGACAAGCTCAATGCTCTTGTTGTCAAGTATATCTCTAATGAAGTGGTACTTCACCTGTATGCGCTTTGTCTTTGCATGAAAGACAGGATTCCGTACTAGCATGATAGCACTCTGACTATCACAATGGAGAACAGGTAACTCTGTGATACCAAGCTCTCCCACCAGACGTGAAAGCCATAAAGCCTCCTTGCATGCCTCAGTGGTAGCCACATACTCTGCCTCTGTAGTAAACAATGCAACACACTTTTGTAGCCTGGAGATCCAAGAGGCTACTCCTACTATGAAAGTAAACACATACCCAGAAGTGGACTTCCTGCAGTTCGCATGACCAACATAGTCTGCATTCGTAAAGCCAACAACAGATGCCTTCTGCTTTCCAAAGCAAATACACAACTCCTTTGTGCCTTTGAGGTATCTCATAATACCTTTCACTGCATCCCAATGCTTTTTGCCAGGGGTTGCCATGTATCAGCTAATCACTCCACTGCAAAAGCAATGTCAGGACGTGTAGCAACCATAGCATACATCAAACTGCCAACAGCTGAAGCATATGGTATCTTGGCCATTTCAGCCTTCTCATCATCAGATGAAGGGCTATCCTCTGCACTAAGTTTCACATATAGAGGCAATGGAACCCCAATTGTTTTCCCCCCTCCATATTGAAACGCTGCAAAACTTTGGAGATATACTCCTGCTGAGATAGATAGAGTAAGCCTTTAGATCTATCTCTGAGTATTCACATACCAAGAATGTGATTTGCATCACCCAGATCCTTCATATCAAAGCTACCATGAAGACTTTGCTTCAATGAATCCAAGGCATGAGTATCCCTGCCAACAATCAACGTGTCATCAACATACAAGACCAAGATAATCAGGCTGCCATGTGCTATCTTCTTGGTGTACAGCAGTGATCCACTTTGACTTCTATGAAAGCCTTGGGACTCCATGAATGTATCAAACTTATGATACCATTCTCTTGGTGCTTGTTTCAGCCCATACAAACTCCTTTTGATTTTACATACCATTTTTTCCTTCCCTTGTTCAACAAACCCTTCAGGCTGCTGCATATAAATGTCTTCATGCAGATCACCATGTAAAAACGCAGTCTTTACATCCATCTGTATGAGCTCCATATCCTCAACTGCAACCAAGCCCAAAATGGTTCTCAATATAGTCATCTTGACTACAGGAGAGAAAATCTCATCAAAGTCAATTCCATGCTCCTGCTTGTACCCCTTTGCAACCAATCTTGCTTTGTACTTGGGTGAGAAACCAGAAGTGACCTTCATTTTATAAACCCATTTGCATGGAAGGGTTTTCTGCCCTTTAGGCAACTGCACCAAGTCCCAAGCGCCATTTTTTTCAAGAGATCCCATCTCTAACAGCATGGCTTTATACCATTTCCTGTTGTCCTGTCTGTCCATTGCTTCCTTGAAGCAAGACGGTTCACCACAGTCTGTCAACATGACATACTCAGCCACATTAATTGCACCAGGAACAAATCTATCAAGTTGTCTAGTAGCCCTAGACGGTCTCCTAACCCAATGGTCATTGTTTGCTGGCTGTTCCTGCAAATTTCCATTTTCAGCATGCTGTCCTGGCATTTCAGCCTGCAAATCAGCATTAACAGCTTGCTGTCCTGGCTGTTCCTGCACATGTAGTGGCTCATTTTCATGGGCAATAGCTGGCTGATCATTTCCAGCACCATTTCCTGCATTTACAAGTTCATTTACAGTAAGTATTTGCTGTTGTACAGCGGCACATTTTGCTGTCCAAAAGGTATTTCTTCCCAGAATACAACCCTACGGACCTCCTCAGTCTTTTCGGGCTGTTTGTGCATTAGATCTTCCCAGAAGATAACGTCATTGCTGCGTACTATTTTCCTTTTCTCGGGACCCCATAATTTATAACCCATTTCACCCTCGTCACCATATCCTAGGAAAATGCATTTACAAGACTTTGGCTCAAGTTTGCTGCGTTTTTCTTTACGAATGTGCACAAAAGCCTCGCAGCCAAACACTTTCAGATAAGCATATGAAGGTGGCTTGCCCGACCATGCTTCTTGGGAAACTCCCCCCCCCCCCCCTCCCAAAGACCTGTTTGGTGACCGATTAATCAAGTGAACGGCTATCATAACAGCCTCTGCCCAAAAACCATGGGGTAATGCAGCATGAGACAGCATCGTACAGACCTTATCCTGTATGGTCCGATCCATACGCTCTACAACTCCATTTTAGGGTGTATTATGAGGGGCAGTGAGCTCCCTCTTTATCCCTTTCCTGTCACCAAATGCCTGAAAGGCTTTGGACACATATTCCCCACCATTGTCAAAGCGAAGACACTTAAGTGTCTTATCTGTCTGATTTTCAACCAATGCCAAGAATTTTTGAAACATGTCAAGCACTTCATCCTTGCTACGAATAGGGTAAACCCATACTTTCTATGTAGCATCATCGACAAAGGTGACAAAATATTTCTTTTCCCCTAAAGATAATCCTGGCATTTGACATACATCCGAATGTACTAACTCTAGAGGAGAAGATTTCAAAGAAAGAGCCTTTTTGTGAGAAGTCTGTACATGTTTGCCATAAATACAATGATCACAGTGCTCAAAATCACCATAACGAAAACAAGGCAAGTAACCCAAACGAGAAAGCACTTTCGTTCCTATTTGACTCGTGTGTCTCAACCGGCCATGCCACAAAGAAACACTTGGTTGCTCGGTCATGGCAACAACATGGTCACGCACACTAGATACATGAAGTGGATACAACGTATCACTCTTGCAACCTCTGGCAATGACCCTAGATCCCTTACAGATCTTCCATTTTCCATCACCAAAGGTGATATGAAAACCATCATCATCTAGCTGCCCTGTGCTAATCAAGCTCTTCTTGAGCTGAGGTACATGCCGTACATGCTGAAGTGTAAAGACAGAGCCATGCTGAAACTGTAACTGCACACTGCCAATACCTGCAATCTCACATGCATAGTTGTCCCCAAGATGGACAACACCATGTCGACCCCCTGTATAGGCGGAAAACCACTCACGATGAGGGGTGACATGAAAGGAAGCACCTGAATCAAGAATCCATGTATGCATGTCATCATCAGTATCTACAAGTAGAGCAAGTGCACCAAAATGTGAAGAGACAAAGAGTACATCACTCCCACTGTCATTGTCATGAGTGGCTACATTCACCTCTTTAATTTTTACACTGCTCTTCTTAGGCTGACTGTCCTTCTTCTCTTCCTTGCAATCATCTATCTTCTTGCCTTTTCCTTTCTCTTTCTTCCATTTGTAGCAGTCACGTTTAAAGTTACCCTCCTTGCCACAATGATGGCATTCAACATCTTTGCCACGTGATTTACTGCGTCCCTTACCATCATATTTGCCCATTTGCTGTGATCTGCCCCTAGTATGCAAAGCACTAGAAGACTTACTGGATGCATTGTTCTGCCGATTCATCTCTTCCATAAGTAGAGCACTCTCTACATCAACATACAAAAGGATTACATTAGAATTGCTCATAGCAGTCCTAAATGTATCCCAACTCTCTGGTAGAGTGCAAAGCAAGAAAGTAGCCTTAAATTCCTCATCAATCATGAACTTCAAGGCAACCAGCTGGCTGAAAATGGAGTTAAACTCACTCAAGTGAGTAGACATTGTTGTACCTTCTTTCATACGCAAATCCATAAGCTTTTTCAGCCAATACACTTTACTTGCAGCACTCGAACTTCAAGGCAACCAGCTGGCTGAAAATTGAGTTAAACTCACTCAAGTGAGTAGACATTGCTGTACCTTCTTTCATACGCAAATCCATAAGCTTTTTCAGCCAATACACTTTACTTGCAGCACTCTTCTATGCATATAATTCTTCCAGTCTAGTCTATATAGCATATGTAGAATCCAAACCTTCAATGTTGAAGAGCAAGGCATCAGAAATCGATAGCTCTATGGTTGAGCGTGCAAGCTCATTCAACTCATCCCAATCATCCTGATCCATGTCTGCGGGCTTTGCCCCTTTAGTTTTGATCGGCTTTGCATGCTTCTTTTGTAATAGGATATTGTAGCACTGTTTTTGCCACACTGCAAAATTATGTGTGCCTTCAAGCTTCTTTATATGCATCAAATTACTGCTGTCATTGCTGCCAGCCATGGTTTTCAGCCCAAATGTGACCAAAAAACTAGTAAATGCAGGCCCAAAACACCCAAGTGACCAAGGTACAAACAAGTACCAATCAGCAATAAATGACCACGCAGAAGTACAGATTTCAGATCTGTAATTAAGTTTTCAGAAGCACCAAACCAAGTGCTACAGCACTATCCAACTGATTACAGCTGTTCCAAAGGGCATGTGCATCACATTACATGAGAAATCCCAAAATTTCAGCTGCAATTTCTGTTGTACATGTACCCAAGGGCATAAAATTCGACACGAACGGTCAAAAGCCCCAAAATTTTGTGCTCAAAGCGTCAAACACACATCTGCATTTCCTTTGTCATGCATAGGACTGTCCAATTTTGCCAAAATAAAGCAATTTCAGCAAAACCCCAAATTTTACCAAGTGTTGATGCCCAAATTGTGTGGAATTCAACCTGCATGTACATGAAATGACCAAATGCTACACAAATTTTGCCCAAATCACAAAAGCCCCAAATTATACGTCCAATGTGCCTCAATGTCGAGAAATTGGGTCAATTTCAGCCCAATTTGTGCATGTACATGAAAAGCCCCAAATGTCGGGGACAAAATGTCACAAATTCTTGCAATTTCTGAGACAAATTTGCTTGTCCTGCATCAAATTTCCCAAATTTGGGAAAAGCCCCAAATTTCTGAGCTGATTTTGCACAGATCTGAGATCTTGTGCTTACGCGCGCGAAACCCCGTCAATGGGTGAAAGAAATTTCAAAAAAAGATTGAATTTTGGAAAAAATCTGACGGGTCAACGGACCCGTCAGTCATGCACCTGTTCGCCTTTACGCATACAGTCGGGCCATGCAATATGCGTTAGCTCACCTACCCATCCGCCACATGCGCCTCCATGTTGGTCCCCCACTAGACCCTATCATTCGTTGACCTGAAGCCCATGTCACCCCCGCTAGACTGCTTGCTCGTCACGCGAGCCTCCTGAGCTTCCTTGTACTCCCACTGCCGTTTCCTGTCGCCTGGTCCCCACTGGACTTGCCGCCCAATCGTGAGCACCCGCATTGGTCTTCTTCACGACCTGTTCGTTGGCTATTTGCACGACTTGTTCATTGGTCTTCTGCATGCGACTTCTTCTTGCGACTATAGCCTCTGGTCAACAGCTTCTCATCTGTCGGGCTTGCAACTAGCGACTAATGCTTGTGGCCTGAGCGAACCATTATGGCTCTAATACCAATTTGTAGGGCGAGGTTAGGCAAGGAGATCGAGGTAGACAGTCGTTGCACGCTATGCGATAGTCAAAGAGAGTGCAAAAGAGCAGAGTAGAGAGTGAACACGTTTTTCGGTACAATGACGAGTGTACCACTTTAGGTTTTTAGATAGATATATGTATGAAAGTACAATGTGCTAAGGTGTGTTCACACCCGTGCACATATAAAAGGCACGATGGCCCTTTATTCCCAACATTAGAGACCGTCTAAGGTGGATCTTCACTGCAATGCCAACCACCCTCTTGAGGTCTTGTCTTATATGTAGTTTGTTACAAGTTAAGCAGCATCTACATAAGATGCTAGAGCGGAGGCCCCAATGTTGTCACGATTGACACACACCTAGTCATTTGGAATACATAGATCAGGGGCAGAGACAACTTACAAGTTGCTACATGGGAAGCCCATGCATATCAATGAGCTATGTGGGACGCTAGACCTGCCCGTTCCCTCAAAGCTTGGAAACATCTACAAGTATGCAAACTTGGGGATTCTTCAATAGACCATGGGAAGTAAAAAGGGGCAGAGGCTAGACAACTAGAGATCAACATAGTGATCTCTTAAGAGTAGCTTGCCTAACACCACCCCACATGACCTCCTGTGCTTTTTTCCACTTCAAAAATTACCTTTAAAATCCGCTCTCGTTGGCGACAATGGAATAGGGCGACTCAACCCATCGAATCCCATGAACTAATCTATACAAACAGCAACCATAGAAAGTATCAAGCTGCCACAAAAAATACACTCAACAAAGCACAAGAATAGCTCTCATCCTATCCCCTGACAAAACCAAGGCATGAAAATCCACAAGGGATAGGCCCAGTATACTCTAATAGAAATCCAGAGCGATCGCTAACCAACTGCTCCAACACAAACTGGCTAAAAGAACCATCCCAAACTAACAACCTATGGATCTCAATTGGAGAGCCCATTTTTCACCACCGAGCATCCCTACATAGGTAGCAAGTTCAGTCGAAGACACCCCTTTTTCCAACGTACATGAGGATGGCAAGTTAGCACTGGACAAGGGGCAATAGGGTAAGCATACAGTAAGAGAAGCTCGATTTTAGGCTAGAGAGAGTAGGGTACCTAAAAATCAAGCCCATGTATGAAACCAAAAGTTGAATGGATATCCTCATTCTTGTGATGTACAAACTTATGGAGCTCTCTCCTTGCTTCTTGCTACTCCATCTTGCTTGTGTCTGTGAGAGAGAGGGAGGGAGAGAGAGGTAGAGTGAAAAACTAACACAGGCAAAGCTCTTTATTGCTTCTTCTTTGCAAAGCAAGTGTGGCAATCGAAGCTATGGAGATGGAGCTCACGTGAGATGCATTGCTCAAGTCGTGGAGCCATCGAGAAGCCTTTTGGGATAGACTACAACAAAGAGGTAAATCAGTGAGTTCACTATGGTATTGTGAGAGTGCATAACAAAAATGTGAGAGGCAGCCATAGGAGTGTTGTTTGAAGTCCTTGAATCAATAAGTGTTCCATCAAGTTCCCAGAAGATCCAAGTCATAGGACTCCAAGGGAAATCGTGGAAGCTAGACCCATACCTCGCTTGATCAAACATCCAAGAGCAATGATTGTGGAATTGGAAGGGTTGAGCCTTGGATGAGTTGAGTTAAGACCTAGGACAGTAGCAAGCTGCTTCAGTTTTGCAGAAAGCACTAAGTTTCTTTACCTATACAACATGGATCGATGCCATTTTTTCGTGCAAGTTGACATGGACTAGGCTTTCATACATAGCCTACACAGGGGAGAGCACATCACAAACCCCTTTAGATTCACATTCTAAAGACACATGTGCCATAGCTAGCAGCTGAGGGTCTTGTATTCCCTATGGCTAGTGGCCCATGGGGTCTAGCAGGAGGCAATTGGTTGGCTCAAATGAGCAAAATGGGGTTTTCCAGCTTCGAGCACAACAATACCTAGAGACATCAAAGCACTATTTAAGGTAATGTGAAGCTGCACAACTAGTTTGGAGAGGAGTTTGTAGGATCCTTTTGAGTTGAGCTAAGCCTCAAGTGCATTATCTAAAGAACTTTCTACTAGCAGTCAATCAGCCAAGGACACCATCTACTCTGTGATGTAGAGATGTTTGGCACAATCTTTGTTATTGAGGCTGGTTTGTGTACAATGGTGGGCTTGGAGGCTCTACCCAGTTAAATAGGTACTGGAAGTGGATGGTTTCTAATCGGAGGGTGAAAGCTAATTGAGGGCCTTCAAGAACAGTTTCTTCACAAAATGCAATGAGGTGCACCTGCCTGACAGTCTAATTGGAGCTAAATGCCAATGAAAGCATACATATACGAGGCCTATCATGTGAATCTAGGGGAATGGGAGAAAGAAGCCACTTTGGAGGAGTGTAACACCACTGGGTTTTGTTCATAATCCGCTATGTGAAAACTGGCTATTACAACCCTATGGCTTCTAAGTAATAAAACTCACCACACATTATTTTGCAAAATATGAAAAAGGGATACATGGACAGAAATGAAAACATGCATACACTTACATCCCTGCGTCTCCACACAAACACATCCCCCCCAACAAAAAAAAACCCAAAAAAAAACAACAATAAAACGGAATTCTAATAAAAAGAAAAGAGCAGTCCAAAAACATATTTCTAAATGGTGTTGGATTTGGAGCCTGGCAACAGGTTTGACGACATGATCATGAGACTGACTAAAATGAACATAGGAGCATTGGGTCTCACCTACATGTTCATAGCTTTCAACCCTCAATTCTTAAAATGGTATCTGGAAAATATTTTGGTTCTCAAAATCCGAGCCAAGCTTCCTTTGTATAACCTACTATAGGTAAGCAGAAACATGGTTATTTTTCACACCAAAACTTGAGCTGATCGGCTGGGTCCCTTACACTTGACTGAAGCACTGCCTGTGCACTTGTCTTTCTGTTCCCATTAAGTGTTCTTTCACATTTCTTCAAATTTCTTGCATCTGATCAAAATACGAGAGGATCTTGCTTAGATCATGCCGCTAACGACTTGGCTTGTGCTTAAAGCTTCTGCGAGAAATTAATGAGCAGCAGATATGCAATCTTTTTGACCCAAGATAATTGAGGTGTCAGGGCTCAATTACTTCACATATATTTCAAAGAGAGATCAAGATAGATTCTCAAACAAATAATGGATCGGTCTCACGATGATTACATCAAGCAACAACATTCACCTTTCCTAAAACTTAGCTTTTCCAAAGGTCCCCAAAAGGGCTCTCTTCAAGTTTTGCTGTGCCAACCTCAAAACCATTGAAATAAGGATGAGAATGAAGAAACAAAGCAAGGAACAGCAGCAAAGCAGCCACCAGTTTCAAAGAGAGTAAAGCCTTATTCATGACAAAATTCTCCCATTCCTCTGTAAGGTACCCTTAAGCATACCAGTCATTTGGAAAACAAACGAAAGGAAAAAGTTTTTAATGCAAACCAGGGTCTTTGTAAAGCTCAGTAGTAGTGTTGAAAAGCAAGACAAACAAAAACCAAGTACCTTTTAATGTTCATGCAACACATATAAGTGAAAATGTGCTATATCTTGAAGTCTACCTGAAGACATGGAAGTACAGGAGGCTTTCGTTGCTGTAGAAAATGTATGCACATTAGCACATACCTGCAGGCAGGACAAAATGTCAGTACCGTGTTTCACCTTGTAGAGAGCAGACTTTTCAGTACAGGATGATGAAAGCAGAGCAGCAAAAAGTCACCATTCAATAAGACAAATGTATATTTTGATAAGGGCTTGACTACTTTGAATAAATGTCCTTTAGCCTTCTTAACAAAGAGAATCCATCTCCCAGAAAAACTAAGAGTCCAAAAGACTAAAGGGAAAAATGTTACACTGGAGTTCAATCTTGGTTAGATGCACAGATGTTTAAACGGCCATGATCAACCTATTTGTATACACATAACAGTCTGTATTTGTCAGTCAGAAGTTGGCCTATTATTTTTCTTCAGGCTTCATATATAGCTGCTTATATTGTAACTGTGACTGTGATCGATTTTTATCAAAGAAGGTCCACATTAATCAGTAAAGAGTAGTGACAAACTCCCATCAACAAACTTACTTGACTGAACCACTGGACTTGCAATTACAACCTTTCTTCACCCCTTCAATATGTTGCATCAGTGGAGCTAAACTTTATCAAAAAGTAAAATGTAAAGCCTAGTACTTGACCAACAACTTTTGAGGTTAACGTGCCAATTGTTTAAAATTTCAGAGTCCCTCACACCCCATCATAAGTTACAATATGATATCAACAACCTTGAAAGAAACAGATATTAAAAGTTCTAAACAGACATTTGTTTCTTAGGGTTGCAAAGGCCTTCTCAATTGAAACTACCATAGCACCAAGATGGCCAAGGTCATTGAAACCAGCCTGCCAGATGACTTGATGTAATACTAATTACAACAAGTAATAAGATTCACATAAACTGAAATACAAATGTTACTAATCAATCTTGGACATTGGATACTTGGGTGGCCCCAAAACTCGCACCCTTTACGACATTTCTTTAACTTGTATGGCTAAAGGTCAAAGTAAATTGAGACCTAGCCTGATCTCCTTCAATCTTCGATACATTTTGTTGTCCATAGCAACCACGGAGCCTTCAAACAATTTGCCCCTTGGTTTGCTCAAAGATTGGCCTTCAATTTGCTCCTTGGAAGACAAATCCTGCCCCGAACTTAATGTTACCTAGCTGGCTCTTGAAATTCTCTGAAATCCCCAAGTTTCAGCTGCTGAATTTCAAATACTAGGCCTTGAATTCTGCGCACACTTACCGGGGTGGGATTTAGCAACAAAATTCTTCAATTGCACCCACTTGGGACTGAATTTGGCTAAGATATCTTGAGAGAAGCTGTGAATTTGCTGAGAGAACAGAGAGAAAGCTTTAGAGTTTCATCACCAAAATTGGCTAAAATTTAATGCTGCCCTACTGTGAAAGGCTGTTTGACTTATCAATAAGAGCCCCATATGCAGTTGCCTGCCTATAGACATCCTGTAGTGGCTATCACTTGCCTCTAGTGGCCACTTGATCAATTAGAGGCAGCTCTTTGACAACCTCCAATGGCTGGGCAGATCACCATTATCTGGAAAATTGCACCAACAGCTCTTTCCTCCTCTCCCAACCTCCCCAGTGCTGGAATGAGGCTCCACCAACCATTGATAGGCTTTCCCTCGCATGGGCAAGTTTTGCCAAGTAGCAAGCTTCTAATTACATTTTTCAGCAATTTTCAGCCCAAATAACTTAATTTTCAGAATAATAATTCTGAAAATTACTTTGATCATTAATACAAAAAATTAACTATACCAGCCAGCAATTAAATTGGCTTGATCAATTTGTCATCTAAGCAATCTTGAGCATTTATTAGCCCCTAACCTGGCATTTAATAATTAATGCCTTGCTTTGTTGAGCCAAAAATTCATTATTTGCTAATTAGCCATTTAAAGCAACCCAAAACATGCTTAAATAATCAAATTACCAAACTTTCATTAAAAGAAACACAATCCTATGCCAAGAACTCAGTAAAAGTGGGTTGAACAACCTGCCCTGCAATGTTCTAACACAGGTGGATATACTTCTAACTATCCTAGAGAAACTAGACCATATTCGATTATCGATGAGGAGCTTGAGCTGATTATTGCTCGCAGAGCAAAGAAAATTGAGAAGCTTGAGAAGAGAGTTGCACTTCGAGAATGGCTATTCAATGAAGGTATTTATGATTCTCTCTCTTCAAATGTTGCGCATAAATCTAATGATGTTGCAGGGCCGTCGAGACCTCCATCAAGGATGGGGCCCCCTGTTGGAGAAAGAGATGCGAAATATACCCCTTTGCAACATTTTGGTAAAATGATGAGGAAGATTGAGCTCAATTTATTGACCATGGAAAAGGTTCTCTAGAGGATTGGTTTTTGTATGTGCGCACACATAGAGAGGATTATTTAAAAATTCATTTAACTCTTCTTCCATTTTTTCTTCTTTAAATTTTTCTTCTCATAGTCAACATGATTTTGGTGTTTCATCTTCATTGCATTCCGTATCTACATCTTCATTTCTATTTCCATCATTAAATCAACAAAATTGATTCAATGCAACCACATCTACATCATTTACACCTCAATTCTAAAACCCACCCAATTCTTTCGTTGCATCTCCCTTGCCATTCACACCTTTCACTGTTTTCTTTTAGACACCGCATGCCATGTCACACGCCACTTCGCAGGACTCTTCAAACATAGACACTACCTTTAGAACTGCTACACACACGCATCCGAGTGGTGCACTTGCACTTATGGAGAGGTTCCTCCATCTTCAGAACATTCACGACATGGATTACTGCCTAATCTTTTCCAAGTGTGAACTACTTGATTCCATAGTTTGCTAGCATGGCTATTCCTAATGGACCCTCTAGTTGTTCCATTGTGCCTTAGCCAACAATCCTTCGGGTTGAGGTTGTTAACACTTCAATGTACATTCTCAACTAGTGGACAACTATAGTGGCCCCTCAAAAGACCCCCTTCCATGCTTTTTTTGGCACTCGGCCTCTCATTTTCCACTTCAAAGTCTTCGCATATCGTGCTTATATGTGCACTCCCGATAATAAGATAGATTAGCTCACTCCCCAAAACTAATCTCCTGATTTTTGTTAAATACTCCTCTAAGGGAAAAGCCTATCACATGTTCGATCCTCAAATGAAGAAAGTGATTATTCTGAGAGAGGTCATTTTGATGAGAGGGATATTGTGCAGCCCACTAAACCGAAATCTGAGCTAATTCCTCCACCTACTATATCGGAGGTAGTGCCATCTAAGCCACGTTTGCTACTGTTAGCCTGCCCTATTTTGTATGTCAGTCTGTCATCTCCTGGTTGTGAGCTCCTATCAAATTCTGATAGGAGACAAAGGAGCTGTGTCAGTCTAGTGTGTTGTTGTTTTAGTGTGCATTTCTTTTTTGGGTGGCAGTCTGCCCAATTAGGGCATTTCCTATGCAATCAGCCCATTTCTTGGGCAATCCGCCAATTTGGGGCTGCCACCAATAGGTCAGCCAGATCTAGAGGTGGGGGGCTATATATAGCACCCCCCCAATCATTCTCTTTCACTTCTTCTTGCAGATTCAGCACACACTGCTCCCTCTCCTCTCCGACATTGGTGCTGCCATCTTTTCCAGCCTGATTTGGTGCTCTCATTGACGCTCCGGGCTGCATGCAGGGACTGATCAGTCCACAGCTTTGTATTCAGCATTCATCAGTCAGTGCAGTATTTCCTCCTTCAAGTCGCTGTCAAACCCAATTTTCTACAATAAATTAGGATTTACAGCAAAGAT
Organism: Lygodium microphyllum; assembly: GCF_053477565.2. Lineage (NCBI taxonomy): Eukaryota > Viridiplantae > Streptophyta > Polypodiopsida > Schizaeales > Lygodiaceae > Lygodium > Lygodium microphyllum. Next base: position 98,552,298 of record NC_141143.1, read on the forward strand.
TAGCTGAAATCTCTTCCTCTGATGGCTAAAACTGCTAGAAAATGCTAAGATAACTTTAGAAATGTTTGGGGGATGAGAGAGAATGTTGTAGAGAGAGAAATTTTAGAGTTTCATCGCAAGAAACACTAAAAAGCTATTGCTACTATGCTCAAACAGTCATGGAAGCTGTCGCCTACAGGTAAGACCACCAAAAAGACTGTCATCCCCTCTTGTACGTTGTCATCTGCACCAGAAGGACCTTGGGCTGCTGTCACTTGCTCCTAGAGGGCTCCAAACTATTGTCACATGCTGTAAGACTGATCCTTGGTGGCTACAAATCACATCAGCAACCTCTCCTTGCTCTCTAATAGCCTTATTCTCTCTCACAATGGCTGGGATAGACTCCCACCAACCCCTAAAAACGTTTTTTCCACTTGCATGGGCAAGTTTTGCCAAGTGGCAACCTTCTAATCCCATTTTTTAGCATTACCCAGCTTATTAAATTAATATCATTGATTTTGAAAATTGATTTTACAATTATTATAATACTCGAAAAATTAATTTTACCAATCAATAATTTAATTGGCTAGGCTAATTTATCTTACAAGTATTTGTGAGCAATTATTGGCATTAATTAATTTCTATCTAATCTCTAATTTCACTACCAACATAAGTGGCCAATAAATTGGTCTATGCCCAAATCTAACCTCGACTACCACCCGGTACCTATCAAGCATAACTTATTACAACTTTTGCCTTTGACATCTACTAATATCTCAAGGTCTTGGATCCCACATTGTGAAATAATTAACTTGCACCTCACTTGTGCAAGTGACATTAGCACATTTGACTAACTTTTAATCAAATACTAAGCAAAGCAATAAAATTTCACATCCTCGTGACAAAGGGCTCTACATGAAGCTGGAGAAGATTGACCATGGAGTGTCACGTACTCGTTGGGAAAGGCGAACCACTCCTCAAGGCATTGCATTTGGTAGCAGCACACAAGTAGCAGTCAAAACCTATGTGAGGCATGGTTTGAAAGCTCTTCTACTCCAATTGCTCGTGTTTCAAAGGATACTCGTGTTCGAGAGCCCGAGTATGATGAGCATGGCAATCTCCTTAGTGATGGAGATTTTATTCCACACACGTCAGACTCATCTAGTAATGAGCATGAGTCTCATTTGAGTAAGGGTCTGAGTGCTCATCTGAGTAGTAGCCTTGGCAGTCTTTACTATCTAGATACTTTTTGAGTCTTGACATTTGTATCTCCTACTTTTTTAATACTTAAGTCTTGTAGATGATACTCGTCACTTATAACTTGCCCAATACTCTTTTTTGAACTATTATACATGTCTTCAGACTTATAAATGAAATTGGAGTACACATTTTATCTCAACCACTTGTTATATTCGTGAAGTATTATTAAAACTTGACTCTCATGAGCATTTGTGATTTTTGAAGATTAAAACTAAGACTCTCATGTAAGAACAAGTGATATTTACTAAACTATTCCTCAATTTTCTATGCATTTTTAAATGTCCATACAAAACCCTATATTTTATTTAACATCTTTTTGTGTACATTCGGTACTGTACTAAGTCCATGGATTGGACGGATTGTACCTACCTACCCCAGGTATATATGATCAACGAGCCTATTAATACCTCCTCCACTCTCACAGATACCCAAAGTTTGTAATGTCAACTTTTTTAAAATAGTGTTCTTCTTGTATCTATCTACACGTGTTTTCATGGTTCCTCACCTACCCTCTTCTCCCATGGCACAACACCAATGGTCCAAATCACTCACCACATTCTCCACCTATCTTGGATAAGTGGATAAAAAGCCATGTCACACTATTTGTTTGGACCTTGCTGCAATTCATGGCTTTCTCAAGATATAAGGTGTGAAGAGAAAAGGCTTTATGAAGGGCTTTAGGAATTGTGAAAAAATAGAGGTGGAGATGGAGGCGGTAAGAGAGGTCAAGGTGTGAACAGAGGAGGTGATAAGAGAGGTGGAAGAGGATGCGGTAAGAGAAGGTGGTATGGAGTGTGAAGAGAAAAGGCTTTATGAAGGGCTTTAGAAATGGTGAAGAAATAGAGGTGGAGATGGAGGCGGTAAGAGAGGTCAAGGTGTAGACAGAGGGGATAAGAGAGGTGGAAGAGGATGTGGTAAGAGAAGGTGGTATGGAGTAACTTGGAAATGGTAATAGAGGAAGAGGAGAAGGAAGAGAGAGATGGAACTTGGAAGTTGAAAGGAAGAGAAGGAGGAAGAGGGAGATGCAGCTTGGAAGTTGGAAGGTAGAGAAAGAGGTGGGAAGATAGGAAGAGGAAGAGAAGGTAGTAACTTGATAGAGAGGAAGAGGAAGAGGAAGAAGAAAAATAAGGAAGAGAAAGACGTGGAGATCACTCATAAGCTTGAGATAGGGGCTTAAGCAATGAGGCTTGAGTGGAGAAGGCAACAGGCTTGAAAGTTGAGGGTGAAGATTGAAGTGGAAAGGGGCCATTTATAAAGGCCCAAAACAATTTGAAAATGAAAAAAAGTTCCCAAAAAAAATAAAAAAGATCAAAAAAATGAGCAAGAAAAACGGTAAAAAATCGGGTAAAAATGGTTAGATTTAACCTTGGACAACGGTCAAAAAAACCGTCACCTGCACAGGATACAGTCCTGACCGGGACAAATCAAACAAATCCAACCGAACTAGACGGACCATTTGTGGACGGAATGCAACTATGTATACCCCCCTAATAGCCAGAGGGAGAGAGGACTTGTTTGGACTACATTAACTTGGTCTCTACCTCGTGTTGACCACTAGATTGTAGGTGGGGATTTTAGTATGGTCAAAGCCTTTGAGATAAAAGGGGCAAAAGCATAAACACTATTAGAGGAGGAGAGCAGGCACCTTGGGAGAATTTTATCTTCCATATCAGAAGAGAAGACCCTTGGTTCATGGCAAAGTTGGCAAATCTAGAGATTCCTTGCAATTCTCCAAAAGAGATAGGACAACTGGTGCCAGAATCTTCTCCGAGTTGGACAAATTTTATATAGATGACTAGGCTTGTGACATGAAGGGTCTAATCGGTATTGTTCCAGGAACCACTTTATCAACATATCAATACAGTTGGTTCTTATGGAGGGAGCCTGAGGAACAATTAAGGGAGGATATTAACAAGATTTGAAGGTCCAAGTCATTTTCAATGGACAAGGCAGCTAGGGACTTGGTGAGAGTTGCAAGAGCTGAGCTCCTTTCTTAAAGAGAAGGCTAGGAGCAAGAGGAGAGGTCTCTTAGAGAAAGAGAGGGCTGCTAGAGTCTCATTGGCAGCACTACAAAGGGAGGAGAAAAGAGAACTAGGATATAGGTGGATGGCATAGAGGGATGTATGCAGCCAAAGCAGAAATAGATGCTATGAAGAAGGCTAGATCAAAGTTTAAGTACCATGCGAGGACGTCTTTCTCGACATGGGGACAGGATAGGGTGAACAAAGAATTCTTTTGCACCACAAGTCATACACACTCTAGATAGGGTGTTAGGCATCTTAGAAGAGCGGATGGATCCCTTGCCTAAGGGCCACACGAGATCGGTCAAGCAGCCATGGGTTTTTACATTACTTTGTTGGGCACGACGACAACGCCTCCAGGATTGGAGAGCGATAGAGAGATTGTGGTATAGTACCAAGAGAGTGGTCACAAAGAGCATGAGGATACAAAGGAGATTGCAGAGGTCTTGCTAGCATTGCCATTGGGGAAGTGTCTAGGGGATGATGGATTGGACAAGGCTTTCTTCCTGAGCTATTGGGACATGATCAACACATGACTTTTAGGAGCATTTCAAGAGATCCTGGCATTAGAAGGTATGTCAAAAAGGATGTTAGAGGGATTGATTCACCTCATCCCAAAGGGCCATGGAGACAAACTAGAGATCACCTAGTGGAGACCAATCACTTTACTTGGAACAACATATAAAATCCTAGCCAAAATGATCAGCCTCAAACTCTCTCTCTTGATGCCAAACCTCATTCACCCTACCCAAACTGGTTTTGCTCACGAGCGCAATATCCTTGACAATATTTTCACCTTTTGGGAATCCATAGCTCTTGCACGATCCAAGGGACAGTATCTCATTGTTTTGCTTCTCGATTTTGAGAAGGCCTATGACGGAGTTAATTGGGAGTTTCTAGAGGGCACCATGTTGAGGATGGGTTTCCCAAAGCAGTGGATCATAGGTGTATCGGCTCTATATTCATCAGCTCACAGCCAAGTCCTCATTGGCAGGACCAAAGGTGCCAAATTCAATATTTAGAGGTCAATAAGGCAAGGATGCCCCACTACACCTCTCCTTTTCTTATTTGTTGCAAAGGCTATAAGATCCTTCCTGAGGTATAGGAATACAAGTATTCGAGGCATCAATCTTCCCATTCCAAAGTTTGAGGAGTTGCTAGATGTAGAGTTTGCATATGACACATCTGTTTACCTAGATGGGGAGGAGGAGAATTTTAGGGCCCTTGTAGCTATGATGGAGGTCTTTTGCAGAGCCTCGAGAGCTCTTAATAACTCGTACAAATCCTATGGATTTTGGGTTTGCGATACTCGACAAATAGACTAGAAACTACATGAGAGTTTCACTAGCATAAGACAAAAGCTACTATATTGGAGCAAACAAGACTTACTAGCAGGCACGCTAGTAGTTGCAAATCACGTTCCATTAGCTACCATGCGATACATAACTTCTTGTTGGGCCTTCTCTAGGTCAAGCATTGGAAAAGTGAAGCAACTCATTGGGAATTTCATTTGGTCAAGTGGAAATGGTAGTCTTGCAAGGGCTAAGGTAGCTTGGAATGTTATCATCCAACCTAGATCCAAGGGTGGTTTGGAGGGTAATTGACCCAAATATTCAGAGCAGAGCATTGATGGTAAAGCTCGTTGTGAGGGGCCTTCTCCCAAGTGAGGAGCCATGGAAGGAGCTACTATTATGGAGATTAGAGACCGTCATTACCGGTCATGGAGGGCCGTAGCAGCCTAGCACACACTAGCTATTTCAGCATATCCAACCTACAAGGCTTGCAAACAGTTTTGAGGTCAAATTTGCTGCATCTATTATACGAGCATGGACATTAGTATCTATAGGACTTCATCAAATTGACCCAACGAGTGTTGAAGAGAAGTTAAGGCATCCACTTCTTTTTAATCAGCTACTCAAGACACAGAGAGGCCACACCATTGGAGAGAGGACCCTTCTATCTTGGGGAAGGTTCTCAACACAGGTAGCTTCTACAATGAGGGAGGGTTTGCCTTTCTAGACCCAAAGGCCCATATATATAGACATATTTCGAGGTATCAAGAGGGCCAGAGTCATAATGGAGAGCATTAGTGAGGTGGTACCCCTTGAATGGAGGAATGACACTGTGACAACTCAAACATGGATACGGCTCTTTCTAGAGGAGAGATCCTTCTTGCAATGGAGTGTGTGTTTACTTTTTCATAGAGATGGACGGCAGACTTGGGCGAGAGGAGATTGTGTTTACTTTTTCAATAGAGATGGACAGCAGACTTAGGCAAGAGGATCTGGATCAATTAGAGTTCATAGGATGCTCTCGACAAAGGATTAGAGTTGTGACTCATTGTAATAGGACTTGTGCTTAGACCCGGATCCTCAAACTTATATGGAAGATGGATGAAGACATTGGGCATGTAGGAGGCAGCCACTATAGAGGCTTTAGTGGGATCCTGGGGAGTGGGTAGGGAGAGATCCAATTGCAAAGGCACCTCAAGATGTCCCCTTCTTTGGCTATACAACTACGTTGGGGAGGAGAATACAGATGGGCAGGACCAAAGTGGTACCAATTGCACCAACTAAACACTGGAGTTTCCATGGTATATCATGGCCTTTCCTAGCAGACTTCTAGAGGAGATTGGAGGACAGCTTTAGACAAAGAAAGATTTTGGTCTTTCTTTGGTTGCTAGCACACAGGAGTTTAGCAATTGGCACATGGCTTGGCTATGGTAGAGACCCTATTCCTTATGCTAGATATGGGGAGCATGAGGAGATTCAAAGGCATTGCTTATGGGATTGTCCATGGGCTCATTTGGAGGAGAGCTCTTAGGATGGTGTTTCATAGCACAACAAATTCTATGATTGCTATGCGGGGGACAATTGCAGGAGTCACTAACAAAGGCCCAACCTTGTGGGTATGAGGATGTACAAGGTTGTCAAGCTTATCTCATCTCATGGTAGCTTGTGAGAGCAAGACTTTCATGCCAGATTTCTCATAGACAATATGGACTCACGATCATTGTCACAGATGGAAGCTCATAGCTAGCTACTATTGGCTGGTACATATGGACAGCCAAATGTAGCTATTGCTTGAATTTTTGGACGTATCTACTACAAAGACTCTCTCTCAGATCTGGACAAAGACTATGCATACTCTTCATGGGAGATGGAAAGAATGCACGGCAGCTCAAAGACTATGAGGAAGAGGAAAGTTGCTTTTCTCAAGACATGGGATCTTGGCACCTTTTTCCTATTCCAAACCTACATGCTTTGGCATTATAGACCTCTACACTGGCTATTCACTCAAGCTTTGTAATAGACTTCCGCTTGTTATATAATTCTTGACGTGGAAGTCCCTTACAAGGCTGCTTTGTACGTGGTTTTTTGCCTTGGGACACTTTATTCTCATGTGTTAATAGAATTTTTACTTTTCTCTAGGCCAAAAAAAGTGTTTAATAAAATTTGTTTTTTTCCCTTGGAGTGAAATGGTATGTGAAACCTTGCACACTAAAACATTTCATTAAGGAAATGTGTTCCATGTTTACTAGGGTGGCACACATGCAAGGAAGATTCAAAAACGACGTTACAGGAACTCATAAGTGACTCGGGCTGCATCCCAAGCCTAGAATTTGCCATGTTTCGGTTATGATTTGTGACCAACAATCAAAATTAAAAGCTTCGCAAAGAAGTTTGAGCTTGGCAACAATATTTTGCAGTCAGCAAAGGAGAAAATGGGAGCTTCTTCTCACCAAGTCTCCAATCACTTCAAGCCAAAGAAAACCCCCACAGCAGCCAATAATCAGTCTAGCGACAACCAGCAAAAGCAACCAGCTACTTCCATGGGGATAAGATTTGTCCATGCAATAAGAAGATGAGGACCTCAAACTGGAAAACCTTTGTAAACAACATCAAAGTACCAAGTACTTCTCTTTTATTTTCAGCAAAAGAATGCTTTGTTAATGCACATAGCAGTTCAGCTATCACATAGATAAGACCACGTTTGGCCTACATGACCTCTTAAAGGATCACAAGAATTATTAATAGCCATACATGACCTCTTAAAGGATCACAAGAATTATTAATAGCCAAACCATTAGGGTTTTAAGCAACAACAGTTCTTGTCAAAATGGTGCAGACTCCATATGGCTCCTATTATCAGGTCCATAATGCACTAATCCCCACTATTATACAGTGGGATTGATTGGTACGACAGCAAAGTCTCGCAATCTAACAGCACTAAGAAGCTTTCAACATTTGGCTGATGAGTTGAACCACGTTGATGTCATCTTGGCAAGCCACAGTCTTATGATATATTGACTAATGTCTCCCTAACTGCCCTAACCTTGGGACTTGTTTGTAGCAAGTGATCCTATGGCCAATGCTACAACAACCCATCGAAGACATGCAAGGATGTAACACTTGGTAATGGCACCTCTTGTTAGATTTATAATCACCCACCTTGGTTTTCTTTAACATATTGCCCCGTCCTCGATAAGTTTTGTATTAATTTGGACTCAACTCCAGTGGGCAGGAAACCTATCATTCCAGCCACATTGTTGAGTCACCCAAAACATAAATCTGAGTTCCTCGATCCCAAAACAAGAACAGCTAGCATTTCATGATACTCAAAATAGACAAGAAAATCCAAAGGCAGAGATGATCCACCAATTAATAAATTATAACAGCTCTCATAATGTCTACAAGAATAACAGCAGCCAACAGTGAACCTTCACTGCATAAACTGTATGCAATCCTGCATGCTCCACACTGTATCCTTGGAATACACCTGCTAGCACACTAAGTTTACCGCCCCACAGGCCCCCAGCCTACGGCAATCCAATGCCCTGAACCTTTGAAGCCTCCAGTCACAGACTACAATCTCAAACCTATCCAACCAGTCCAAATGGGGCAGTCAGCTGGCTGCATGCCCACCTGCCACGTCATTGTCTTGTCATGCACAAACAACAAGGCAAAGACAGAGTGAGTTGATCCAAATACAAGACTGGGGGAACTGAGAATCCGAGCACAGTGAGGTTAGAGAGCCCCAACTGAAAGTGTAAATGCATAAAAGAAGGCTTTCTGATCTGACGCCCATAAATGCTAATCAGGCAGTGAAATGAATACTCATCAGACCTAATATAGACAACAAATGCCTGAAAAATACAACAAGACCCCTAAAATGTAGGAAACTGTGTCACATCATCAGTGTTCAATGGGACGAAAGAGATAGCACAAGGTTATATAAAGTTCTTAAACAAACTCGATGACAGATCTGATGTGTCCAATCCTAATTTGCAAATAAATGAAAGATTCCAAATGTACTCCATGTTTTTGTTCCACTTTCTGCTCAGTCTTTTCATTTACCCTTGATAAGAGGTCCATTCAAAGGCCATTGTGTGTATGTTTTAAGACTAAGCTGCAAGTAAATGAAACGTTTTTGCTTCATTCTGCTCAGTCCTTATCAACACAAGGTCAGTTAAAAGGACAAACTTACTAACCTCGATCTTATGCCTATAGCAGTGTGAGACATTCCTCAAACTAAGGTTTACTGTTTAGTTACTGGTATGGGTTGTGCACTTACACATAACAGTGATATCGACTCAGTTCATGCATATGACACTAGCACCTGAGTAAGAGCTAGGACCCATTCCCATAAGTGACACTCTGGTAGCAGTTCAGGGTAATGGAGGTTTGCACACGTCATCTAATAGCAAACGTAAGTTCAAGCCTATAAACAACTCAACACCCATTTCTTTGATCCAAAAAGGGAAGGAAATTACTCATTGGGTTTCAAAGACTGGTTTCAATAATCTGTATAAGGGAAAATAATTATGCACTAACAATAGGCATTTCAAAATATAAACCACCGTACGCATAGCTGGAGAGAGTTCCACGATATGTTTCATTCACTTGACGACATTTGGCCCAATGCTTCACCATAAAAGCTAGTTGCCGCAATCGGGCATCAATCTGAGCGTAATCATGTAAAAGCTTTGTATTCACAACAGCAAGCATGTTGTTGATGCAGACATCACATGATATACCAGTTGTCGGATCTGAAAATTTTACGATGGGGACCCTTGCATGAGTTAATGCCTGCATTATCAAAATGCAAATAAGGCCTGATTTCTAACAGTCAGCACAAACTTTGCTCAAGTTCACGTAATTTTAGAGGAATTCATTGAGGAGCATCCAAAGCAATACCTGGACATTCTGCATTTTGTTGGTTCGTAAAGCATTTGCTAGCCTGAGCACCAGATCTGATTTGCTTGAAATTTCACTGCTAATTGAAAGGCAAATATCGATGTCACTATTGCGCACTCCAAAGGCATTGGCACATGACCCAAACAAGTAAAGTCGAGCATCAGGCCAGATTCCAGACACAAGTTCATCCAGAGAAGAAAGAAGTTGCTTTCTTCTCATTTCCTCATCTTTGCAAGGTATCAATGTCTTAAAGATAGAGAGCAACTCGCTGGTGAATTTTTCCATATCATTACGGTGTGAAAGTTCCCTTCTATATTGCCTAATTGATCGAATGACTCTAAGGCCACGTCCCAGTGTAATATCAGTTTTCACGTCCTACAGATAACAAATCAACAACATAAGCACGCCATCAAGCCAGGGTTGCCTTTGACAACATATTTGTACCCTGTGTACACACTCATACTCTTACCTGAGAAACCCTGACTCGATTTACAGCGCTATTTTGCTCCTCTTTTTCTTTATCATCATCGAGTTCCAAGAACCCAACACAGCCCAGAATTGTTTCATCATCAAGTCCACTAGATCCATCCTCCTTCAAGGAATTAAGAGCAGGCTCCACTTTTGTCATCTCGGCATTCTCAGCTGATGGCAGTATTTGCAAAGCTTGTTTTGATTCTTCAATGGCAGAACTTGGTGCAGAATCTAGCCTAGTACCAGATGGAAGACTAGAATGATCTTCTTGGAGAGGCATCTTCAAACTACTTTTGTTCCCAAGATCATTTGGCACAATCATATCTATGCTTTGCTTTTGTGACACATTTACAGAACTTGGCTGTTTCAGCCGCCATTCTTGAGCTTGTCCTCTTCGTTTCTTGATATCATCTCGAGATTTCTGAACCTCCTGAGACCTGCCCGGTGTGGCAATATCAGGGTTGGAAACTTTGACCTTCCTTGTGCGTTCAGAAAGGCCAAGATCCAATTCACTTACAGGTTCATTCAGACCATGTTTGGCATCCTTTTCTTCATCTGCACCTGCAATATGTTCCAAGGTGGTCTTATCTGCAGCGCTCCTTGGGCTGTTAACTATGACTGGACCATTTGATAGCTCTGAGCTTGACCTGAGTTGAGTGATGCTGGCATTTGCCTGTTCTTCAGTCTTGACCATGTTTATGGTTGCATTCAAAATGCTGACACCAAGGTGCTCTTCCTGTTTACCAAGAGTCTCCACTTTGTTCCTATTTGTTGTATTGGTCCAGCCCTTCCAGTCACCTACTTTTAGAGCCTCATTGTGAAACTGCTTCACACCTGTCTCATCCAAAACTTGTACAGTATAGCTTTTGATTGTGTCCGATGGTTCACCAAAAATACTACACACCTCAGTAGCATTTGGATGATAAAACGGAAATCCCTGATTTGGAGTATTCCAGACATCTCCAGCAAGATTCCAAGAGACAGCCTCCTCTCTTCGCTTTAGAGGTCCAATTGGGCCATGCTTCACAACGCTCCCCTTAGAGGGAAGGCTTATACTAGAATTCAAAAATTCTTCCCCTCCTAAATGAAACTTTTCATGGTGTGATACATTTGCTGACGATACATTCAAGCCATTCTTCTTAGACTGCTCAAGAGACTGCGTTCTAACGGATCTTAAACTCGGAAGCTGCATGGCATTCTGCACGGACATTCTCTCCTTCTCAGTGAAAGGATTATCAGCCGGTGCTATCCCCTGAGCCTGTAATGACCATGGCATATCCTGTCCCATGAATCCAGGATGCGTATAACTGGGAGGTGGTGGTGGGCGACTATACAGAGTGTGATCCCCGTACACAGGGCAACGAAACTGTGTATACGGGTGTGGAACGGTATCATTGATACCTCTGAAGGGTTGATTACCTGCTGGACAGAACAAAGGATCCAAGGGGGAAGGCAAACCACGATCGACCACGGGAGCATCATGATGTCGCACGGAGGGGTTGAATGCTGGGCCAAACGTAGGGGACAGGGGCAATGACCACTCGGCACGATACTGATGATGCTGCTGGTGATGGTTTCGCATGGCCTCCATAGGATTGGCGGAAAGGGGGTGGCTGGGTCCCAAGGCTGCAACCGCAGGGTCGAGGAACGGGAGGGCTGCATCGGCAGGGTCGACGCTGCTGATGCTCCCAAAGCTCGCGCCTGCGTCCAAGGAGGAGCCTCTGCTGAAGCTCCCACTGCTGTGGGCGCTGCCGCTGCTCCAGCCACCGGTTCGGTCATCGCTAGCGCTGCCGCTACTACCGCCACCGCTACGGTTGTCAGGATTGGATCCTTGCTGAATCAATTGAAGAAGGAACTCGCCCCTGCGTGGGGCACCAGGAGGGGCGTCAGCAGGGGGCTGAAAATTATGCGAAGCCATGCATCAGGGATTTTAGGGCTAGCGGTGAGGAGATAAGGCAGACTTTCTAGGAGCTTGTGAGGGACGAGAGGAGGGGGCAAAGGAAGAGGAGCAGGAGGGGGCACGGACAGGATCGGACGCCATAGCCAGCAGGCGCAAGAGGCTGTGATTAAAAGAAGCCCCTGCCGGAAATTAATATTCGGGGAATAAAACTACAGCAGACGACAATCATGAAACAGCCCTCTTAAGATTCATCAATGGTTAGATAGCCTTAATACTGTTTTGGTCAACAAAGGAATCATCACCCCCCTTAACGTCTTACTGTTTTTGAAAGTTGGTCACTTTGATTAATGTAATGATTAATGATTAATCTGATCTAATGCATGCTCTTTGGAGCCTTTGATGCTTAATCCTGTTTACAGCAGTATATCTACTTTCACCATATAAATAATATAACCGCCTTATAAATAAAAACCTTTAGCATGTTCAAAATGGTGCTGATGTTTTCGAAACTTGGTTCCTTTGATTAATGTAATGATTCATCTAATCTACTACATACTCTTTGGAGCCATTAATGCTTAGTCGTGTTTAATCATCAACTCTAGCATGTTCAGAATGGCCTTAATTCCTCTCATCTAACCTAGAACATCTTCTTTGGAACCATTAATGTTTAATCCAATTTATCAAATCTAGCATGTTTTTTTCTAATGTGCAATAATCTGATTTTGCTCTTAGAGAGGTATTTGCAATGCACCTTAAAGGTGCCATCGGCAAGTCCAAAAACTTTTAGCTAACACCCCAAAAACAAATTCATACACTAGCCCTCTTCAATAGTTTGAAACCAACATTGAAGATATGTGCTTTTTTCTTAATTCTTCTAAAGCTAACGCATCCCTTACAATAGTTGGATAGAGGGAGTCATGCTTGACTCTCACTTCCTTGCCCATTCCTACTTTATTTCTAATATTCCAAATGGGATGAATGGAAACTGCCCTAAGAATATTCCAAAGTTTGAGAGACTCCTCATCAAGTTTGCCCCTGTCATCAAAGAGAGTTGTTTTTCATTCTAATGTTGGAGTTGAGGCATGCTTTCTACACCCAATATCTGACCCTCTTTCATACCATTTGAATAGCAGAACATAGGGCAACAAGGTGAAACCTTGGTAAACATACCCAAACCAAAATTTTGCGCCCAACTTCTTGGTGCAGATTTTCCAAAGCAAAGTGTTAAGCTTGTTAGATGGGGTATTTCTCCATACCCTCCTAATGTGGGACAATGGTCTCTAAGGAAGGTAGCCTTCCATGCTTCCTATATCTTAACATTATTTTTGGACTCAAATTTTGTATGCAACATCAATGGTAAGCTTTTACTTAGGAGGTATGTGCAAGAAGACACTTTGCCTATATAATTCTATATCGTCGATGCCTCCAGTGCCAAGATTAGTGTGTGCAAGACAGATATGCTTTCCCTCACAATCTCAAAGGCTCAAGACTAAATGTTATAGATACCTTGATTTCCCCATGGGGATTCCCCTCATTGAAAGGCAGAAGTTTGAATGGCTTAAAGACAAAATGGAGGCCAACTGAGGGATCTAAGTGGTAGAATTACCCTTCTCAATGCGATAATTAATCCAAGTAGTAAGCTTTGTCGCTACAACTTGCTTGTTCTCTAAGATATGTTGGGGATCATTGGAAAGGCTAGCCATGGATTTTGTGTGGGGCTATGCCAATACCACGAACTAGCATTCTAATGCTTGTGATCTTTGTGAGCCCCGAGCAAACAATAGTCTAGGGCTGAAGACCATGTCTACCAAGGCAACCAAGACCCTCTTTAAACTCATGGCTATATGACCTCCCTTGGGTTCACCTCATGACCCATTGGATGCAAGGAGTTGTACAGGTCAAGGGCAAGTGGGAAGACGTCCTCATGGCATACACGGAGTTCAAGATGAGGGAGACTCTCAAAGTCATCTCTATCCTTAAATCTTGAGAAAACTCTATTAAATCAATGAAATGGAACAAGAACACACAGAGATGTGGGGATTCCTCCTTGAACTAGTGTATGTAGCTATCACCCTTTGCTTATGGTAACAACAAGGCCCTGGCAAAGAATTGCCTTAAGCTTTGCCAAGCCCTTGACTAGAAGGGTCTGTGGCACTAGCATGACATTTGGCTCCATCCCGAGGCTAGATCATGGAAGGCAATGAGTTTGCCTAAACCAAGTAGAATATGTTGGGCTAAGTCAACTCATGGCAAGTAGAAACGAGAATTGGCCTATTGCATGTGTCTCTACCAGAGGACCCATCACTAAATCCCTCCTCACCACGAAAGGTAGGCTCCTCTACCACTAGCATGTTCAACAATAGCCTTAATGAGCTTATTGCTCTAATCTCATCTTAATATTGTTTTGGTCAACAAAGAATCATCATGCCACTTAATATCTTAATGTTTTTAAACTTATTACGATTAATCACTTTATTGGCCTAATGGTTAGTATAATGTAATACAAGCCTTCAGAGCCATTAATGTTAAATCCTATTTAATCACCTCTAGCATGTTCAAAATAGCCTTAAAGAGCTTATTGATTTGATCTAACCTAATACATACTCTTTGAAATCTTTAATGTCTAATCTAGTTAATCACCTTGGCATGTTTGTCAATGGCCTTAAAGAGCTTATTGCTCTAATCTAACCAAAGCATTCTCTTTGCAACCATTAACATTCAATCATCTTTAATCACCTCCATCATGTTGACAATGGCCTTGTCTCAAGTCAAAAGCCTTTACGAGGCTTGTTTGTTCACAATAACCCTATCTTAAACATCCTTATAAGGCTTAGAACGCAATTACTTTTCTTTGCATTCTAAAAAATGCCCTTTTCAAAAGGTCATCCTGGAGCAAATTTTTTGTTTTTATTGAATCTAAGATATGTGTGTTTTTCACAATTTATTCTATTATGAGACAAGGATATTCAAAAAAACCACACTATCATGGAAGCTCTTTGTCTATGTGTTACTTAATACTTGCTTGAGTTATTGAACACGTGATTGTAAAAGAGGAATGAAGAAAAGTTGAGCACCTTATTGGTTTGTCTCATTCTACATAAAACAATCATGATTTGTGGTGCAACTGGAACAAAAATACGCATGTTTCAACCGGTTGAAGCCTCTCTTCATTTTCTTCAAACTATTGATTTCATCAAATGAGCCATTGTCATAGATATGCACATTAGTTATTAATTACCATGTTGTGCCTAGCTACTTCTCATATTCCATCTCTTATTCACAATGCAATGCTCTTACACATTGCAATGATGGGACCTCACTACTATCTCCCATGATATCTTAAAATCATGGCGTTGATGGCATCAACAATGTGGAGCTATAGTGCAATAATGAATCTAACATAGGGCAATTGCACTAGCTTAGAGAACATGTTGTTTTGAGGCCTACTTCAAGCTCAAGAAGTCAAATTAATGGCATGGCAATTGTTGATAAAGAGTGGCTTGTAGTTATCGCATGGACAAGTCTCAACTTACCACCTTGTCATTATTCCTCAAAAAGGTTACTTGCGTAAGGTTCACAATTGGCATGGAATGGTGCATGCACCAACACTATCCTACAATATCTAACATGGGTTAACATCAACCAACATGAGTGACCCACATTAATGGAGGCATGCCATGTATTATATTACAAGTGACTCCATAAAACAAAGACATATCAGATATAATGGAGAGCCGAGGGTGCATGTTTAGGTATGAGGACTGGCAATAGGGCAAGAAGGATATGTGTAATGAGTCATGTGTCCCAAGATGACATGGATGCATGAAAATAAGTTTTGCCTCATTGATCATGGGGCCATGCATATTGTAAGGCACGAATGGATTATTCCAAGCTCGTGAAGCAACATGAGTTGTAGTTTTGGATATATGTGGATAGTTATGCAAGTACATGAAGTTTAAACAAAACCCTACGCTTTATCAACTTGAGTATATATGTAATCTCAAGCATGCTACATGCGTGAGCCAACCAACAACATGTGATTTGAATGAACTTTAAGTTTGTGAAGTTGTGGATGACAATGTGATTTTAACAACCATTGTAAAGTTCAACAAATGGTGTGACCATTACTTTCACTCAACTTTTGATCCAACCTTTATTTTTTGTATACGAGTTTGCAATTGAATCAATGGATGCTATTAAAACCTCTTCATTATGTTGCTCACTTGAAATTCACCACTCTTGTAGCCATCTATACTTGTGGACTAGCTCTCAAATGACAATTGAACTACTATGTAAATGGCATTTTGAAAATTACTAAAGAATAAGAAGTTATTTTGTAAAAGATATGGCATGCAAACTATGGACAAAAGTTCTACTTCCTTCATTCCTTTTTTAACTAGATATTGTAACTATCCATAGGTTCTCTAAAACTAGATCAGCCATATTTCACACTTTCAAGGCTAATGTGTTTGGAATGTTGTACGCAACTTTTTTGCCAAGGCAATACTAAAAGTAACGTTTGGGCCATAAAATGCAATTTAAGACCGATGTGTGTCAAATGTTGTAGCTATTTTAACAAACCAACATGGTAATAGTGTTTCTATGAATGGTGATGGTACAAACTAAGAGAGCATGGCCTTACAAACCATATCAAGGTGGTATTTCAAATAAATTTGTTCAATACACGTTAGACGAAACTTTTAGCTTTGTCAAATTTTATATGAGCAACAATTGCTACTCTTTATTGCATGAAAACATTGTGCATCTTATCAATGATAGTGAGTGTGGTAAGGATTGCATATGGCAACAACCAATGGTTGGCATGATAAGTAGTGCATATGGCAATGCCAATGGTAACTTAGACACATTTTCTTGGACCAGACATGAGTGTCAAACAACTAACCTTGAAGCTTTGAGCGAATATGACACCTTATAAAGCATATAGTCATAAATGCTTTAATTAGTATGCCCACCTTAGATGTTTTGCATGTGCTCAAGGGAGACCTGGAACTACCCAAGGATAGGGGCATACTACCAAGGGTTCTTGTGGCAATAACAAGAAACACTTCATGTTTTGCATCCATTTTGACATTGTTTTGACATGGAGTATTGATTTGATGTGGATTATTAATTAATATCTACCTTGCTTAGGTTTCCAACTTACCATTACGCTTGGTTTGTTTTATCTTATGTTTGCCTTGATTAACTTCCCCTAGAATTGATTCTTCACCCATTGATTTTAATTTGTGTTAGATTATTGTTTGAGCTCTCACATGCTCAATTATCAACTTTCCATTGGGCTTGGTTTAAGATATAGGAACTTGACATCCTATTACTTGTGAACTATGACATGCCTCATTCAACATAATCTAGAGTCCAAAGTAAATATTCAATGTTAAAGTGAAAATGCATCATAATTAGCATTCAAAATTGTTGTCCAAAATTTCAAGTTATCTCTAGTTACTAAAATCCATTTTATTTTAATGGAGAAAATTTATTTCCATTATCCAATTTCCCATCTCTCTTAGGAAAGTGGAAGTTTAACTCAATATAAAAGAAACCAAGAGGCCCTTATATGTGTGGAAGGTTTGACATGGAATGTGATCACACCTTATTCGTGAATGTTTAATACAAAGGTTACTAAAAGGAAATATTCAACTCTCAACACATTTACAAATCACTGCTACACTTGGCTCTCATGCTAGTCGATTGCTATTCTATGAGCATATGTTGCCCCCGTCTTACACATCAATCGTGTCCTAGGCAATGTCCTAGAATAGTAGTCTTGGCTAAATTTTTCATTCCTTCTCCTATTTCACTATTTAGTAATACACATGGACAAGCATACTTGATAGACATATGTATTCTTTTCAATTCACACAATCCACGAAGTGTTCCCAAGGACGATGGCATCCAATATTATATAACCTATACTGGGTTTAGAATGTCACAGGTTACTCTCTTTATCATATCATCATGTAAAGAATCAATATGAAAGGGGGTCCTTTATTATCAAAACAACATAACTTTCAAAAGTAGAGGATTTTTATGGATGCACTATTACTGGTGATTCTAATGTCATAAAAGTAACATTTATGCGTCTATGCATCATGAGCACAATGGTATGCAATATAGGATTGCTTGTATAAGTGGCTGATTAGTACATTGGATGAATATTTAGTCCAAACATGAGCAAGTTGAAGGGAATCGTGGGTGCCTAGACAATTAATGCTAGTGATGGGTGGATGAATGCCTACAAAACTAGATTAATTCAAATTTTAGTGGGCTTGGATCTACATGAGATTGCAATTGAATGGGGAGCCCATCTATGTATTGTTTTCTCACACTTGTATAGAGTATGTTCAAGCTTGGAGGAGGAGGATATGGGAGTATGCTACAACAACAAGTGCTGAACATGGTGTTGTCCATATGTTGTGCTTCCACTCATGAGTCTCAACAAATTAATCTACAAGAAACCAATGAGGTATTTGGATAGCCATTATAGTCTGAGAGTTTTCTAATGGCAAATATTTAAGTGCTATTTTTTCCTTATTGGTGGATCACTTCAACCTACATTCATAGTTGCCAATCATATAAAAGCCGAGCAAAGTGCTCACAACTCTCAAACATTTTAAATTTAAAAAATAATTCACAAGTTTGTAATCATAGCTCTATTTGGCTTCATCGGGTAGCTCATTGACAAGCTAACCTATTTGGAGATCACAAGATATGTTCTACTTGGCTTTGTTGGTCACTTATACTACAAAAACATGCTTGATTTAGGCATCCTTCTTTTTTACAAGTACAGGTCCTCCATATTTGATTTTCTGCTCTTATTTGGCACACAAATTGGGGGCGATTTATTTATACTTTATTGGCCTCTATAGTAATCGTGATGTAAGAGGTGATGTCTTTGGAGTTTAATGGTTTTGTTTGTTTTCAACATCTGCAATAGAAATGTATACCCAACTTACAAGCATGACATCCACATCTACAATTTGGGGGTGATTTATTTATACTTTATTGGCCTCTATAGTAATCATGATGTAAGAGGTGATGTCTTTGGAGTTTAATGGTTTTCTTTGTTTTCAACATCTACAATAGAAATCTATACCTAACTTACAAGCATGACATCAACATCTACAATAAGGAAGCTAGATAGGTGTGAAGGGCTAACCAAGGAGTAGTCCCCAAAAAATGCTCTAAAAGTTGACACGATGATCTCTTCGATCCATATATAGGAAGCAAGGAGTATGATATGATAAGAATCCAACTATTAAGGAGTTTACATGGGCAAAACATTGATGTATTATTGATGTCGAGATGTAGGGCACTTTGATTTCAAATCAATATGAGTATTGTTACTGTAGAGTAAGGCACCACCCCTAAATTCACCACAAAATCCATAAAATAGTACCACTTCTTACAGGGATTTGAGATCACAAAACATTTCAAGGAATTTTCAATGCATAAGTGAATCTTGCCTCTATTTAATGGAGAGGAGAGATGTATGCCCATGAGAGTCATCAGCCTACAAGGCATATGCTTTGTGAGAGGTGTATTGTTCGTGCCCATAAGAGGTGTATTTATTAGCCCATGAGAGGTGTATTTATTCCAACCATGAGAGACATATTTGTTTAGCCCATGAGTGGTGTTTTTATTCAACCCATGAGAGAGGCAAATGCCCAAATGAGGTGTACCTATTGGTTGGGGGACATTTACTAGTCAGGTTTGAGTATTTGTTTTGGTGCTCCTAATTATTTCAGCCTGCCATCTAGCCCTTTTGGCTCATTCTTGTTTTTAGATCTTGATTTGATGGTGTTTACTGATAAATAATCGATCAATCTTGGTGCTCTTTGGCATAAACTAACAGACTAGTCCCTAATCAACCAAGATTCATAAACCGCCACTTCTTAGCAGCTCTTGGAAAATGCACCATAGATCGAGACAAAAAATAAGCCCAATACCTGGATTTAGAGCTCTAGATTTGAGCCTTCTAAACTCACCTAAATAGCCCAAGAGCATATAGACACTATGAATTGATTTAACTAAAGCATTTAGGCATAGAACTATATTATTTATTGTGAAAAGGGTCAAGAACCTTAGTGTGAATAAGCAAGCAAAAAACTTGCACTATTTGTGTAAGCAAAGTTATTTTTGGGCAAAATAATAAAATCATTAAATACATACATTGAGGAGAGCCCTCTTAATTCAAGGGCAAGGATTGTACCCATAGTTGGTGACATGCACTCTCTCTTTCTTTTTTTCATGTTCATACTTTCTTGGTTTCTTGTGAATTTCATGTATGAAGATTAAGCTATGGTTTGAGGTTCCAATAGTGGTATTCAAGCTTTGGTGATTGGTGCAACGATCATATGAAATTAAGTTAAGATATGCTACAAGTTAAACTTTGATTTAGAAAAAATAACTCATTAATATGCAACAATGTCCTATAACCATGAAGTATAAATTCTAGTATAGAAATTCTAAGGAATTTTGCATGAATAGAGAACCTAAAAATTCCAAATAAAGCTTTTTGTTGGTAAAAAAATAATAAGATTCATGTTTGACCTACATATGCTTTGATCATACAAATATTTAGTAAAGTGTGCATATTAGAGTTTATAATGCAAAATGTACTAGTATTTACAATATATTTCGTATTTAAATAAATACTATTTCTTTCATGTCTTTTGATTTTATTTTACCATCTCTATGTAGTAATTTCTTTAGATAATATTTACCTTATGTCAATCTACACCTACATTTTCCCAAATTCATAACTTGAAGTCTCATTGGAATCCTCCACACTAGATGATTTCATTATGCAAAACCATTTATCTATTCTAGTTTGAGTTCAAGACATGATTGGTCTAATATTGATCTTGCATTTGTAATGGGACATAGTCGAACGTTTGTCTTCCCATACTCCTCAGTGGGAGATCCCATACACATTGGTATAATATACCATGTATCACATACAAAGGGAGGCATTGCGGCTCCATTGTAGCTCTCCTACATCACGGGGATTGCCCCCTTGATATGTTGCTCCAACATAAAGAAAAAATGTGCAAGCTCCACTCTTTTGTATATTGAACGATCTAGGAGTTGATATTTCCTCACTAGACTCACCCTGAGGAACCGCTCGTCTATCCTAGAGCCTAGGAATCCTCACACACTCCACGCTTGTCATATATTTAGTCAATCAAGTGCTATGCATCCAAGTTTTGTACCATGTGGCATGTAAAATGCAAAAGTGTATGAACATTATGTGAAACCATTTTATGATTAAAAATCAGCCATGTGGTGTGCAAAGACAATTCTTTAATGATTTTCCAATCTACTCGCTGTTCCTGCGTTGCTAGAGACTAGCACAGAGTTTCCTTGTGCTAGTAGTCTTTTTAAACTTAAACTTTTATCAACCTATATGTTATGCATAACTTTACACATTAGTCTTCTTTGATCATTTAGAGGCACTTTATATATGCACCATATTTATGACCAACCCTTTATTAGAAGAGGACATTGAGATTTTGGAACTTAACCATTATATATATTGACCAAGCGCATTAGGGTTGGTAATACTTATTTTAGATCTTTAGTAAATGCATGAACCACCTTATTGAGGAATTCTAATGGATGACAACCCACATGTTGAGCACTTATCCTACTTTGTTTTCTACACATCAGGTCACGGGCAATTGAGGACAATTGTTATACCCACCTTAGGGTATGTTGCTAGGCGGCATTTATTTAGCCTAAGAGGCATATGTTCATAAGAGGTGTTGATCTTGAGAGGCATAGATGCATATGTTCATGAGAGGTGTTGAGTGTGCGAGGCATATTTTGTGAGTAGGCATTTATTTAGCCTAAGAGCCATATTTATATAAGAGGTGTTGAGCTTGAGAGGTGTATGATCGTGAGAGGCATTTAGCTTAAGAGGCACATGTCCACATTAAGCCTAAGAGGCATACGTCCATAAGAGGTGTATTATTCATATCCACAAGAGGTAGATTATTCAACACATGAGACGAAAAAGAGAAAATCATAATATTGGGATAGGATGGAGATTTTGGGACCAATCCCTACCCCAATTATTCGCATTTATTTATGGATGTCATCGAATTTATTTATTTGTAAAATACATGTTGATGGATGGGTTTTTATTTTTATAGCATCGCCTACATTGCTTGTTGATTATTCATTGTAACACATAATGCCATTAGCATTGAATAATTATTTAGACATAGAGTTGTATTATTTATTGTGAAAAGGCTTAAGAAATGTAGTGCAAAAAAGCAAGCAAAAATCTTGCAGTATTTCAGTAAACATGGCTATTTTTGGGCATAATAATAATCAGATCATTAAATACGCATATTGACAGAGCCCTCTCAATGCATGGGGAGATTGTACCCAATATTAGTATTGTGTGCTCTCTCTTGCTTTTTATGATGTTCATGCTTTCTTTCTTTCTTATCAATTTGTTGTGTATGAAGATTAAGCCATGGTTTGCGGTTCCAATACATCTTGGACCGTCATTATGAATACAACCTATTGAACTTTAAAATGGGAATTCACATTACCAATTCTTAGGGGAACGTGATGTATCGTATTCACCACTTGTTTATTCATTGAATTTACAAGACTTTGAGGATTTGGTGTCTTTTACCTGTAAATTTGAGAACAATGTTGGATTGTTTAGTATGATTTATTTTTGGATTGCCTTTATTCTAGACACATGATTATTGATAGCAATTATTGCATATGCTTTTACTAGTATGCAAATTTTAATGGAGACTATTTTTGTTTATGTACTAGATGCTTCCATTATTGTAGTTCAAATACTTTATTGAGATGGAGTTTGTATCATTGCATTATGTATTGCATCATTCTCATATGACTACAAGGGTTGCTTGATGGTCACCAAGTACTTGCTACTTAATTGTAATCTATTATGGGGTCAATTATATCCATCTTTTGTTTCAAGCATGTCTTCTACATGTTTCTATTCTAATTTGACAAATTTGAATGTGCTAGATTATAGCCCTTGTTTATATATATATATATATATATATAAAACTCCAAGCATCTAAAAAGCCAACAACAAATTGTATATACACAAGCCTTTCTTAAGATTAACTTGAAGGAAGCAAAATGAATACCATTGGTTTTAAGTGGATGGAACCTTATATATAAGATTTTGTACAATCATCTCATGATGTCCTTATTTGAAAGCAATCTCACCCTTGCATATATGTAACACTAGTAGTGCTTTGACACTAAAAAAGGGTTGGTTATTCAATACTCACAGTTTAGACAAACTACTTGATGGCTTGTGGCATTGGAATGATTAAGAAACTCTAATTGTAACATATATTTGTATAAATGTGATTTGCAATAGCCATATACTAGTAACTCATTCATTGTGCTAAGAAGTGAGGATTGAGTAGATAATTCACATGCTACAAAATGTATCCTATAATTGGAACAATTATACATAAACCTATTTTGTTTGTATTTTGGGGGTGGTCTTTCCTAGAAGAGAAATCACAAATAGGAAGAAGCAAGAAGGTAAAGTTTCCCAATACATGAATAGCTTGTTTCATTAGTTTTCATCTCTTTTTAACATACCTCTTGTTTCACACATCTAGACCTTAGTCTTGATCCCAAAAAAATTAATTGATACAAGTTGCAACTATATGGTGCTACTAGATTAGACACAACATGCACATGAGGGAGTTTGGCTCTCAATCTAACTAAATCATACATAATTTATTTTCCAAAAATTATGGGCCTTTTTCTCTTTGGATTTAACACCATGCTTTTCTAGGCAATAGTTGAGGAAGAGAGGTTGGCAAACTCAACCGTGAGAACCTCAGCTTGGTGGAGAGTGTCATCAAGGTTGCTCTTGGTAAATCGGGAGGCCTCATGAGTCCTTGATTGTCCATGGCCATTAGCATCCTCTAGGTTGCCCTTGGCAATTGACGCCACATGTATGGTAAAGCTTTCAGCCTCCTCTCTAATTTGTTGTGCCTTCCCATGGGTAAAAGGCATATATTCCCCTTTGCCTTACCTTTCAAGTTATAGCCAAAATGGCTAGCTTCACCACTAGCATTCTTAGCCTTTCCCTTTTGGCTCTCAACTCCTAATTAGCTACATTCTTGATGTTGCTAGCTTGCTCATTAACCTCGAGGCTAATCTTTGGGGCCTCTCTCTCAATGTCCTCTTTGAACAAAACATCCTTGTCCTTGACAACCTTCATCACATGTTACACCTTGTCTTTCAAATTTTGTGTTGCTTCCATCACTAGGCCTCTAACATGCCATTCCTACAAATTTGGAGGCTGTTGACAATGAAGAATCCCTAATCTCAAATTGAGAAATTGTTAAAGCCAAGCAAGAAGAGTTAATGAGTAGATGCTAGGGAGCAAAGAGGGACTAAGAGTGGTAGGCTCTAATATTGATTGTTGGTGTAATTGGGATTGGGAAAAGGGGTGGTTATTGATAAGAAAAGATGTTAAGAAATAAATATGCCAAATTTGAGCATAATACACCTAATCTATTGAGAGTAGCAAGCTAAAGGGATACATCTTGATAAGCCTTATATTCGATCAAATATGCATCTCTCCTTATATACAAGCAAGACTTCCTCTGCAAGGTGTATACATGTGTCACCATCACACATGCCGCCTCACAAAGATCAATCCTAGTTGTCCTAAAATGTGTCACACTTGAGGGCATCCACTTTTACAATATCCCATAATGGTTGTTCATACTTACAAAGGAGATTGCATTAGCAATAGTTCACACACGAGATCACTTTATAGAGTGATAGATATTTAAAATTTGGAGGATATTTCCATGCATGTGAGACCCCTTTACATTGATGCTCCTATTAGTTTTCACAAAAACTTGTAGAGCTAAGGAAGTGTAATTCAAAATCCCACATGAAAACAGTGGACTAACAATCAAAGGGACAAAGGTATCAAAATTTTGTTGGGGGTAAAGGCGCCTCCGCCGTGCCGCCCCGTGTATTACTACACTGACAGTACCCGCCACTGCACACTGCAGGTGGCGGGCGCCCGTCACGTCACTTTATTCTTTATTCTTTTAGTGACAGTTTGAATAAAGGAAGGCCCGGTCACACATTGTGACTGTTGGAGTTCCCATTTCTTGTCTCTCTCTTTCTTGCTCTTCCTCTCCCGCCATAGCTCGCGTGCAAGCTTCGATCCTTCTCACCTTTCAACTGGTATCAGAGCTTGGCATTCTCTTGCTCGAGCTCGACTCGGTGCTTCCCGACCTTCTCATCGACTCGCTTCACGCATTGGGTCTCCATCTCGGCAGCCATAGCCGACCTCTTGAGCTCCCGACTCTCCCCGGCTTCCCGAGCTCCATCCTGGCCTTCTTGAGCTTCATCAGGGCCTTGCGCTTGAGGTATTGCTTCAGCATTTGCAGGCATTTGAGTGTATTCTCAGATTGAAACAGGGCAGGAACAAAGGGCAGCCACTCTTCTTGAGCTCCATAGCTCATATCTTCCCTCCCCTTTGCATTGGGCCTTCATGGCTTGGTATGTGCCTACCTTGGGCCATCATTGAGCCCCCCATTACCCCCTTTTCAGCCCATGTGGAGCAACAGCAAGTTCAGCACCAACAGGGCAGATTGCATCATTTTTTCCAGGCTGTGAGCACTCATCTACTTCAGCTCCACACTTGGCCATTGCTTCTTGCTCTCTACCTTGATCAAGAGGGCTATAGACTTCATGTTTGATGTCATTCAAGCTTTGGGTATTGGTCTTGATCTTTCGGGGCTGATTTCTTCAGATTTGGGAATGTCATAAACTGTCATAACAGGCTGAAAACAGGGCAGCACCATTGGCATTAGCGTTTGTTGCTTATACTCCATTCCGGTTGTGCTATTTGATGCCCGTATGCGGTCTACATGATGCCTAGTGCCTTGGGAATGTATGCACATGATTATGCCATGATTTTGGCTTGAAATATTGGCTGATTTGGGACTGTTATTTACTGTTATACAGTGCTGGAAACAGGGCAGCCACACTTGGCATTGGCATTTAATGCTTATACTCTACTCCGGTTACCTTGTTTGATGCCCGTATGCGGTCTACTTCCTACCCGGATGTATTGGGGATGTATGCATTTGGTTTGACCATGATTTTGGCTTGAATTTGGGGCTGAAATCTACTGTTTAGAACAGTAAATACATGCTGGAATAACAGTGGGCTGAAGGTACTTTACATGCTTTGGCACTTACCTACCGATACCGGATGTATGCTTTGAGCTTTGGCATGATATCTCTGACATTTGGGGACGACTTGGAGCATATGTATGAGATTATGGGATGCTTTTGAGCTTCGCATTAGCTCCGTCTTCACTGGCATTTGGACCGACTCGGCATGCTCGTGGACTGCCTATGCCTCATGTCTCTGCTTGACAGTTAGGCTTTTGCATTACATGCTTTGGTTCGTGACATATGCTATTTGGTTCGTGTATGCCATACCGACATTTGGAGCTTGGATTTGGATGTATTTGAGCATTCCCGGCTTACTTGATCACTGATCTTGGTTGCTATTTGGATGTCATTGAGTTGACCGAGAGCTTATTTGGGCTTATGTATTGCTTCATGGTTAATACGACCGGTGCTTCATGTATGTCATGCTCTCTCGGATGCGCTTGATGCATTGATAGGGTCACTTATCACTGGTGCTTTCTCTTGGGTTGTTTGAGCTTCTGAGCTCGCTTTGTACGCCTTTTGTGCTAGTGGGAGCATTTTACATGCTTTCTTGACCTTTGACAGTTGCATGCTATTGGAGCACTTACATGTATTTGAAGCAGTTTATGTCTTGAGCAGCTACATACACATTGAGACTTTGGGATCATACTCCGATCTTTATGGATATGCATTGATGTACTCTTGGTTCACAGGATGCTTATGAGCTGAGTCTCATATTTGGATCTTTCTCTTTGAGCAGATACCTATTTGTGTCAGGTTTTGGCAGTTACAGGAACACTTTGCCTAGAGTGTCTGGGGGTGTGCCTTTCACTGGCAGATGTTATTTTGACATGCTTGGTGTTGAGCTCATGTTCTTTTCACTGTCATTGGCCTTGCTTATGTCCGTTTCATGCCGGCTTTGGACCTAGCATTGTTTGCTTGACATTGGATCCTATTTTGGGACAGTTTGCTCTCTAGACTGCATACCTGCAATTTATTACAGCAAGCAGTTATTGGTGGACTGAGGTGTACTTTTCATGCTGAAATATCCTGATTTGGTGTACCGCACCTAGTACTAAGTGGGCAGCAACTTTTGGCACACTTTGCTCACCCTTTGGACCCCGTTTTGGTCATTTTTGGGCAGTTTCTGTAGTAAAACAACAAGCAGTTTTGGACTGTTTGGGCATTTCCAGCCTGCATAATGGCTTCATCTTCGCATGATAGTGCCATCTTTAACATTACAAAGTTGGATGGTACCAACTACTCTTACTGGAAGAGTCAAATATGGCAGGTTTTGGTGCAGAAATCTCAGATTAAGCCACTTCGGTTGAGTGGGGAGCAGCCTGAAACTATGGACATTGACGACTGGCTTGAACTTGATGAGCTATGCAAGTCCACGATTGTATTGTCTCTCACTGAACAGGTACATTATAATGTATTTGAGGAAGCACAGAGTGCATGGGATCTATGGAATAAGATCAAGAATCTTTATGATAAGAAAAGTCCGGCGAGTCAGATGTACTGGTTGAAGCAGCTTATGGATCTGCGCATGAAGGATAATGCGACTATGTCTGCTCACTTGAGCCAGTTCCATGCTATACTGAAGAACCTGACTTCGCAGGATATCACCTTTGGAGAGGAAGTAACTCCTCTTTTCTTGCTTGGAACTCTGAATGAGTCATGGGATGTATTCCGCACTGCTCTTTGTGCCTCTAGTGCTACTCTAAAATTGGCAGATGTTGAGAGTGCTCTTCTTCAGGAAGAGGTGAATCGCAAAAACTTGGATGCCTCTCGTGGTAGTCATGCTTTGACAGTTAGAGGCAGGAATGACAGGTATGACCGTGGTAATGGCCGAGGCCGTGACTCGCAGAAGGGTCGGTCTAAATCTCGTGGTGGCAAGTCGCGTAGTAAGTCGCGTGGACGCAATGCAAATGTCACTTGTCATCATTGTGGGAAAAAGGGCCATATTAGACCACAGTGTCATGAGTTGCGCAATGAGAAGCGCAAGGATAAGGGGAAAGATAAAGTGCAGGAGAAGTCCTCTGATCGCAGCATAGTACCTGCGAAGTCCAACGTCAAGATTGAGGAAATTAATGTCACGCAGACTGAAGAGTCCGATGGTGGTGATGAGTTTATACTTGCAGCTAGTTCTTCTGATGCTTCACACTTGACTGAGACACCTAGTATGTATGCACAGTGCTGGTTATTGGATTCAGGTGCGTCCTTCCATGTGACGCCTTACCGTGAGTGGTTTCACTCTTACCGTACTGTATCTGGATCAGTCAAACTTGGAGATCACAGGTCTCTTGATATTGTGGGCTGTGGAGATATTCAGTTGCAGTTTTCCACTGGCAGTTCCTTTTTGCTCAGGGATGTACGTCATGTACCTGCGCTTACGCGTAGTCTTATGTCTGCAGGACAGTTGGATGATGCAGGATTTCATGTCTGTTTTGGGGATTCTACCTGGAAGATTACCAAAGGCAGACTTGTGCTTGCTAGAGGCGCCAAGGCTGGCAGCCTCTATCCTCTTGTTGTATCTGGGTCTTCTGTAGACCATGTTTTGGCAGTGGGCTCTATCCCACATGTATCACTTTGGCATGCCCGTTTGGGGCATATGTCTTTGAAAGGAATGAAAATGTTATCTGGTTTGCAGTATCTTCCGCCTTTGGATTATGCATGTTTTGACTCGTGTGATCATTGTCTTTATGGTAAGCAGAATAGGTCTACGCATAAGAAATCGGGTAGGCCACGCATGAGTGAGCCCTTGGCATTGGTGCATTCCGATGTTTGTGGGCCTATGCCTTGCATGTCTATGGGTGGCGCGAAGTACTTCGTTACCTTCATTGATGATTTTTCTAGGAAAGTGTGGGCTTATCCCATAAAGCAGAAGTCCGATGTCTTGGCAGTTTTTC
This sequence comes from Lygodium microphyllum, assembly GCF_053477565.2. Classification (NCBI taxonomy): domain Eukaryota; kingdom Viridiplantae; phylum Streptophyta; class Polypodiopsida; order Schizaeales; family Lygodiaceae; genus Lygodium; species Lygodium microphyllum. Next base: position 98,581,266 of record NC_141143.1, read on the forward strand.
AGAGATGGCTTGCTCTTGTTGAGAACCAGACTGGGTATAGGCTGAAATGCCTTAGGACAGATAATGGGGGAGAATATGTCTCGCATGCTTTTGAGCAGTTTTGTGATGACAGGGGTATTAAGCGTCAGTTGACCGCCCCTTACACCCCACCCCAGAATGGTTTGGCTGAGCGCATGAATAGGACTATTCAGGAGCGTGTGCGCTCTATGCTTAGCCATGCAGGCCTACCCCCGAGTTTTTGGGCTGAGGCAGTTAGTACGTCAGTGCATGTCATAAACCGATCGCCTTCCAGTGGATTGGATTTCCAGGTTGCAGAGGAAGTTTGGGCTGGTAAGCCACCCTCTTATGCGCATCTCCGTGTCTTTGGATGTGAGGCATTCTGCCATGTGCCCAAGGACAAGAGGAGTAAATTGGATCCAAAGGGCATTAAATGCATATTCCTTGGCTATGGTGAGTTAGGAGAGATGGGCTATCGCCTATGGGATCCGCAGGCGCGGAAAATAGTACGCAGCCATGATGTCGTCTTCCATGAAGACAAGATGCACAGGCAGCCTGAGAAGGTGGTTGAGATCCGCAGAGTGATCTTTCAGGAGGAGCCTAAAGCTCCAGCACAGCCAGTAGTACAGCCTGCAGCAGTTCCTCCACAGGGCCAGGATGTTGGACAGGTAGTTAGACAGGCAGCAGAGCGTGCGGTGAGACGGTCTGCTAGAGATAGACGTCCACCTGACAGATTTCAGCCCTCTATGCATTATGTTTTGGTTACAGATGCAGGAGAGCCTTTCACTTATGATGAGGCTATGCGCAGGGGTGACAGTCACTCCTGGGAGAGGGCTATGCAGTCTGAGATAGACTCCCTGCATAAGAATGAGACTTGGGATTTGGTTGCCTTGCCTAAGGGCAAGAAGGCTTTGCCATGCAAGTGGGTGTACAAGCTGAAAAGTACCCCTGGACACCCCAAGCCGGCATACAAGGCTAGATTGGTAGCAAAGGGTTTTAAGCAGGAACATGGTGTGGACTTTGATGAGGTCTTCTCTCCTGTGGTTAAGATGACCACCCTGCGCTTAGTCTTGGCTTTGGTTGCACAACTTGACTTAGATCTATATCAGATGGATGTCAAGACGGCTTTTCTACATGGGGACTTGCATGATGAGATCTATATGGATCAGCCTAAGGGCTTTGCAGAACCTGGCAGGGAGCACCTAGTGTGCAAGTTGAAGAAGAGCTTGTATGGCTTGAAGCAGGCACCTAGGGAATGGTATCATAAGTTTGATGCCTTTATGCAGTCACAGGGCTACAGCAGGAGTGCTATGGATCCGTGTCTTTACACGAAGAAAGCCCGTGATGGCAGTTTGCTTATCTTGGTACTCTATGTTGATGATATGCTGATAGTAGGGAAAGCTCATGATGAGCTAGATGCTCTTAAATCTCAGCTAAAGAAGAGCTTTGAGATGAAGGATTTGGGACATGCCTTACATATACTTGGGATGCGCATTAAGCGCGATAGGCATCAGGGACTTTTGTATCTCTCACAGCGGGAGTACATTCATAAAGTCCTTGAGCGCTTCCGCATGCTGGACGTAAAGCCTATTGGCTGTCCATTACCTTCTTATGTGAAGGTATCACAGGCCGATTGTCCGCAAACAGATGAGCAGAGGGCCGAGATGGCTAAGATCCCTTATGCATCACCCGTGGGCAGTTTGATGTATGCCATGATAGCCACTCGTCCAGATATTGCACATGCAGTTGGTGTTGTGGCACGCTATATGGCTACACCTGGCAGCAGACATTGGGATGCCGTGAAGGGTATCATGAGGTACCTGAAGGGCACAGCAGATATGTGTATTTGCTATGGCAGCCAGGATACAGGGGTCGTGGGGTACACTGACTCCGATTATGCAGGACATGCAGATAGTAGGAAGTCCACTTCTGGCTATGTATTCACCTATGCTGGAGGGGCTATCTCTTGGATGTCCAGGGTTCAGAAGTGTACGGCTTTGTCTACCACTGAGGCCGAGTATGTTGCAGCCACTGAGGCTTGCAAGGAGGCCATATGGTTAGGCCGTCTAGTTGCTGACCTTGGGATTGATGCTACCCCTACACTGCATTCGGATTCTATGAGTGCCATTCAGTTGGCTAAGAATCCGGTCTTCCATGCGAAGACGAAACACATTGAGGTGAGGTATCACTTCATACGTGGTGTTGTGGAGGACATGTCTGTTGACCTTGTCAAGATCTCCACTGACGAGAATCCTGCAGATTTGCTCACGAAGAGCCTCACTACTGAGCGCTTTGCCTTCCTCAGGAGGTTGATGGGCGTTGGATGAGATGTCACCTTTCCTCACCTATGTACATTTGTACTGTCTTTTCTTTTTCTTTTCTCTCTCACTAGGGCAGATTCGCCTTTAAGTGGGAGGTTGTTGGGGGTAAAGGCGCCTCCGCCGTGCCGCCCCGTGTATTACTACACTGACAGTACCCGCCACTGCACACTGCAGGTGGCGGGCGCCCGTCACGTCACTTTATTCTTTATTCTTTTAGTGACAGTTTGAATAAAGGAAGGCCCGGTCACACATTGTGACTGTTGGAGTTCCCATTTCTTGTCTCTCTCTTTCTTGCTCTTGCTCTCCCGCCATAGCTCGCGTGCAAGCTTCGATCCTTCTCACCTTTCAAATTTTGAACAAGTGATGGGTACTAAAGACTTCATATGAAAGCAATGAAAGGACTAATCATGGAAAGTATTTCAAAAAAAAGAGGATTCGATTATGCACATCCAACCTAATCCAATTGATGAATGTGAAAGCCTTCACAACAAGCAACATTACCAAAATTCAAATGATATTTATGAATGTTGCCACCATAATGAGATTATCATTATGCTTCAAACGAGGATGTGAGCAATATTCAACATGTTTATTTTTAAAAGTTTCTCTATGCACATTACAATTCTAGCTTGTCTAACTTTTTATTCTTTTCATTTAAACGCGAAGTGGTCCACTTGAAGTGGTCACTATTAATGAGTTGAAATAAGTTGTTTAGATAGTTGGTGAACTTGGCTCAATAAATCAAGAAAAAATGGTTTTACAATTTTCCTCCTTTGCTTAGATAATCTAATTAGACTTAGACTAGTGTTCACTAGGCCACTTCACTTCTCTCGTATCTTCCCATGTCTTCTCTCTCCTCTATTTTCTATTTTCTCCTCTCTTCTTTTTACTCCTCTCTCTTTCTTTTATTTTTCTCTCTTTTTAAATTTTCTCTCCCTCTTTTTTCTTCCATTTTCTCTCTCATCTTTTTCCTCTGTCTCCTTGCTTCTTTTCTTTTCTTTGGTCTCTCTCTCTCTCTCAACAACATCATCATCATCCATGTTGCATGCTTTTTGCTTCCTCTTGTGTTGTCCCAATGCTGCCCAGTGGCATTACCCTCGCCAAGCCTTGCCTCTTTTGTTGCTCAACCCCGCCTCTCCGTAGCCATGTGGTACTTCTTTTGTCTTGCCTCCTTTGCTACTTGCTTGCTAACTTCACCTATTGCTTGCATGCCTCCTTACTTCTACTTGTTATCTCCATGCCATCCAACCCCTATTTCCCTTATTGATTCTATTGTTGCCTTGCTTGCCCACCTACAGACATAGAAATATCAAAAAATAAGCATTATTGATCTTGTAGAGAGAGAGAGAGAGAGAGAGAGAGAGAGAGAGAGAGAGAGAGAGAGAGAGAGAGAGAGAGAGAGAGAGAGAGAGAGATTGAGTGAGAGAGAGAGAGAGAGAGAGAGTGTGTGTGTGTGTGTGTGTGTGCGTGTGTGCATGCATGCATGGTGAGGGACATGGTTATGAGAAGTTTCTTGTATCCTTTCCCCTTCTTCTCCATCCATCTCTTTGGTGAATGCAAATGAGAGCAAGAGTGTGTGAGTTGAGAGAGTGAGGGACGTGGATCGTGAAACCTTGATATTGTCTTTGTCTCCTTGAGCTAATTGTTGGTATCTCCTCTCATTCGTGGCAACAATGAAAGCAAAATCAAGGGCGAGGAATCATGTGTATGGATCAAGGACATGGCTTGCTAATACAATGACTACAAGATGATAAGTATAGGTAAGGGCATTCTCTCATTGCATTTGATCGTAGATCTACGTGGCATGAGTAGGCAAGGTAAGAGATAGCTATGTACATTGTAGATTGAGATTCTTGAATCAATAATAAGGATGCGTTAAATGCTCCCAATGTCAAGCTCGTAGGGTATGAAATTTTGGTTTTGTTGCCAAAATTGAGGACACATTGACCTGGAAGTCATTCACATGCAAATTTGTTAGTAGTCCTACTTTTACTTTTTGATATTTTTAGTCTTGGGCAACTTGTACCACTAAAGATAATCCATTGCACATGTTTAGATCCACCCAAAGTTCTCATTAAGTCATTAGAACTTAATAATTGATACTTAGAGTATTCTAGAGACCATTTCTATTCCTAGAAAACCTTATAAAGACTTATTGTCATGTGTCCATATCACATACTTCATGAAGTTATGACAAATATTATCCCATATGTATATAGTCAAATTCCTTGTAAATGGTCTTTCTTACGGTTTTCCTCTAGTAAACATGTAGCCACATGACAACAAGTTCCTACCATATTCTTCAACATAAATGCAGGAATCGATCGGGTAGCAATGGTCTAACTTCACCTTTGAGCTACATTACTACTCATATTCTATATATAATTGTTGGAAGACATGGTGTACAATAGATTTTCCATTTAGACACCCTTCTTGGGCCAGAGTCCCCATTGCAACTACATGAATTGGTCAAGGAATATCTTCTTAGCAAAGGATGCCTTCAAGAACACTTAGGCCACTTCTTGAGTGATCTATCTTCTTTCATGTAGTCATTTGTATTTAGTCCAAATATTACATTTAAAAAAAGAGAAAATAAAAGAAAAGAAAAAGAAATAGAGAAGCACATTATAGATTGATGGCATGTAGGGTGACCCCTTAGCCCACTCCCTCACATCACAATCTCAAGGCACATTAAGGGCAGATGGGACATCGCGAGTATGCTTAGACAACCTGCTACCCTAAGATCAACACAACACTATAACTTTGCACGGACTATGTCTTCAAGTGTGGGATAATATTCCAAGTTTACTTGGAATTCGACCCAATATCTAGTTGCACATGTACACACACCAAGCACTCCACAAGTAAGGTAGACACACCCCATAGAGAGAGCATAAGCATGTATACTAGACCTGTCAACATTGGTGGCCGATAACAATCATCATCCATCAAGCATTAGCCAACCATCGCTCCATCTCTCTTCAAAACTACTTGTCAAAGCATGGTCTTTCAACATTGCCATTCCAAGCCTATTCCCTCATCCTTCAGCATCATCAACACACCATCCCTCCTCTCTTAGGGCTCCTCATCAATTGTCCTAGTCTCTCTCACTTGTATTAATTCTACTTTACAATTCTTTGTTTTATATAGAATAGAATTGTTCTAGTTTGGACGTCACTTTTAGATATTGGCTCGCCATAGCAGTGGAATGTGCCAATAAATCCAGTTCCTCCCATATATCTACACCCATGTTCTCAAGCTTAATTCCACTATATTTCATTGGCTCCACCTACTTCTTTTCGACCAATGCATTGTATATTTTCTATTTCTAGTATGAAAAGTTTATTCCATCAAATTGTTTGATATTGAACAATGCATTCTCTTAAGTTGATGAAGAAGTTATAATGATAAAAGTCATATCTACACACCAAAACAACAAGATACACCCAACTACAAGCTCAAAATAGACCAATAGACTACAAATGGAGCACTTTGGCTTTCCATCTCCTTTGCTACCCCAAAATCTTCTATGTAGCCATCTATGCACTTTTATTTCCCCTCCTCTTTGACATCTTGTGTGTCACATATACCATCCCCATAGCACCACTTCATAGAGGAGGAATGTTTGTGAGAAAGGCAGAAGGCTACAAAGAGAAGGAGTGGAGCCACTAGGAGGAGTGGAGCCACCACAAGTGGAGATAGAGAAGAAGATTCAATCATATGTTGGATAACGGGTAAGAAAGAGAATTTAATTTGAATTTGTTGCATCTACATATGATAGAGGGTTTAACTATGCATTGAAGAGAAAGAGAGTGGGGGGAGGCTGCCTCACATGTTTACAAGGAGGGGTGGAGAGAGAAGATTTAATGGGAGATAGGTAGTAAGCCACATTCGTGATTAGCTATCACATTAATTTAAATTCCTAGCTAAAATGATTAAGGCTATTGGAATGAGGATGGTGCATTAAATTCATTGGTTTTCTATGAATCCACTTTTGTGCTCAATGCACAATGCACACCACTAGTGCGCACACACGTAGACACATATAAGTGTATAGGAGATCTTCTTTTCTCTTCTCTTTGATCACTTGACACTGTACTATTCACAAGGGGGGACATGAGAGGAAGAAGTAGAAAGGAAAGCAATGTATATAAGTGTTCAACCATGTGCACCACATTCATGCATAGAGTACAATGCATATGCACACATGCGCAGTGCATGGTGCGCACCTATACTACATCCCTACACACAATTATACGTAACACCTGCACTTAGCATAATATAAAATTTATGTTCTCATTATGTCTCTTGGACAATATCCAAACTAGTGCACTGGTGTATAGTACACGTGTGTGGCACCCCACACTCAAACATAGCATCAAACTTACTAAGCACACTAAGTCTTGTCTTGCATTGCATTGATTTACTTCAGCACATACTCATGTATATGCGCAACCCTACACTTGGATATACCAAACTCATTAAGCATATTAAGTCTTGTCTTGCGTTGTATAGATTCACCTAAGTACAAATTCACATATATGCACGACCCTACACATGTACCCCTATGTACTCATAGCATGTCTCCTCTTTTCCTTTTCTCTTGCATGGCATCTACCCTATTCACAAGGGAGGGTTGGATAAGTGGGAGAACAAGAGAACAAGGCATCCCATAGTGTATTGTATCTCATCCTAAAATCCTACATTAGTAAGGATTCCATCCCAATGCACACACCCTGTGCACCAAATTTGCCATGGTGTGCACCTCCTTAGTGCACAATATCCTCACAACCCATCACTGCTTGGTGCACAATGAACAATGCACATACATTAGTGCACACATATAGTAGTGCACCCATACACAAGCAACCATTAATGCACCTACCTACATGCACTTAGATTATCCAGGATAGAGTGCACCCATTATCTAGCCTATTAGGACATTAGTTTCTTATATAGAATCCTTGTTTATGATCCCCCGCTTAGTGCATAGTACATGATGCATGATGCATAGTGCACAAATGCACATGTATGCATGCGAGCACACAACACCCTAGTACACGGAAAACAAACATGTGCTTAAATATGTAGCAATTGTCTCTTTTTTCTCTCTCACTTGATCAATGCGCTCATCTTGTTCACAAGGGGGAGTGAAGGGGAATGAAGGAAGGAAGAACAGGCACCTTGACTGCACTACCGCATGCCCTTACAAATGTAGGTAACCCACTATAGTAATTTTTTGCACCTACTATGGAGCATTACCCTTGATTAACTTACGTCCACTATTATCCCACCTTAGTCTCCCACTAGCACACTACATAGTGCACTAGTATATGGACTAATGCATAATGCACGACACATGATGCACATTTTACACAAATGGATAGTGCAAACTCCCATTAGGCACTCCCAATCACACCCATCACCCTCACCTAGTATACACATTGTACACCAAACCTCACATTGAAGCTTGTAGCACCCCACATACTATGTAGTGCATATGTGCACATTGCATAACACATGGCATATGATGCACGGTGCACAAGCTCCCATCTATATAGTAGCTACATTTATTCAATTATACTGTATAGTTCTATATACACGACCCTTAGGATATCCGCAATCATAGTGCTCTAGTATATGAATCACTACATAGTGCACATTGCATGGGACATGATGCATACTAAACACCTGCACATGAGTGCATAAACACCTCATATCCAACCTACCTAGTGCACACCCACATTCTGACACCCATCCACACACATTACATCCTCGTGCACTAATCTGTCACCTCAGTGCATAGTACATAGTGCACACGAATTGGTTCATGGTGCACCATGCACCGCACAATAGCATATTACACCTAGATTCACACACCTAATACATCCCACCTTAGATCAACCTAGGAAATCTTTAGGATATAATTGCATGTAGAATATTGCACAAAACCACTTAATTTGTTGAGCATATGTACACTATCTAGTGCACGCATGTTTACACACAATAACTATCCACAACTCTCTTTTCATGTCATTCTACACGTATTCCATGAGCCTAAGGAATGAGAATCAATATGGAATGCTTAAAAACTACTTTGATGGACTTGGACATTATCTCAAGTGCATATTACACAGACACAAATTCTTCTACCCAACAACCTTTAAATTGGTGTGCATACCATGCCTTGAGGACAAACAGATTGGATGCATGTACTGTCCACAAAGAATTGTCATTCATCGTGGAAGGGGAATATCAAGAAGCTCATAAGCATGTGAGCTAGAAGGGCATTCAAGAAAACAACGTGTGTATGATTGCATCTCATCAAGAAATACTCTTTGTGCTAGTGCCAATATTGAATCTTGGCTCAAGTGCCTAGCCACTACCTAACCCTAGAGACTATTCCACTATTAACACCTTCTAGGAAGGCATGAGGGAGGCATGACAAAGAAAGCACACAAAAGAATGACAAAGAGTTAAGACTTTTGAAGGACAACAGAAGTAGAAATTAGAGTGACTATCTAGCACATTTAATTTTTGGACAAGAAAATTAGCTTGAAATTGTTTCATAAAAGAGAATTTTCTCACTCTTGAGAAAATTCTAAAAATTGAATGAGGCATGAGCACAATAGATATTGGCCTACTTTTTTAAAAAATTGTAAACAATAAAAGAGTGTATGCAACATAAGAGAAGATCGATCTAAGCTAGTGCAATGGGAGGGTACCCAAGAAAACCAAGGCCATGTATAAAAGCTAGAAAGTGACTGGATAAGCTCATTCTTGTGGTATAAAATCTTGTGAGCATTCTTCTTACTTCTTACACATATCTTGGTTGTGAGGGAGAGGGAGATATTGAAAGAGAGGGGGGGGTGTGAGGTAGAGTGAAGGATTGGTGCAAGAGAAGTTCTTGCCTTTTCTTCATCTTCATCTTCTATATGCGGAGGTTGCATGGTATAATTAAAGTTATACATGTGGAGCTTTCTTAAGGTGCATTGCTTGGATCATGGAGCCATCGACCACCCATTTTGCAAAGATACCACAACAATAAAGTAAATTAGTGAGTTCACTACATTTGTTTGGAGAGCTTGCGATGATTATGTGATAGATTAGTCATAGTCATGTTGCTTGAAGTGCTTGATACGACAAGAGTTCTGTTAAGTACAGCATGTGTGGCTTGTGAAAGTGATGATATTTTGGTTCCATTTTGAGATTAATAGAATCAAGTAACTAGGCATATGCTCTCTATGTCGAGCAATGGAATATGAGCTTACACTTCGAAGCATCACACAAATTAGCCTAGGATGAGCAACTTGAGAGGAAATTTATTTATTTCTTGTGTGTTGTATTTTCTTTGTGATTGTAGATAGATTGAATTTTTAGGAATGAATTAATCAAGTAGCACTGTGAGTTAAGAGCACTAGCACATATTATTTGAAAATCATGTTTGCACATAGTACACCATCTCAAATAAGAAGTTGTTGCTTTCTGAATAGTCAAAACATGTTCAACAAAGTGATGAAATGGGTAGGATAGTAGAATATCACAAACTTAGAAGATTGCACCAATGGTAGGAATCCTAGGTCTTGCAACCACAACATGGGTGCATGTGCTTGTGAAGTGGATGCAATCTCCCAACTCCCATAACCAATCAAGATCCTAGTCCTAGCCTCTCTCTTGGTATAGAAAAAATCTCTATCCTTGATTTGATGAACCATGTGATTCAACTAGTCAATTGAGAGACCATGGGGATCATACTAAGTACAATGGAGAGAGCTAAAATATTGGGTAGAGCCTCAAATGACTTCTAGGTCACCACCAAAAACAACAACTGCTCACTTTGATATTTTGACCATGACCCTCAAAGATATGGGATAGAAACTTATGGAACTCCAAAGGCAAGGAACTCTAAACTAGTTGCTTGACATCAACAATGACACAAGACAACAATGCACAACCATATGAGCAAAAATGGGTAACATTCAAAGAATATTGTTGAATGCTAGAGCCATAGGATCCTCACAAGATTTGCTATTAGATCTAGTACAATGACACTTGCTTACCTGCATTGATATGCTACAAGTAGGCATACACATAGCTCAAAAACTCTTAATGGGAATGGAACTCTTTAAACACATATTAATTGGGCTCATAGACCCACTACTAAGGATGTGACCAAAGCATTACTTAAGGGAATTTTCTATGAAATGATTTACAAAACTATGGCAGGTAACTTAGCTCTCAACTACTCCACCTTCAATGATGTGCTTCATGAGGCAATTCGTATCGATCATGTGTATTGAGAGAGAAGTAGACATAAGAGAGTCATAGATAATATCAATACCCTTAGTTAAGTTACAACTAGGTCGAAATGAATGACCCAAGACCTTATGGCTGATGTGAAAAATATAAGTAAGAGCTCTCAAAAATGATAGAAAATGTGAAGCTATCCTAATCTTATTGTCATAATATATAGTGCATTAATTATAGTGGAGACTACCTTCCCTTAGAGTGCTCAAGTCTAGCATGAACATGCACTAATTATGGATGTCTTGGGCATGAAGCCACCTACTATAGAGCTCCACAAAGACTTATAGGACCTAACCCCAACTTTGGCTATCCCCAATATAACTAAGGTTTCAAGTATCCAAGATAGTTGCAGCCTCTAGCCCTACCAACTTGCTTGGAGCAAAGATAAAAGGCAATTAAGGAACCAAAAAATGAAGAGGTTCACCCTATCCTGATGGATGAGGCTCGTGCTTATTATGATATTAGGATGAGGAATGATCTAAACTAAGGAAACAATAGCTTGATGGAATTATGAACAACCAGGACACATGTCCTCATGCTACACCCATAGAGGTAAGAACAACCTAAAGAAAACAAAGCAGACCAATGTTGCTCTAAATGTGGAATCATATACATGTATTAGGATTTCCGAAGATGGAAAGCTAGTAGTAACAAGGTAATCATACCCTTGGTGCCATTGAGTCTCTTTGCTATTGAAATGATCAAGGACAAAGATGTCCTTCCCATTCCAGTCAAGGTTATCACTTGACTGCAAAGTAAAAAATAAAAATAACCATTGACCATGGTAAATGGGTTGATTGATAGACAAGAAGAACATGAAGAAGAGGTGAAAGCATATAGAACTCAAGTTAAAAAGTGAAGGATTGACCATCCAACAAGGCATAGCTCTTGTGTCTAGTGCTAAAATGACAACATCTCAAACAAAGAAGACAACTACAACAAAGGTGGGAGAATATCTTGACCCTAAGTAGGAATTGGCCACAATTGAAGTAGGGAAAAAAGAGGTACCATCATTTGAGGCCATTTTGGAGACCATTAGTCTTCCCACCTTCTTTAACTCTTCACATAACTCTTTGCCTACTCAACCCCAAAACCTTGGGAACTCCACTACTAAATGCAAGAGCGAGAGACAAAACTCTATATTGGCTAGTAAATGCATGACCGAGAGAGATAAAACTTTTCAAAAATATAGAATAATACTAATTTCACTTATCAAGAATAGATCCCAATGTAATCTCAACCCATGCATCCACCAATGTCTCAATTCCACTCAAAATCTTGATGAAAGGAAGCCCTGCTACGATATGGTAAGCAATCAAAGTTTGGATGGATCGTATAGACTTTGCTTCACAAACCATAATCCATAACCCAACTATTCAACCATGTCTACCCTAGGAGCCTTGGGGATTAATACCTCTATGAAGGGACAAAGCACCATAGAACTCAAGTTAAAAAGTGAAGAATTGACCATCCAACAAGGCATAGCTCTTGTGTCTAGTGCTAAAATGACAACATCTCAAAGAAAGAAGGCAGCTACATCAAAGGTGGGAGAATATCTTGATCCTGAATCTTCACATAACTCTTTGCCTACTCAACCCCGAAATCGTGGAAACTCCACGACTAAATGCATGAGCGAGAGACAAAACTCTATATTGGCTAATAAATGCATGAGCGAGAGACAAAATTTTTCAACAATATAGAATAATGCTAATTTAACTTATCAAGAATAGATCCCAATGTAATCTTAGCCCTTGCATCCACCAACATCTCAATTCCACTCGAATCCTTGATGAAAGGAAGCCCTACTACCATATGGTAAGCAATTAAAAGTTGGATGGATTGTATAGACTCTGCTTTGCTAAACCATAATCCATAACCCAGCTATTCAATCGTGTCTACCCTAGGAGCCTTGGGGGTTAATACCTCTAGGAAGGGACAGAGCACCATGCATTACTTCTAGTAGAAGCCCTCAAGGAAATGTTGAGATTTGAAAAGAGTGTATTTTTTGCTTTTTTTACGTTGAATGGCTATTTTGGTGCATGATTTATTGGATTTGGTTGGTTTGAGAAGTGTTTTAGACATTTCTTATTATGGTTGAATAAGTTTGTTTTATTAGTTTATGATGACTTTTGGTTGAGTTTCGAGATGTGTTGATAGGTTTTGTTGATGGTTTAATTGGCTCTTATATGTTTTAATTATGTTTGTTTGGGTTTGTTTTTGGTTCTATTGAAAGGTTGAGAATGTGAAAGATTGAGTTTGAGCATGATTGATAAAAGGTTTTTTAGATGAATTGGAATGGTTTTGGTTGAATCTAAGTAGTTTTTTATTCTCTGTTAACCTTTTGTGGTGTTTTGTTGAGCTTCTATATGTCTCAATAAATTATCTATATGCTTATGTATATGTTCTATTGGATGCATCTCAAGCTTGGAAAATTTTTCTCACTTTGGAAAGAGAAGAATACAAGCTCAAACTAGCTTGTTTGAAAAAAGAAGTAGCAGTTGAAGACTTATATGAAGACTTGGAGTGGCAGTGTTAGTGATGAGCTCGAAAGCGACATTGTAGTGCCTTTGGTGACTCTCTGAATCACCCATACCCTTTGGAGACTATCTCCATGATCAAGAGAGGATTTTGGATATCCATTCTATTTTATTCTCATATATCAATGATTGAGAGTATATGAGAAAGAGACATTGAGTGAAAGATAGTCATTTCATAGGCTAATATGTTGTATATAAGAGATATTGTGAGAAAGCCATAATATGACATTTATGTGATTAATTCCATTCATATAATGGTTTATATGAGTTATTTTTCTCTTTTTCTACTAACTATTAAGACTATGTGATGTTTAATTGAAGATAAATCCATGGAAGATTATATCTATGCTTCCATTGGTAAAGATATTGAAGAGGATGAAGTCATTGCCATGCTATTCAATAGTGTGGATAAACCTAATAAAGGTTATGAGCAAGTGGTAGCAACCATAAGGAATGTGCCAAATAGAAAACTCAACTTAGTGGAAGTTGTTGTATGAGCAAGAGAATAAAATCAAAGAGAAGGCCCAAGAGACTACATCGAACCCTATAATCTTTGCACTCTATATAGCAAAGGATCTTTTAGGATTATAAAGGAAATCCCAAGTGCAAGAATTGCAACAAATTTCAACACACCGATAAAGAATGTTGGAGCCATAAAGTAAATTTTGTGAAAGAAAGAAACTCTACAGAATATCTTGAAACTCTTTTCTAAGTGGAAATATGTAGGCATTCAAGGGAAAACCTATGCTCTTAGGTTTTGTTCTTCTTCTTCCCTCTTTAATCTTAGAAGCAAGGAACAGTGTGTCTTCAATAGGGGCACATGTCATCCTACTTGATCTCATTAGCATCATTGAAGCCTGAGTCACAAAAGAAGATAAAGTGACCATGTTAGCCCCTCAAACTCGAATGCTAATGACCTAGAGATTGATCCTAGAAAATTTCTTGTTGAAATCTAGCTATCTCTAGTGCTATACAAGCAAAAAGTACAATTTATGCATGTAGAGAAACCACTGTATGAAATAATAACTAAATTGGAAGAAGAGAGAAGGTTGGGAGGACAAGACCTACTATAGTAAGTTGCTAGGTTTACATAAGCACAAAGGGTTGATAGATAGAGCAAAGAGGTGGAACTTAACCAAGTTCAATTCATTTTGGCATTCATTAGGCATAGTAGATGAGGAGCAAATATAGACATAGAAAGAGTACTCAAAGTTGATCACATTGCACAGCCAAATTCTAGACTAAGTGATTGCTAGACAATTCAACCAATGAGCGAGTAGCATGGCATTAGTTACCTCAATCCTAGCTAGATTAGGAATTTTTCCTAACACCAAAAACCAAACAAAATTCTAATTCACAAAACAAGTTAAGAAATGTAAGACAAAAGATTATCTTTTTAGCTTTGTAGAGAAATTTGAGTAAGTCTATGAGACTAACAACCTCTAGGATGTGGCCCAAACATGCACAAGCCTTCTACCTACACTTAAGGGAAAAGGTGTACACTTGGTTTATTGGTCTTGACAATGCCAATGAGTGTAATGATTTTGATACACTGAAGGACCTCTTTATTAATAAATTCTCAAAAGTGGGATACATGGATAATCTAATTGTCAAACTAATGAATATCGGTCCAAAGGACAAAGAGGAGATCCCTGATTACATTCCCCACATTTGGAGTCTCTACAAAGGATTCCAATAGCTAAATGACCCAGTCAAAAGAAAATCTTCATTGTGTTTAATGGATTAAGAACAAGGAAATCTATAAAGAGCTAGCTAGCAATTCAATTTTGCAAAGAGACAGGCTAGTTAGGGTCTTTACAAAAGCAATCCATGTGGAATATTTGTTATAGGAGAGAAATATTAAAGCTATTTAGCCCACTGGTAACTTTACCATCCATAGTGAGAGAGCTATAATCTGCAATGAACAACCTATCATAGGCATCTAGGACAAGGGAAAAAGTATCGATATGGTGAAAAGAATGGCATAATGGTTATAATACATGTAGTAGTAATAGCTAGACTCTTCATCATCCTATGAAACATATACTTTAGTATTCATAACAACTCTTTTCTTCAGCACTATAGTTTGACAATGCAATAAATGGTAGGGCTTAAGTTAGAGCTTGCAAGAATTTAGGATGCACTACAATGACCCATAAGACCACACGTTCTATCCACTATGGTGGCAAACCGTCTTCCATCCAAATGGCTAGATTCACAACCACACACATGTACAAGTTAGGGAAGAGTGGGCCATGAGGCTGTACATTGTCGATTATCAAGAAGCTTGTTATATCCTCAGTGTTACCCATAACCATGCTATCCCATGAATAGATAGTTCAATTATGGATGAGGAGCTCTGCTCGCTCTATCAGTGCCCAACAAACAATGGCCTATATGTCCTCAAGTAGATATCAATGCAATAGGAATATCTAGAGCACATGGGCCCATAGTCACCCATCCACCAAGTGATGATCCCATATACTTCATGGAAGAACCACTCAAAGAAGAATTGTACGTGAATCCTTATATCACTTATGACAAAGAGGGATACTTTGTTGTGATGGATTTCTAACCGGTTCTAGTCATGGCTTTGGGAACATAATGAGTTTCTAGAAGGCCAAAAAAAAAAGCAAGTAAATAAAGTCACGACTGATTTAAGATGTTTGGAATGTGGCATCACATACCTATATATTGATTGCTCTAAGTGAAAACCCTCCACTAGCTAGTGATATACCATTAGTACCACTTGAACTCTTCAATGCCATAACACTTGATAACGATGCCATTCCTATCCCTTTACATCTAATGATCATGGCCCAAGAAAAGCATGTTGATATTTCAATGCCTGGACCTAGTAACTTGGATGCCTCATCCATAGGCAAAAAGAACTAGACAAAAAGAAAGAAGAGAACCAAAGAAAATTTAATGCTTAATAATCATAGCACCACAATGTTAACAAAAGAAAAAAAAGTTCGTGATGCATAAGTAAAAATGTATACTCCAAAAACGAATGAGAAGGGGAGTGCCAAGGTTTGAGAATATCCCAATCTCGAGTAACAATAGGATATAATTAATAATGTGAGAAGTTTGGTGAATGAGGCTCACGTATCTCCAAGATGCTAAACCCATAGTGGAAGAGGAGTTGCATAACTTGTTGACAGTGACTCCACCTACTTCTCCTACCTACATGGGGCTAGAGGAAAACCACATGCCCAATGCATCTCCTCTATAGGCAAGTGGAGATATGGCTAAACATCAATCATCGTAAGACCATTGGAAATTGAATATCAATGGATACATGTAGGAGAACCAAGTGCTATCTTGCTAGCTACTTTGACCTCAACATCAGTTTTCCTACCATTAGGACAATTATTAAAATAGAGCCCTTCACTCTAGGTTGCACTAAGAAGTGGATCAAAGGACCCATGCAATCGAATATACCAATCCCACAAGACCATCATGTTGACACACACATACATAATCTAACCCTAAACTCCACAATTAGGAACATGCAAGTAAATGCCTTCTAGGTAGAAATAGAGATGCATGTAGTCTTTCTTGTCATTGCATCAGGGAATTCCACTAGAAAAGGGATTGTGGTCACAAGAGTAGGGATTATTGTCCTTAGTAATGCAGTTTTGCAAGCTTGGTGCAATCCACCTATAGAGACTACGCAATTTCACAGCATGTTGTCCAACACAACAAAGGTCCAACCTTTTGGCATATTGAAGGATTGGCCTATAGGTTGAAGGTACATTGGTTAATCCAAAAGACATCATGATGAATTTGTAATGACCATACCTTGTGTTAAAGGAAGTTTTTGGAATGTCTACTTCTTTGATCCTTATCTAGTAATAATTTGATCTTAAGTCAATTTTTGAGAGTATCTTTGCACCTCAAAGATGGTCAAGTAGTTTGTCTATCCTTGGCATTAGATACTTGTTCTTGATTGTCACATGGTTTAGTCCATGGTAGTCATTGTAAAGACAAAGGGTCCCATCCTTCTTCTTTTGGAATAGCATCGAGGCTTCCTAAGGTGAATTACTTGGCCTGATATATCCTTGATCCAAGAGTTTCTTGAGTTTTTTTTCAACTCAATGGCTTCTGGAATAGACATATGATAGGGTCGCTTTGTATTGGAGCATCTCCTCCTAGTGTTAGTTTAATCTCATGATCAACTTCTCTTGGTGGAGGAAGTTATGCCATCTCTTTGGAAACACATTTGTGTATTCCTTTAGCTAAGATGGTACTTGCAAGCATTAGATTCTGAATAAAATTTATTGTTGTGAAGGGAGTCACCTACAAAATCCTACTTGGTTGACACTAGATGAGAAGGATTAGGATAATAGCTTTTTCTCTAAAAATTGCATATAAATGTTAGGATTGAGATGGTTACTTGGAAGACTTTAATTGTCAATCCCAATGTCATCTCTACCTTGCTAAAGGTGACACTAAGACCACATCAAACTATGGCTCACTCATGAAATATATCCCTTGTCCTGACGACGAGTGAGATTGTATGCATATCCTTGCTACCATTGACTTGCCTTTCCTAGATGATAAGGATGATTATAAATGAGTGGCTACCACAATTAATCATATCAAAGAGCAAAGAAAAACAATGAATTCCATAGACCAATACCTACTATCAATTTGAATATGTATGATGGTGAGATGTGCTAAAACAACTCCTAGCATGATCTATCATGTGTTTGAAAATAAGTTAGAGCTAATTAAGATCCTAATCTTTTTGAAAAAAAGGACAACATGAAAATCCTAATGCAAACCTAAACCACTCAAAGAGCTATTAGAAGTGAACGATGAAAGTGGACCAAAGTACATGATCTAAACCTCCTCTATAGCTAGGCCCTTCTCGAAAAGAACACTGAGTTAGAAGAAGAGACAATGATGGATGATGAGTTTTCTGATGTAGAAGATAGTGAATGTGCATAAACTAATTGTGAATCATGAGAAGAAGCCTAAACTATAGGACTCAAAACAATCAACTATGATGCTAATGGGCACACAATTTAATATATCATTGTCAACCCTAAACCTTGTCAAGAGTGTAAGCATGTGAACTCTCCTTATGCTGGAGGGGATAAGGGTAGCTAAGTGTGAATGGTCTTGAGGGAAAGGGAAAACCCTAACCCTAGCTAGCTAGGGCTATCTAAATAGCCCATGGGTCTACATCAATTGATGAGTGAGAATGACCCAAGTTGTACTTTCATGAGCAACTTAATAAGCAAGACTTATTCTTGTACTTTTGAGCTCTTCTCTCCCTCTTGTGCACATCTCAATGTTGCTTCACTCTAATTTTCCACATGGTACCAGAGTCATTTTTGATCTCTTTAGCTTCTTTTAGCATCATCCATCACTAAGTGCACATGAGCCTTCATCTTCTTCATCTTATCTCTTGACCTCCATAGCCACAGCTTGACCCCCTGACCTTGGAGGAGCTTGTGTGGGCAAAGGAGGAAATATTACCTCCTGATTTCTTCTAGAGACTTCACGCCTAGCTTAGGGTGCTCCAGGATGGCACATCAAAAGTGAACATTGGGTGACAAAGAGGGAAGCATTGCTAAGTTCTCAAAAAATGGCGTAGTCCGAACAGTGTGACGTTTTTGAGCCTGGTGCAATCAACAAGTGGTGCAATCACTCTAGCTACGATAGGGCTTTCTTAGCCCCCCCTAGTGGGCCATCTCTCTCTAAGAGGGTTTGATCTCATTCCACTCCTACTGATGAATGTGACCAAAACCCTAACTGTGGGTTTCCTGGCAGCTATGGCCAAGAAGTTTCAAGCTTTCCTACTCTCACTCTTTTCAATCTGGGAATCATTAACAATGATTCTAATCACTAAAGCATGTGCTATGAAGTGTGTTTCTGATCTATGAACAACTCCATCACTCGGGGGACATCATAAGCTCACTTAGAAGCTAATTCTCAACACCGGTAATCAATCAAGTATCTCACTAAGCTTGACAAGGTAAATACCTAAACATCTCAAGTGGTCTTAATCTTGAGGTGAGTGCTTCTAAGCATTGAAAAGGCATTTAGTGACATTATGGATGCTGCCTTATGATGAAACATGAACATGGATGTAATTGAAATCTCCTCAGGCTCTTCACCAAGTGTCGAAGTTATTAATCGACCTTGCTCAACCAAATATTCATTCGCTAAACCACAAGGTTGGGAGAAGCTAACCTATTAATCCTTCTAGCCTAAATGATGTGGAAGATGATCAATGAGCTCAAGCTATTATCATGCTCCACCTTGATGAATCCTTAATACACCATGTAGATCAGCACTCTACTGCCAAGGCCAAATGGGATGAGTTGGAAAAAATCTATGGTGTCCATGGAAAAATTTCACATACTTTTCTTAAAATTGAAATTTTCAGCCTAAAATATAATGCAGGGGAGAATCTTGGAAAATTTATCTCCCATATGAAGGGGCTTATGGCCCAACTAGCTTTCATATAAGCACCAGTCCCAAATCCCATCTTGGAAGGTACCATCCAATCATGCCTAGATGAAGAGAAGAGGAACCATAAGGAGGGCACTTCAGCATATACTTCCCATGAGCAAGTGTTAGTCCATACAGTTTCTACAAAGTGCTCTTTCTGTCATTAAAAAATGGCATATTGTAATAATTGCTAGAAGTACCTAGAAAAAATGAAATGCAATAAATGCAAAAAGATTAGGCATATTACCAATAAGTGTCCCAGTGTTCTAGAACCACCTAAGGAATTATTGGAGGCTAACTTTGCTTCCCAATCAACTGAAGATCAACTCTTTTGAGTCTTGTAAAATCTCTACCTATAACCATCTTTTGTAGTCTGATTCATAAAGACATCTCAATGGATTAAGGGGGGGCCATCCTGTCATGCTTTATCCAATGCCACTTTGCATTGGGGGGGTGTTGAGAGTGTAAGCATGTGAACTCTCCTTATGCTATAGGGGATAAGGGTAGCTAAGTGTGAATGGTCCTGAGGGGAAGGGGAAACCCTAACCCTAGCCAGTTGGGGCTATTTAAACAACCCATGGGTCTACATCAATTGGTGAGTGAGAGTGACCCAAGTTGTACTTTCATGAGCAACTTAATAAGCAAGACTTGTTCTTGTACTTTTGAGCTCTTCTCTCCCTCTTGTGCACATCTCGATGTTGCTTCACTCTCATTTTTCACAAACTTAATAAAATGCAAAGTTGCTTATTGATGGAGTACTCAAGATGGATTGTGATACAAGTTGGCTAGAACACTTAGGAATGCCTCACAACCAAAAACATGCAAATGAGCAATGATGGAGGTTTCCCGATCCAGACCTCCACTACTGTAACTTGGCAATCAATAGCAATGCAAGGGGACCATTAATCAAGTGTACGGCAGTAGTAACTACCTTAGCCCAAAAGTGATGTGGTAAGCCTACCTTGCTAAGCATATTGTGGAATGCTGCTAAATTATCATGTTCATGCGTTTGGCAATACTATTTTGGGGAGGGGTGTGGGGGGTGATCGACTGATGCTTAATACCCCGCTCATCCTAAAACTTCTCAAAAGCTTTTGAGACATACTCACCTCCATTATCTGACCTTAGGTATTTCAGCCTATATCCAGACTTTGGTTCTCAACAAGAGCAAGCCAATGCTAAAAGGTAGACAAGACATCCAATTTATAATTAATAGGAAAGGCCCAGACCTTATGTGAGCAATCACCAATGAATGTGACAAAGTACTTCACACCACCTAGCACAACTGACAGCACATGGGACCACATACATTCGAATGAACAAGAGCCAAAGGCTCACCTATGTGTTTCATGCCAAACTTCTTATGCATGCTGTATGTTTGTCTGCCATATAAACAATGATTACAAGACTCAAAACATTTATAGTCTAGGGGCGGAAGATACTGCAAACTAGTAATCATTTTCATTCCTTTCAAAGACATGTGCCCAAGGAGACAATGCCAAAGAGATACATGTGGAACTGTAGCCATAGCCAAGATATGGTCAACTGACCTAGATACAAGCAAAGGATAGAGGGTACTAGACTTAGCACCATGTGCAATAACAAGATTCCCATGGGAAATCTTACATGAGGAATCACCAAAAGAGACAACATAACCTGCATCATATAAGGTACCAGTAGAGATAATGCTCTACGTGAGAGCTGGTACATGACATTCATCATGAAGAGTGAACATACTTTCTAAACTAAAACGCAGCTAGACATCAGCTGTTATAAACTGCAACAATATGCCAGCAACCAATTGTAAGCAACTAAGAAGGAAGAATCCAAGAACAACCCAGCACTAAAGACTATCACAATTGCAATGTGTCTGAAACCATACATGCAATAGGCATAAATGTCATGCACAAGATAGGTCTCAAGAAAAATGAAGAGAATTGCCACATGCATAACCCACTAAGCAAAAGTTCAATACATAACCCAGAAGCATATAAATACCATTAACAACACCCTAAAAAACATAAGTACCAGGTTTGAGCCAAGAGATAAAATCAGTGCATGATAGGGTAACAACATCTAATAAATATCAAGAGAGGCATAATAAGCTTAAGCTCAACTACATAAACCAAATTCTCTACAATACATCCAATTGCCAATGTGGCTCAGTACATAAAGCTGAGTAGCTCCCACTGAAGCAAAAGTGAAATGCCAAATGAGCAAGCAAGGCTCAAAACATCATGTGAATGACATCTGAGTATCCAAGATCCATAGAGCATACATCCAAAAGCATTGAGCCCAAGTAATCTGCAAGACTCTAACTGTAGCATCCAAGGACAAGAATGACAACCAATGTCAAAGCATCTAAGCTCCAATCTTAGCTTAGGAGCATGTCATAAATATATCCATAGGTATACATGACAACCAAAGTGTCGGTACATCCAATATTTGGTACTCGAGTAGCTTCAAAGCATAATGACCATAATCTTTATCAGAAAATTGCTTGTTGTCCACTATGAATAGCAAGGATATGGCAATCAAAATTGATTGAATGTGAGCTCAATTGAAGCCCAAAAATCATTCTAAGACATATGTCAAGCATCCTAAGTATTAAGCGAACATTTTGGCATCAATACCAAGCCTTAGAAGCATCAAGTGACAAGAGACATATGCTTTTTCCAAATAAATGACATTTAGTCGTGTTATTACAACAATGAAATCTTTGAGAAAATTGAGCTAAATGTATACTCAAATCAGCCCAAAATGATAACCATACCATCCGAGCACCAAAATAGCATCCTCGTAGCATTAAACATGCATAATGGAATTTATTGTTTGATGTTCAAACCAGAACTTTTATGTTTTGTGTGAGACAAAGAACAAAACATTACATAGAATCAACTCTATGATTATCCAAATTTGTAATTCTCATCACGCTCTTCGCTTCTAGCTATAGAGTGTCTAAATCCAATATCGTATGCAAAATTTATGGCCAAAATATGACAATGCTATCAAGTTGCCGTAGATGTCCATGACTTCTACAGCATGCTCTGTATCCACTCAAAATGGATAAAATGGATATTCCTCAGCTCAATAAGTACTCAAGAAGGCTCAACTAAACCTTGGGAAGCTCCTCAACAAGTAGGGAGCAAGCTAGAACAAGCCAGAAGAAGGAAAGACTCAATGCATACCTCAAGAGAAAGGAACAATGCCTACCATGAAACCTTGAGTTGAAGCTTTGAATCTGAGCTGAAGCAAATGATGAAGAAACTCCTCGAATGGTTGGCTCTAATACTAGTTAAAGGGAGTGAGCCTGGAGTGGAAACACATGAGCAAAAGCAAGAGCTATGGTGGAGAGAGAGAGAGAGAGAGAGAGAGAGAGAGGATGTGGGAACTCCAACAATCACAATGTGTGACCCACCTTCCCTTTATTCAAATGTCATTGAAAGAATAAAGAATGAAGTGATAGTGATAGGCGCCTACAACCTGCAGTGTACAGGTGTGCAGATACTGTCATTGTAGTAATACATGAGCACCTAGGCATAGGCATCTTTACCCCCAACACAAAGCTTATTATCATAAAAGCTACTTTAAAAGATTCAAGATCTTTACGATACTTTTATTAAAAGTCACAAAAGTTTTCACACGAGTCACTAGAAACCCAAGTTTCCTCATGTCAACTAGTTCGTGCGTGCCTAAATCATCTATATCATTCATAATTACATCCTCATGCTCATATGCAGGCTCATCATTCCATGTATGCGACAGTGAAGACATGTTGTGATGCTTGAGAGAGAGAGAGAGGGATTATATTAATGTCTACAATAAAATGTGGCCTATGATAATGTATCAGTATATTCAATGAAGTCTATCTCTTATCTAGATGAAAGATAGAGCCCGAGTGGAAGCACACAAGCGGAAGCAAGAGCTATGGTGGAGATTCCAATATCACAATGTGTGACTAGCCTTCCCTTATTTAATAGTCATTGAAAGAATAAAGAATAAAGTGATAATGATGGGTTTTCACCACCTACATTATACAGATTTCCCTTCATAGTGTCCCAATGGCACCAATGAGGTGTAGCCATATAGCATGCTACAACTCCCATTGCAAATCTATGTCAAGCGAGTGGCTATCATGGCATACATCAAACTAGTCCCACTATGGATGCATAAGGGGATCTTAGCCATCTCAACCTTCCACTTGTGAGTGACTAGGGACAATCAACCTAACTATCCTTCATATGGGAAGGTAAAGGATAGCCAATAGTCATAACACCCTATATATGGAATCACTCAAGCACCTTTTGTATGTATACCTATTATGACAAGTAAAGGAGCCCCTTAGAGTGATCAAGCATGATGTGCATACCAATAATATATGAGGCTTGCCCCGTATCCTTCGTCTCAAAGCTCTTATTGATTTGAGACTTCAAAGCATCCTACTCATCATGAGCTCTCCTGGCAATCAACATGTCATCAATATAAATAACCAAGATAATAAGGATGTCATCGTGAGCCTTCTTCGTGTAAAGACACATTTCCATATCATTGCGGGTATACCCCTACAAATACATGAAAGTATCAAACTTATGGTTCCATTCCCTAGGTGTTTTTTTAGGCCATAAAGGTTCTTTCTCAACTTGCATACTAAATATTCCATGCCCTTCTCCATAAAGCCCGTAACTTGTTGTATATAGATATCCTACTACAAGTCCCCATGCAAAAAATTTACTTTACATCCATCTAATAAAGGTCTAGATTTAACTATGCTACCAAGGCCAAAACCAATCATAGGGTAGTCATCTTGACTACAGAAGAAAAGTCTTCATCAAAGTCAACACCATGCTCTTACTTAATACCCTTAGCAAACCAATCTAGCCTTGTATGCTAGCTTAGGGTGACCATGGATACTCTTCAACGTGTACACTCACTTGTATGGCAATGCATATTTTCCACTGGGCAAAGGAACCAATTTCCATATATGGTTTTTTGTAGTGAATCAAACTCAAAGTGCATGGCCCTCTCTCAAGAGTAACTATCACCTTTGCACATGGCCTTCTCATAAGTAAGGGGCTCACTAGAATTTGTCACCATAACATAGGCCATGGAAGAGAAAAGGGATCAAGTTGATGTCTATCTCTAGTAGACGGGCTATGGGGTATGTACATCCTTTCCAACATCATGATCATGGGCCATTAGAACATCAACTGCACATTGTCAAACTGATTGTATGGTAACAATAAAGGATAAAGGCTACCACCCTTAGCACCTCAAGCAAAGACAAGATTCCCATGGGTAATCTTCCATGTGAAATCACCAAAAGATACACAACAACATGCATTATCCAACTGTGCAGTAGATAGAAGGCTTTTGGTCAAAGCCGATACATGACGTACATTATACAAACTAAAAGAGCTACCTGAGGGTAAGTGGAGTTGTACATCCTCAATGCCAATAATATCCAATGCCAAGTCATTTTTCCAATCTCAAAAACCATGTTATGCTGCGATAGAAATGAAACCATGGCTACCGTGAAAGCTTGAGCTGAAACTTTGAATCTGGGTTGAAGGAAAGTATGAAGAAGCTCCCCAAATTCTCACTCTAGTACTAGTTGAAAGGTAGAGCCCACATACAAGCAGAAGCAAGAGCTATGGTGAATGGAGAGAGAGAGAGCATATGTGGAAACTCTAACAATCACAATGTGTGACCAGTCTTCCCTATTCAATAGTCACTGAATGAATAAAGAATAAAGTGACAATGATGGACCCCCACCACCTATTATGCACGTGTGTAGTGACGATGCGTGTAGTAAGTATATGGCAGCATATGCACAGACGCACACTAGAAAATATAAAGCACATGCTTATGAGAGTAGATGTTAGGTGATATAAATTATAAAAATACATCTATGATATAAATGTAAATGATACTGCTAAAAAAATAGAAGAGAGGATAATAGAAAATATCTTTCTCTTAACCAAATATGTCCCTTAGGTGGAAATGTAGTTATATATTATTGATTTGCTTTGACATTTGTCTTCTATGGTGCTCAATGATAGCTCTAATCTGTCTATGATAAGGGTGTCTAGTCTTCTCCCAAGTGGACAAGGGTGACTCAGTGCCAATGCTCTATCCAAGGAGATACCCCCTAAATACAGGAGCAATCCTCTATTTGGGTAGACCTGGCTATCGATGGCTCCTATCCCACAAAATATAGCTTTACACCTCTAAAGCTC
This sequence comes from Lygodium microphyllum, assembly GCF_053477565.2. NCBI lineage: Eukaryota > Viridiplantae > Streptophyta > Polypodiopsida > Schizaeales > Lygodiaceae > Lygodium > Lygodium microphyllum. The sequence goes on from NC_141143.1 coordinate 98,607,132, forward strand.
CAAGAGCAAGGATCCCAAACACCTTTGATCCTCAAATTGCATCGCTTGTCATAAAAGGCTAAACCCTCTCTAAAGGTATTCGAATATCATATTATGTTGTACACCAATAGATGTAATGCTTCTCCTTCTCTGTCTCTCTATCAAAAAGTAGACACATGCAATCCTCTATCTCCATATCTTCCCATCTACTTGTCTCAATCCTTAGATGATGTATTGAGGTAAAAATCTGCCCAATAACTGTATCTGACCCATATATCTCAATCCAGTAATGAAACCATCCTTAGAGAGCTAAAGAAAATGACATTGGTAGTGTGACATCCTTGTGTTTCTGTGGGGAAAGGGGTCTAGTCCAAGTCCTCTCTATATCTAGTTTGAGTATATCTACTTTGATTACTTGGTTCTTACTAGCTAAGCTTGAGTGTAGGGGTGTCTAGACTATAATCATACCATGGTAATTTGTCAATTTGTAGACCATGCAAACTCATCCATGTACCCATTTGAGCATACCAACAATGTCCATCACCCTCCACTACTAATTGTCTAGACAAAGCCAATGCTAGCCACAAGTATCTAATTTTAGAGAGGTCTCATAATCTATGTAAAATAAGACACCCCCTAGAGTAGGGCCTCAACCACCATAGGTGTTGTTCCCATCTTCATTCTAACGATCTCATGTGGGATTGGCTCTTGTCTCATACATACATGATGTCATCATGATTAGGGACACTCCATATGATTCCATTTGTCATAAAACCCCCTCTCTAGTCTAGCATTATCTATTCATGGTTGTCTCCTCGTATGATATATGCTTGGGCCTAGAGGAGTGTGGGTGTAATGAGTGTATCAAAGACCATGCTCACAATAGTCGAGTATTTGATATCTCTCTCTAAGAAAATTGTGGCCCCCTTTGAAAGCAACTCCCAAGTATATATACTGTCTAACAAACTCCAATGGCTCTTCATCAAAGTAAAATAATATTTGAATCTCATCACCAAAGCAATTGAGGTGTTGAATATCATAACCTTGGTATTTCCAAGATCTACCCTAGGGTCTCTATCTCAACAAAAAGCTAATAGTTCATCTAGATGTATCCGTAGTCCCTAGAGATTGCTACTTACCCAAGATGTCTTCACAATGAAACAATTCATAGATCTTTAGAGGCAATGTGGAAGAACTCTAAAGGCATTGTATGCTACTTTGTAGATGGGGGTGTTGAAAAAGCTCTTTATCTCCTCCAAAACTATATTTTGGAATCTTTTTTAATGGTATGGATCAATAATAGGGCTTACAATGGTAATTACATTGCAATTAAGCATGCTTAGGTGATGATAGTATCAAGATGGGTTACCTCCCGAGAAGTTTTTCTTTCAAGCAAATGGTTGATTCTTTAGCAAAGCCAATAGTGCCAACAAAGCCTTTGTAGCCTTATTGCCAAGTATCCTAAGGTTTGTGCCTTGGTTGTTATGAAAGAGATTCGACACAAGACTAATCAAGTTAATTCTCAAGTCAATGGATATAAGAAATTTGTCACAGTGGAAGTCATTAATAATGTTGAATATGGCCTACAAGAAGCTAATGGCTAAAGCAATGATATTCAGAATAAAGTTCTTGCCCAATAGAGTAGCTCACCCATTGTAGCATGGATTTGTGTATGGAAAGAGAATCTCATCTTTCCCATGGATCATATTCTTATGGGACCATGTTGATTACAATGCTCAATCTCACCTTCTCCATAGAACATGTTCTTATTATGAGAAACAACTTTGTCCTCTCATTAATATGGAGAGGCTTACGGTAGAATTACTAGAAATTGATGGTAATGGTTATTAAGGCTATCGGCTTTGGAAATGATTTAATTGGCATGGTACGAATCCTATCCTTAAATGCTTCATGTATGGTTTACTTGAGTGGAGTAACTTCCTCCCCTTTTCTTTTGGATAGGTTAGTGCAACAAGGATGCTTTTGAGTCCCTAGTCCCCCTATTATTTGCAATTATCATTGAACCCCTTCTCAAGAATTTGGATAGAAAGGTGAAACAAGGGACAATCAAATGACTTCCCTTATCACAAGAGGGTAGGTTTTAACCCCTTCTCAAGAATTTGGATAGAAAGGTGAAAGAAGGGACAATCAAAGGGCTTCCCCTATTGCAGGAGAGTAGGTTTCAACCCCTTCTCAAGAATTTGGATGTAAATGTGAAACAAAGGACAATCAAAGGACTTCCCCTATCACAAGAGAGTAGGTCTGTAGCATTTTTCTTCATTGATTATAACTCTAACATGAAAACAAGAAATCAATGAACAAGCTACTGGAAGTGTACAAGCAATTTCTTGATTTTTCTGGATCAATGATCATCTGGCACAAAACTAAATTATGTTACTTGAGCTAGAGTGAAAAATAGGATTCACTAAAGCAGTTGGTCTTAAATTGAATTAAGCATAATACTTGGGTTGTTCCTTCGGCATATGAACCATGATGAAATGGTTGGTTGATTGGATGAATCAAGAAATGGAAGAATTACCATTTAAGCTTTTCAAGCTAATTGTTGACAATGAAAACAATTTTGATGTCAATCCTAGTGTACATGTCAGTTGTCTCCATCTTTAGTACTACAATGTGGCACAAAATTGAGAAGGAATTAGGTCTCCTTTTGCAAAATTTGGAAGCTAAAAAGGGGCTAGTGCCCATTTTCCTAGCGTATGGTTATAGCACAAAAAATGGAAGGAGGTATAGGCATCGAAAGGCTAAAATATAGATCATAAAGCCTTATATTTACTTGCTTTCAAAGAATTGAGGCTAGCAACATTGGACTCTACTAATAAAAGAGTGGCTTTCTAAGGTGAAGATGAAGAAAGGAACCTTGTTGTAAGGCTTGAAATGGTATGGCATCCTACGATCCAATCGAGAAATCAAGATTCTAGAACCTATGTTGGCACAAGCATTAGAAATCTTTTGGACAAGCATCCTCAAGCATAGAAGAGGAGATATACCCTTTGCTTCAATCTATCTAAACCTTCAAATAGGCATATGATCCCCCTTTCAAGTCGCTCAAGGAGAACCCATGGCTAGCAAGGAAGATTTGTTCCCAAGGATTGAAACTAATCTTTGTTCATAATATCACCAAGTCTTTTAGCTCCTAAACTCGAGTGATGCTCCTCTTCACTACTTCACACAATGAGAGATCCCCAATGTGATGGGATCAGTGGCTCTAAAATCACATGTGCTTTTTGAAGGCATGTACTTGTCATCCACATGTCAAAAGTAACCCATGCAAAAGGCAATAACCCTTACATGATATGGCACATGAGCACACAAAGTTTTATTTTCTTTTAAAAAGGGGCTACAAATTTCTACAAAAAACTATAACTCAAAATGGCATATAAACGAGGTGGTCATATGTTCGTATTATTCAAAAAGCTGAGGTGTTTTGGAAGAAGTGGTCCCCCAACTCAAGGTTTTAAACATGGAGGAGGAGATTCATACGGATGTGAAAAGTAGCTCCTCCAAAGATTGAAATTGTGTCCTAGAAGATGGTGATGAAATGAAATTTTTCTCTCCTTCCTATTATCATGTTGGTCACCATTATCTCTTAACTCAACTAGCTGCATGATCCTATCTTACCTCAAGGAACCATATTTCATGCATCTCTCTCATCACTTTCAAATCCATTCATGCCTCAAAGTTGTCACAAGTGCCTCAACCCCATTCACTCTACAAATGTATGAGACTCCTACTTGATTATACTCTCCCTTTTGATTCTCAAACATCACACACCATTGTTGTAGCATTATACTAAACTCTTGAGTCCTTATCTTGATGCACTATTTTACATTGGATTCATCACTTGTGGATTCCTTTACCGCAAGAGCTTCCGTCCTTGATCACCTAAAATCCTTTGTTTACCCACATGTTGCCTAACAACAATTAATAACAATATTTCTCATTGATTCACTAATCCTTGTCAAGATTCTCCCATCATCCAATCTCTCCTTTACATATATTACTCTTAAGGGTCATAGTATATATTATTAATCAAAAACGTCATCAAGGATGCATCATCTAAACAAAATAGAAAGATCTACCTTTGGAAAATGACCATGTGTTCTACATCAACTTTAATCGATGAATCGAGGCTCTCTTCTCCAAAAACCTTTGGAAAATGACCATGTGCTCTACATCAACTTTAATCGATGAATTGAGGGTCTCTTCTCCAAAAACCTTTGATGTACTATCAGTCTACTTATCACAAAAGTCATTAGTAGAAAATGATTGTATTGCAAAACAAAATATATACTCTCTTTTTCTAGAGAGGGGAATGTATGGATATATCTCAACATAACCTGTTTCCTATCTTTGTGTGTGTGCATGCTCGTGCGTGTGCGTGTGCGTGTGGGTCCGGGTGCGTGTGCGTGTGCGTGTGCGTGTGCGTGTGCGTGTGTGTGTGTGTGTGTGTGTGTGTGTGTGTGTGTGTGTGAATTATGCATAGAACCTCAAAGGTTAAAAGACAAGATGTGTTCCAATAGAATGTTATAAATTTCTAAGAAACTATCCACAAAATACAATGAAACAGGGAGTGCCTAGGGGTGTTAGTGACACATTGTATCTAGGATCAAAGCGTTGTATGTGTAAACATGAGCATATGTTACACGAGATATTCCTACATCTTAGTTAAGATATTTGGGTGAGCATCCACTAGGACCACAACTATCCACATACCCTTCTTCAATGCTACCTGTGCGTGTGCGTGCGTGCTCGTTCTTGCTATACAATATACTCTTGCCTTTATCATTCTTGTACTTCTCATCTCATTGTCCACTCTGATTGCATTATCCACTTATCCACCACATCTAGGAGGCTCTTAGTCTGCTTTCAAATCATAGATTTGACAAATTCATGCCATGATTACTATAAGAACTCTACCATCCTTCAAAATGCCCTCTTTACTTACCCTATATCAACCTTCCCACCATCCAAAGCAAATCAATAGAAAATCTAATAAAACAAAATGTTGTGATATATTGTACCTAGAATCAAAGCATTATACATGTGAACACAAGCATATGTTAGGTGAGGTATTTCTAGGTGTGTTTATATGAGCATCCACTAGGACCACAACTATTCACCTATCCTTCTTCGATGCTACATGTGGATATACTTGAGTATCCTTTCTATGAAGTATACTCTAATCTTATCTTTCATGTACTTCTCTATCTCATTCTCCAGTCTCATTGTCCTATTCACCACCTACAAGAGGCTTAGTTGCAAATGGGATTTGACAAATCCATGCCATGATTACTATAATGACCCAACCATGCTCTAAAGTCCTATTTACACACCCTACACCAACCTTCCCACCATCCAAAGCAATATACTTGTGAACACAAGCACATATTAGGTAAGGTATTCCTAGGTATTAGTTGAGATATTTATATGAGGTAAGGTATTCCTAGGTATTAGTTGAGATATTTATATGAGTATCCACTAGGACCAAAACTATCCAATTACCCTTCCTCAATGCTACTTGTATTTACATATATATATCCGCTCAATACAATATAAGTCCTATCATTCTTGTACTTCTCTATCTCATTGTCCACACTCATTGCACTAGTCACCACATACAAGAGGCTATTAGTCTAGTTTCAAACGAGATTTGCAAAATCCATGCCATGATCATGCTATAGAATGTCCTCCTTACACATCCCATGTCAACCTTCCCACCATGTAAAGCAAATCAATGGAACATCTAGTAGACTGTGATCATTGAGAAAATCATGAATTACAATGAAGCAAGTAAAGAAGTAGCATGTCTTATAACAACATATATACTTCACATATCATCTCTAGATTTTTTCCTCTATTTAGAAATGATATGTTGCCTTCTCTACCATGTGTCTATCCATGTGTTTGATTGACATGTAAACCTTATAAAATACAATGGTTGTAATTATGATGTTGTCCAAAAAACTTTTACTCTTTAGGGATCATTTGAGGAAGTTTATAAAACATAAGTTGGTATGGTAAACTAAACTTTTACTCTTCATGCAAAGCTTAATCTTGCAAGCTTTGTTTCGAAATTGTGGGTAATTGTACCCTCCCTAGTCATTGCAAGAGGTTGCAAAGTAATCAAGAAAACATGTAACTCAACATATATCTAAAGCCCCTCATAATCTTGTCTAAATTGATTTTTGTCCTTAACTTGCTCTTCCTTAGGGTGACTATCACATGCCTACAAGGCTTGTTTTACTTAGGCCTTCTCATACTTCTTTCTATTAGCTTCAAACTTGAAATGACTCTTATTACTTGGGCTTATTTTACTTGGGCCTTCTTGTACTTTTTTCTATTAGCTTCAAACTTGAAATAACTCTTATTGAAGAGTACCAATATATTTTTATGCTCAAGTTGAGCTTTTTTTATTATCTTTTTTCTAAGACACTGCCCCATCTTTTGAGAATGGATGGCAACAACTAAGTGGTGCTCCTTTCTAAGACTGCTACATCATCTGTTTGCTATTGTAACAGACCAAAGCATATCTAAACCACTAACGTAATGAAATGTAAATCATTGCTCAATCATCTCCTCCTCCCTCAAGGGGTACCACGTCCATCTATCGATGTGTTTAACCTAACCTACCCAAATATGATTGTGACACTCATGTAGACTCTAGAACCATGCATCCAAGGAAATGCTTATTATCTTATAGAAAACCATACAAAGCATCACACACGTTATCAAATCCAACAACAATGAAGTTAATAAATCATTAGTTCTTGTTAAAATCAAATTCATCAAGTGTCAACAATAACACTTTTAAAGTCTAGAGCATTACTTAATTGACCCACAACTTTGTTACGTTTTTTGTAGACCAAGTAAAAGCACATGCATGTTTTGGCATGATGAGCACGAGCATAAGCACATTTTTTGTTGAGAAAAAGGTAATACCAAGAGAACAAGTGCAAGAGATGTGATAAGGAGAAACAAACAAGGCTTGGAGGAATTCACAACATTAGCTTACTTCACTCAATGCAAGAGATTTCATAAGAAAAGAAAGAGACACGTGAGGCGCATGCAATTCAATTTACCTATTGCTCCACAAAGTTAGATACTAGTCTTGAGCTTTGTTTTGAGGGCTTGTTTCCCAAGCAAGCACTAATGCTAAGATGTCCTCACTTCACCCAAATCACTCAAAGTAGACAAAGCCAAGGCCACAAGCAAACAAGACTCCACATCTATTGTATCATAATTAGATCCCAATATTCTTTTTCATTTATGCTCGTGTGAGCGTTGACGATTGCCAATCATTTTCCTTATTCCATCCCCTTGCAAGCTTAAAGAATGCATTCAGAATCTCTACACATGCTATACAATAAAGATAGTCGTAAAAGAGGCTAAATCCACATGCACGAAAAGATTGTGTGCCTCATATTGCCCACAATCATACCCAATATTCTATTTCAGCAATGCTCATGTGGGAGATCGTGTTAAAGAAAGAGCAAAGCAATTTGATGAGGTAATGTGGTACGATTAAATAGCCATTGTTTTCCTACTTTGCAGGGAGAAACATTCCAATAAAGCTCAAAGCCTTGATCAATACAAGATCTTTGTCAATCATCCTAGAGAAACATGAAAGGATTTGGACCCTGATAAGTTTTCATATTCAAATTTGAGTCACAAATGTAGATTTTAGTCTCAAATGTGGACACTAGTAATTCCAACAAATATCCAGAACTTTTGTTTTAATAATGCGCAGCCATTATACGTAGGATAATTACATCATCAAATAAAGTCCAAGACTAAGTCCTTCATAGGCCTGAGGGGCAATCAACGACAAAAACTAAACACTTTCATTGTGAGTACTCAGTACCTGCACATGTTTGTTAGTTGAGTGAATGATGTTCAAAAGAGAGATGCTCATGAGGCCTACATTTGGTGTTTGCAAAAATAATAATAGTATATTGTGCAATAGCGATACCCTGGGCCGATACGGTTTCCTTATAAGTGCTTGAGAAACACACAAATGTTCATTGTAAGCTCTTTAACAAACTCTAATTTTTAAGTAGATAAAATCAAAAGCTAGAATAACATGCCTTTTTTCTTATCAAATATGCTGTGAGAGGCAGGACTTCAACAAATTTTGGGAGGGAGGTAAAAAGTATTCCTTCTTCAGAGAGTTGACCAACATATTTCAGTAAGTGCACTGATAAGTGCAGAGAGGACAATTACTCAGGTATACCAGGATCTTATGGCATTCAATCACTACAAGGGTTGTTGACTTTGCACACTTAAGAAAACCTTGTATGCCCACAAACTAAGGGCGCCCTATTCTTATCAAATCAAACCTTTAATAAGCATAACTTAAAACGTATTACATCAAAAGCCCAAAAGAACTGCTATTGCCTCAAGCCAAAGAAGTACTATCACCTCCACATACAACAGCTAAGAATTAACTTTTGCCAACATTTGACACCAAAATTCTTGGCCAACATTCGCTGATTAACTAACAGCCTATACAGCAAACAAAAATATCCTATCCCTTATATGTTTAAGACTGGAAGATAATGTTTAAAAGCTGGAAGATAGCAATGCTAATCACATCCACAGGATCAAATCTGTTTCCTTGACCATTAATCAAGGTAGTAAAATCTTGTGTTGCTTCAGCTGAATAGAGCATTCATCCACGCTGAGCAAAATACAGAAAGAATAATAAGATGAGAGGAGTATGCAATGACGTCTACAAGGCTGAGAAGCATCTCAAAATATCAACGCCAATAAACAAGAGCATGATACTCCACGTGCATACTCGCAACAGCCCGTCATACAACAAGTTCTAAGCAATACTTGAGTTTGCACAGGCTGATTGAGACAACTTGAGTTTCGATAACTACCTCCATTCACCTAACCTGGAGCCCTCTTTATGCAACTGGGATTTTCTCACCTTGAGCACCACCATGCTTTTCTTGCTCAGGTAACAAACCATCTTCTCGATCAAAAGGTTGATTTACGTCTTCAGCTGCATCCGTAGTTCCAGGAGCAATCAATTGCTCAGAGGGATGGAGGTTACCTGCTGACACAGACTTGTGATCATTATTAGAATCTGAATTATGGTGCTCCCTCAGCGGCCCTGAAAACTTGGTATCAACACGTGAAGAAACCACATGACTAGACACAGCAGCCTTCCCTCGTGCAGAAGGTGAACTTCTATGTGGTGACCTCGGAGACCTGCTTCCATATGGAGAACGACTCCTGAAGGATCCTCTTCCTTTGTGAGGTGACCGTCTGTAATGATCATCACTATATCTATCATAGCTGCGACTTCTACTGCGGCTCAAGCTACGGCTTGGAGTTCTTCCTCTGCTCCTTGCAGGGCTGCGACTGTAACTACGACTGTAGCTGCGGCCCCTATCTTTTGATGAATATTTCTTTGATCCATCCCAACCTCGAATTTTATCATCAGAATACCTGTCTCGTCCTCCAGCCCTATCTGGAATCCTCTCTCTATCATTAAACCTATCAAAATTCCTATCACGCCTGTCAAACTGACTGCCATGAGAACTCCAATTACCCCTACCAAAACCATCACTACGCCCATCCCCACGTCCACGTCCACCTCCAAAACCAGAATCTCTACCACCCATGCCACTAGCATCCCACCGGTTGCCACGTCCCTTTGGATGAAATGACTTGGCTGCTAAATCACGCAGCTCTGATGGGACTTTCTGGTTTGCACCTTCCAGTACCCCTATGAGCTCCTTGGCATATTTCGAATCCTGGTCTGAAAAGAAAGTGAAAGCCACGCCAGTTGCTCCAGCCCTTCCAGTACGACCAATCCGGTGAACATAATCCTCCACTCCAGTTGGAAAGTCAAAGTTAATAACCACCCTACAATAACATATGGTTCATCAGCTGACAATACGAGTAAAAACAGTTTGGCAAAGAGAATGAAGAATATAGACATACCTTATATCTTTGATATCAAGACCCCGAGCAGCAACATCTGTTGCCACTAACACAGGAGACCTTCCAGCCTTGAACTGTGCAAGGACATGATCCCTCTCAGACTGTGACTTGTCCCCATGAATTGCAGCAGCCCCAAAGGCCCGTCCCAAGCTACGAGCAAGCTGATCGCACATCTTCTTTGTAGAACAGAATATTATTATTTTCGACCCTGGTTCTTGACTCCGAAGGATTTGTTCCAGCCTACGCTGCTTTTCATAAGAAGGTACAAACTCCACGTGCTGTACAATGGCTTCACAGTCAATAAAAGAAAAAGACTAGAGCTAGAAAATAATGAAGAAGAGCACATACAAACTCACCTGAGTGATAGCTTTGTTAGCAGCCAATTGGTCCGTATTTCCAATGTTCACTTGCACAGCATTAACTAAAAGATCAGCAGCAATTTTTCTGACTTCCTTGGGCCAAGTAGCAGTATACATCAAAGTCTGTCGTCGAGGAGGAATTTCTTTCACAATTTTGCGAATTTGTGGCTCAAAACCCATGTCAAGCATACGATCAGCTTCATCAAGAACAAGATATGAAACCTGCCGCAGGCTCACTCGCTTCATTTCTAAAAAATCATTCAGGCGTCCTGGTGTGGCAATGACAATGTCAGCTCCACGTTCAAGTTCTCGTAACTGTTGACCTTTTGGGGCTCCTCCATAAACACACTGTTAAACAGAACAAACAAAAGCAGTTAGAAAATGGCCAAAGAATTAATTCATAAACTAGCAATTTGGTTAAGAGATCTTACAGTGCAAGATATCCTAGAAGACCTGCCAAACTTGATGGCTTCGTCTTGTATTTGAGTAGCAAGTTCTCGTGTGGGTGCTAGTACAAGAACTGCAGGCCCCATGTGAGGTTGAGCTCGAGTCCTACCTAAATGTAAAAAGGCAGGAAGTAGATATCCCAATGTCTTTCCAGAACCAGTTTTGGCAATTGCCACAATATCTCGACTTTGAAGGGCAACAGGCCAAGATTGAGCTTGAATCGGTGTAGGTGCTGAAAAACCAGCAGCATGAAGCTACAAAAAGAAAAAGAGTGACTCAGTAACTTGACCACAAATCCAGATTTAGAACCCTGGAACCCTTTTTGCAAAATTATAAGATTGAAAGCAGCCTAATCTTAAGTTCTGGCAAAGTAGAGCTCTACGACAGTTGAACCTATATCTCAAATTCAAAAGCCTTGCAAGGCCAAACAAAGCAAACCCATGAATCATCCCCAAAGAGGTAGGGTGGTACATGGTTGCCTGCTGGCTGTAGCATGAAGCCGAAAATGGGCCTGATAGGCCCAAAGACGCCAAGGTGACCAAGTCAATGGCAGCCCCCAGCTCACAATGATGTAACTGGATTGCCATTTTCGGACAACGCTGTCTCGGGCGGACAGGCCACTTAGATGCAGCCCCCACAGAACGACAGCAGTGTGCTACAGTTCTGTTGTGTGCCAGCACAGCGTACGACATAAGCTCCTGTCCGGAGCAAATATCGCACCTGCGACAAGTTCCAAAATATAATCTGTGTGTAAGTTTGAACATCCATTAAATGTGATGCAAAGCAATGACTCTAATATTTATGTAATTCACCCAATCCATACAATCAAAGAAAAGAAGATTGTGAAAGGGGTATTAGACCCAGCAGCAGCTATGTAAAGGAGAACTAATGGTCACACAATCCAACACCCCATACTTCCAAGAAAATATGAGAATAACATGCACATTACATTGATATCATACCTCTCTTGCAATCTCTGGTGGAAAATTGGCTGCATCAAATGTCATGTATGGTGGAGGCACATTATCGCCCTAGAGAAGTAGCAATGGAAGGCAATTACATGATTAAAAACCTATCTTGAAATTTTCAAGCGAAGAAATGATAAATTCTATAGGAAAAATATACGAAGCCAGTACCACAACAGTGATTTCATGTTGCCTCAAATATGAATGGACATCCAATGTCGGTGGTGGCTCAGAGAACCCCTGCACTCGAGGCCTCTTATGAGGATCCTGATCATTATTACCATAATCACCTACATTTCGTTTATATGAAGGTGTAGTCCCTGTTCCATGAGAAGATGATGGCACATGACCTGAAGTGTTAGCATGCCCCATTTGTCTGGATTGCACGGCCATGTGCACTCCTCCCATACCCTGCAAATACAATGGAGCATCATTAGTCTCAAGTGAAAGCATCAAAACCAAAACAATGCTGCCATACCTAAAACTGTGAAGTGGGTAGCAGACGCAAAAAAGGCTATAACTGAAGACAAATAAACCCCAACAGACCAAAACAGAAGCCATAAACCCCAACTTATTCGAAGTTCACAAAAAAAATATAAAGGGGACTACCTGTTGCCTTTGAGACACAGGGAGCGTAGCTAACTTTGGCTGAGGTTGCATATTCCCAGCCGGAGCAGCGTGTGAGCTTCTGGCTGCTGGACCGTGCACACTACTAGCTGGTGCTCCTCTTACTGCTCCTACAGAACTATGTATATGCCGGCCACTCCCTCCATAGGGATCACTTGAACTCATGTGAGGTCCACCAGACATCCCAGAGGAAAGTCTCTGACTGCTATTTTGAATATGCATGCCAGAATGCCCAGAAGGATTGCTATTACTGTTGGCATACATGTTCTCGGGTAGATTACCAGCTGTGTTGCTGTGCACATTAGAACTCCCAGGCATGCTGGGATTACTAATTTGATAACTACTGTTAGCCCCACCATGGGTGCTGACAACTTGACTGGTAGGAGCGCTGCCATTGACAACATTATGTTGTTCCATGGGCCTTCCACCCTGAGCATCTTGCCCCCCTGAGACATTCACGCTAGGCATCTGTGCCGCTTGGACTGATTGTTTCGGGGTGGCCGAAACAGGGGCCCCAGGAGGAGGGCCTGCTGGTAGAGGAGGGACCTGAGGTGGGAGAGGCTTCTCATACTGTGTCACATTAGTTTCAGTGTTCCAATAATAAATGTACCCTGTGCTGGTGTCAACCAATGCTCTCCATGGGGCGGGAAGTGTGGGATCGTGAGGCGCAAAGCGAGGGCCGGAATTCACTGCTGCGCCAACCATCGTTCACAAAACCTCGATTTTCTGCAGGGCAAATAATAAATTTTGTGACAAAACCTACGTTTTCTGCAGGGCCGAAATCTGCCAGCGGCGGCAAATTAAACAATCTGTGGCGGGAACAAGGAATACAAGGGGATATCCTGCTGCAAGAAGAGAGGACAGATCCAAGCGTCAGATTGGCCTGATGACTGGCGGAAAGGCGACCGACATGTTTATATTAATATGTAGGAAAGAAAAACGACGACGGAGGGAAACAGGACGTCACCTGGAGGAAAGCTGCAAGAGCGGAGGGATGGCAATGGCGATAGCAATGGCGCGCGCAGGAGATGGGACCCTGGGCGGGGCTAGGGTTTCGACGCAGGGTGAACCAGGCCAGAACGAAGAAACTCCCGCTGCCGAGAGCAGGAGAACCAAAAAGAAAGACGGAATTTGTAAGAAAGTGGCAGATAAAATACGTAGCCTCTCAGAAGACTCTTCTGTGGTCACAGCTTTAACTCTGGTTCTTTTAGGCTAACCCTTCGTAGTGTTCGTGAAAGGCTAAGATCTCGATGCTCATGACAAGGGAATTGTTTTTTTTTTTTTTTCGATTTGAAATTATATTATCAAGAAGGGCAAAATATACTAGCTAGGTCGCTTCGGGAAAGCGGCAAGCGAAGTTGCTGCAAATTCGTTTGACAATCCATTTTTCCTTTTTTTTTCTCCTATTATTTTTCTTTATTTCTAATTTTTTTCTCCTCTCTCTCTTTCCCCCAATTTCCTATGTTTAATTTTTTCTCTCTTTTTCTCTTTCTCTCTCTGTCTTCTATTTTAGTTCATTTTCTCTCCTCTCTTGTTCTCTCTCTTTCTCACCCTCTTTCCTCTCTTTTCCTTCTCTCTCTCTCTCTCTCTCTCTCTCTTAAATTTTATATTTTCTCTATAATTTTCTCTTCATGTTTCCTCTCTCTCTCTCTCTCTTCTTTTCTCCCCCTCAATCTCTCTTAAAGTATGTAAATTTTATATTTTTCCTATATATAATTCTCTCTTTATGTTCATATTCTCTCTTCTTTTACTTCTTCTCTCTCTTCTCCCCTTCTCTCTCAAAAACTGTTTAAATTTTAAAAACACTTTTCTCTTTCATCTTTTTTCCCATCTCTCTCTTTTCCTCTTTCTTTTTTTTTCTTCTTCTTATTCTCTCTCTCTCTCTCTCTCTCTCTCTCTCTCTCTCTCTCTCTCTCTCTCTCTCTCTCTCTCTCTCTCTCTTTCCCTTTTTTTTCCTTCTTCTCTCTCTCTTCATTCTCTCTTTTATTTTTTTTCTTTTTTTTACATATGCAACTATACGTTATTTTTTATCTTTTTTTGTTAAACTTGATAAATAAATAAATATAGCACCCACAACGGTGCTACGAACCCACATCAATAAAGCATCCAAAATAAGCAGTTACTTTTCCATTGGCAAGATCCGCAACGGTGTTGTGATTTCCACCAACGAGATTCGTGATGGTGTTATGATACTTTTAGGCAAGATTTTTAAAGCTTAGATGCAACGATGAAAAATAACAACTAGTGAAAAACAACAATTGGTCTGAATGTTTCGACAACTCAAGTTGAAGAGAAGGGTCGGGGCAACATGTGTTGTCATGAATTTGATGTGCCGTGGATAGTAGTGAGAGTAGACAGACTAGCGAAAAACGACGATTGGTTTGACAGTGTCATGTGGATGACTCAAGTGGAAGAAAAATGCTGGGGCAGCACATGCTATCCATGAATTTGATGTGTCGCGGATAGTAGTGAGAGTAGAAGAGATGGCAAAGTTGAGAGTTAGACGAACAATCAAATTGCTCGTGCAAAGAAAATAAGAAGCTTCTTAGACGGATGGTCTAACTGTGGAAGAGAAACATCAGGGCAACACGACTCGAGTGAGAGCAGATAGAGATGGCTAAGTTGAGAGTTAGACGAACAATCGGGCTACCCAGGCAAATAAAATAAAAAGCTTCTTAAGCTTTTTGTTCTTGAATTGTTTCAAGTAAGAAAAACGGCGAGTAGCAGCACCGTGGATTAATAAGGCATAGTAGGGAGGACTCTTAATGAAAAATGACTTGTCAGTTTCAGCTCCAAAAAAGCTTTAACACTTTTCAAGTTTGTAAACGAGAAAAGCCTCAAAAGCTTAATGAAAAGCTTTGAACTCCTTAAAAGCTTATGAAAAGCTTTGAACATTGAGAAAGATTAAGTCTATATGAAGGGAGGAGAGTTAAGTACTATGGGCCATTCCCTTCATTGCGAAAATTGTGTCTTATGTGCGAGGAGAGAGCAAGGTCATAAACAAGTGTGCAGAGACGTGTACGTCACTTTCTCATTCATCGTGTTTCCAGTTTGAAAGGTTAGTTTCGAATCTTCGGCCTTCGTTCTTTTAAGGATTAGTTTGAACGATCTTGTCCTTCGTCTTCATCATTCTTCATTCTTTCAATGATTAGTCATAAAATTTATTTTTAATGACTTGTTTATTATAATTAGTCAACATGATTAGTTAGTCTTCGTCCTTCTTTCGAAAAATTAGTTTTATCTCACTTTAAATGACTAATTTAAACAATTAGACTAGATTTAGTCATCTTATTTTAAACCATTAGTTTTAACGATTAGATTAGATTATTATAGTTAGTAAATATATTAGTCATGGTTGTGTTGCATCCATCTTGTCAGCCTGCTTGATACAAATTCTTCATAGCTCATGCAAATCATGTACATTGCCTCATTGATCTTTTGTAGATTGTGGATCATGAGTAAATTTGTCTCAAACATGCTAGGCAAAGTAAGTGCCGAGGTTCATCAATCAGTTTGTGTCAATCAGCTAGTCTTCGTTATTCCTTCAAAAAATTAGTCTCAATTGTGTTAGTCAAAGTAAGTGCCAAGGTTCGTCAATTAGTTTGTGTCAATCAATTAGTCTTCATCCTTCCTTCGAAAAATTAGTTTTGTCTCAATTTAAATGACCAATTTAAACAATTAGACTAGATTTAGTCATCTGATTTTAACCATTTGTTTTACGGATTAGATTAGATTATTATAGTTAGTGACTATATTAGTCCCGATTGTGTTGCATCCATCTTGTCAGCCTGCTTAATACGAATTCTTCATAGCTCATGCGAATGATGTATGTCATCTCATTGATATTTGCAGATTGTGGACCATGAGTTAATTTGTCTCGATCATGTTAGTCAAAGTAAGTGCCAAGGTTCGTCGATTAGTTTGTGTCAATCATGATACACAATCATGTTATAAACATGTTAGACAAAGTAAGTGCCAAGGTTTGTCAATTAGTTTGAATCAATCATGCTACACATTTACATTATTTCATACGCAATAGTTAGTTCATAAGCTATAGTATGTAAGTGATGATGAAATAGCAACCCTAAGGAATCACAAGCAATTAATTGATCATAAGGAATCACAATTAGTGATTGTGACTGATGACTTGGCCAAGATGAGTCATAGCAAACCACACCCTTAGCATTGCCTTTAATAGCTAGCATGCCACGATAGACCCGCCATAGCTAGACTTGATCATCACTACATTGAATCCACCGCTAGGTTTAGCACCACCGCTAGGCAAAGTTGGATGAATTTAAGACTTGAGTAAGCAAAGGCAGAGTGGCGGGCCATTGACTTGGGCAAGCTAAGTTAAAGTGTAGGACTTGTAAAAGGACAAGTTGAGGCAAAGAAAGGCAAAGCTAGTGGAGGGCTTTGCAACTAGCAAGTGGCTAAAGGGTTGCATTATAGGCAAAGAAAATAAAAGTTTTAGTTTGTACGACAAGACCCGAGAGAGACAAACAAAGAGATTGTACTATTATTAGTTAATTATTTAAACTTGTGTAATATTAGTACTAGTTAATTGGTTAGACTTGTGTAGAATTAGTAGTAGTTAATAGTTAATTAATAATTGCAGTATTAGTAATTAGACTTATGTTAATTACACTTATTAGTATTATTAGTAGTACTTAATTAGCTAGAATAAGTAGTATTTGTAGTAGTTAATAGTTACACTTTTGTAATATCAATAGTATTTATAATAGTTAACACATAATTAATAGTTGCACTATTAGTAGATAGACCTATGTTAGTCAATAGTTAAATAGTGGTGAAACGAAAATGAAAGAAATTGATCTTTTGAACGTATGGCTAAAACAAAAGTGTAATGACCTTTCAAACGTACTTTTAAAAAAATGAAAATGTAAAACTTCAACAAATCGGATATTTTGAATGGACAGGGGGGATGGCACCTTCTCCCATAATTATTTAATTATGAAGAGATTTGTGCCAACTCTTCAGCATGTTATATAGCACATTTACTCATTTTATTTAGTTGTTTTAAGTTTTTGAAGTATTGTTATTGTTTATTGATTTCATTTGTTTATTAGAATTACTATTACGAAGAAAAAAAAATTATCCTTACACGTCAAAGGGATAAACTATCTTATTTTTTTAAGAACAAGTGTAGTGCGGTTTCATGATAAAAACATATTGTTCTCATCAACATTAATGGACGCTATGAAGAAACAAAGTCACAAGGCATCCTCGAACTTCTAGAAAAATGAAAACTATGGCTTTTAGAAAAACATCATTAAAACCATTTGTTGTAACTTGGTATGACATATAAAAATTTGAATCATCTTGGGCAACAAAATGTGAAAGCATCATTGGAAGACTAACAATGTGCACACCTATGGTATAACATCATACTGTCAACTTGCAAAAGAATGATCCATCTACAAAAGAAATACAATTAACAACGGCTTTGTCAAGCAGTATTCTCATCCTTGCATGCCAACAACACAAAGTCAACATGATGATAACAAAATGTCGATCATGTACTGCGAAGAAAGAGAGAAACAAATATGTGGTGTCATGCTTACCAGACTACACAAAACGAATTCTCAATGCAAAGCCTTTATAACTTCAACTATTGAGCATCATTGATACGTTCATCTTGGTTTGAAAAACGACAAGAGCGATTGTGAATGGAACATTGGATTGTCAATCTAGTCTCTTGGGATGATGGATCGCTTTCGTAGCCATCTACTAGAATTGACCTTGCTACATTCAATATTGCGGATGTGTTTGCTTTCAACATGCTACATAATCTAGTGATCCAGAAGTACATGGCTATAACAGAACATCCACATCCAAGGATAGGGCTTTGCATCCTCGACAAGCAATCTATCGAAAGGATTATAGAGCTCCATCGTGAAAGCTCTACATTCGACTCAATGCTCCGAGCAGAACACAAGAATGTAACATGTTACAAGTTGCTCGACAATGTAGTTGAGCCAAGTTG
This sequence comes from Lygodium microphyllum, assembly GCF_053477565.2. Taxonomy (NCBI): domain Eukaryota; kingdom Viridiplantae; phylum Streptophyta; class Polypodiopsida; order Schizaeales; family Lygodiaceae; genus Lygodium; species Lygodium microphyllum. The sequence continues at coordinate 98,625,491 of NC_141143.1, forward strand.
ATGACAGACATTCCAAAGAGACGATCAACATGAGTTTGCATGTATCGTATCACGGAATAATAACCGTCTCGTTGAAAGAACGACAACATTCAAGACACGGATGGCTTGCTTGCAAGAAGCTCACCTTGCTTAGATATCACATTGGAAAATGCAGTGTTTATGTTCATATTCCCACTTGGCCATGGCACCTGTGATGGCAACATCTATCTTAGTGAATACATCAAGTGTGAGCATCAACCTTGTTCTTTGTGTACGCCTTACACAAGCCTTACATCCCAATTCTATACCAGCTAAAAGAGGCTATCTTGATTGCGAACAACACAGGCACGACTTGCCTACAAAAAGGGACATCGACAACTACAAGCGCGCAAACAGGCATAATTCCAATGAGAAAGTTGTCAAGCACATCCTTCAGTACAATGTTGCTGCCTCAATACTAGGATCCCGATCTTGGCATTGGCATAACTTGAAGGACCTTATCACAATGGTCAACACATGGGGCATGCCTCATTTCTTCCTTACGTTCATTGCAAAGATGAGGTCACCAGTACAAGGTGGGCCAACAAGTTGGAATCCATCACAAAGGAGTTCAATCCTAAATTCGCATGGAAAGATTGTCCCGTTGAGTGTGCCATCCATCCTCTTCCACACCATGTTCCATCTTTTCTTCAACCAATACATCCTTGGCAAACCTGCTTGCGTTGGGTGAGTCCAACACCATGTTATTAGATACGAGATCCAACAAAGGGGCTCCTTACATGCACATGTAATCCTATGGTTACACGAGGCAAACGTTGCAGATATGACAAATGAGATATGTGCTTACATTCCATCCAATGATGATCGATGCAATTTCATAAGAAATAAGAGCCCTCATCATGGCAAAGCAAATTCATAAGGGGCCGTCATGCCTACTACATAAGCCAAAGTAATGGCCACGATAAATGTAAGTACAATTTTCCATATGCCTCACGCAATGATCTGGAACCAACAATAGACCATGAAACTCAACGACACATCTATTACCGTCCTGGAAATGAGCACCAAAATGTTTTGCCTTATTACCCAACGCCACTGCTCCTATTGGGAGCTCACATGAATATTCAATGAGTAACAAACTCTTCCATCTCTTACTACTTGCTCAAGTACGTAATAAAGGCAAAGCCGATCAGAAATATTAATATCCAGATAGAAGATGCCAATAGACTAGGATTATAGGACTTGGACTCAAACAAGCATAAATTAATTTCTGCCACAATATTGTGCAAGCCAATTTCACCCACACTGAAGCGGCATTGAATTGCTTATAGATCCCGATAGTCACACGAAGCGAGTCTATTGAGTACATCGATAGCTCCCCTACACAAATACAACAGCAGAAGCTGACAAGGATAGGGAATATCATCATGCACCCTGTAGAGCTTTATTATGCCCGACCATCCAGCTTGGACCATTTAACATTCTATCACTATCACAAAAACTATAGCATCACCAAATCACCATTGCATCTAATCACGAACCCACTCTCCACGACACTTATGGCAATACAGTGGATGAGCATACGAGACTAGAACATTTCCCTAATTTTCATCCAGGATACCACACTGAAGGTTTCTTCTTCAACACATTATTGCAACAATAACTTTCAGGTTAGAGACTAAACTAATAAGCGCCGAGAACTCGGTACAATCGTACTATATCGAGTGCCAACTCTGTGGTCCCGTGGCCAATGAGGAAGACCTCAAAATGTTCATCATGGACTATATGCAAAGAAACGTGCTCGTCTCGAACCAAACCCACCATTTGACGAACATGATCATTCAAAAGATCCCTTTCATCAAAGACAACCAAGTGGCATTCATAGTACCTCCAGCAGCTTTTGACTGCAAAAGTAGAGTCATATCAATAAGGATAAAGATGTTATAGCTCACGAAAGAGTTCCAAACAATTCCTAATAGTACTCTAGCATCAGAACAACAAGTTGTCTACAACCACCTCATCGATGCGACGTACAGTCTACACATCGTAAGTGGCACACCAAGTAATGGAAAAAGCCTCCTCATACATTACTACAATTACAACCTCATTGCCAAGAATAAGACCGTACTATTGACAACAAGCACATGAGTAGCTGTAACTAGACTATGCAACCTATCCACCACAGTCCACTACTAGCTCAAGATACCAGTACATGCATAGCAATATCTAGTACAATTGCAAGAGACAGACAAATGCTACATTGCAATAAGAGAAGTTGATGCAATCATCATCAATGAGATGTCTATGTTAACAAGGACAACATTTGATATAATAATGCACCAAATAGTATGCCTTTGCCAAGGATCACTGCTCAATCCATTCAGCAAAAGAAGCTCATGATACTATTTGGCAATCTTGCATATTGACTGCCTATCTACAACCATCAAGCCGAGTTCTGTGAACAATGTCTCCTCGCATCCTCATCGTACTGGGCACATGGAAAGCAACACACTCTTCAAACCTTAGTTCGGTACGCATGCAACCTGCCATTCCTACAATTTCTACAAGTGATCAAGCATCGTTGCCCAACAAAGCGAGAGATACATGAATGCTTATGTCAGTGCATGATTGACGAGAATGACATCCTAGATTTCGTTGACCAAAAAACAACAATCGTATGCACACATAAGGAAGATATTCACAAGTACAACAAGCAAATCCTACACAAATACTACACACCTGAATAGATCCAGATCATCAATGTCCATACGCATGCAAATGAGGAGCCAATTGTTGAGAAATAGACAAATGATGTATGCTCTAGGAAGAGCTCTACTAAATCCCATATGCATAGTGAGGAGTTTGAAACAACCAAACTTCTATAAAGCATTGTACTTGACTATCACTTTTATATGGAATGAATACAATGTCATGATGCTTTGTACTTTTAGTTAAGTGTCTTTCATTGTTAGTCCTATAAAAGATTGTGTTTATGAGTCCAAGCTTCCATCTTGGAACCTAATTCACTTGTGTAATAGTGTGTCTCTACTTGTCCATGTCATCATGAGTTTGGTTTTCATCTTTCATCCACCGTAGCTTGTGTCATGCTCTAGATCCGCATCTTTTAACATGGTATTAGAGCCCAATCAAGCATGGCATAGCTCCTCTCCATCTCTCCTTAGCTCAGTTTGAGTGTTGGACCCTATCCTCAACCTCATTTGCATCTATACCTTCAATGAAGCTTCCATGGCAACCATAGTTAGCAGCACCCTATTAGCTTGAAACTCTCATATCTCTCTCCATAGGCCAAATCTCTTTGAATTTCCTTCTGAAGAAGTGATCATCTGCTTTCAAAACTTATTCCTGGTACATCAATCATTGACATTAGACAACTATAGCTCCAACATTGCACAAACTACTACTTGCTATCCTGACTATGTCTACAGACTGTTATACGTCCTGACTTTGGAGGAAGTAGTGTGAGCAAACTAAGGCACCTCATCCCTTGCTCTCTTCAAGAGATTTGTTTATTGATTGAAGGCGCTTCCTGCCATCACATCAAAAGTCAACTTTAAGCTCTACAGGACCAGGCATTGTCAAAAAATGTGAAACATGCACAGAATTCGCATGCAGAGAATCGGTGTGATCTAGTGACCAGCATGATGTGCAATCTTCCAAATCCTTGTGGGGCATTTGAAACCCCCCGAGTGGGCATTCTCAAGCTAAAAGGGCTTCCCAAATTTCTCTCTCTATCCATCACAATTAGTGAAACCCTAACTGTCATCCCTGTGGGCAGCCATAGCCAAAGCTTCAAGGTTTGACATTTTTCACAATTTCCTCTCACTGAAGTTATCAAGAGTGATTTTAATCACTGAGCAACACTCTTTGAAGTTCATTATAGTTCTGGAAGTGCCCCAGGAAGTTTAGAAGTCATCCACAAAGTTTGTGAGAGAAAGCAAATCAAGTACCAACTAGTATCCATTAATACTCAACTAGTGTCAATCTGACATTGATCTTCTTGTGTCTCTTGATACATTAAAATACAACCTTTTTGCTAGTTAATTGAAGCTTATCAACAAGGCAGAGCTTGATCAAATAGCTAAATTCAATGGTGAAGGTTTTCATGCCTGGAAGGAGAAGACCATGTATCACCTTATGCGAAAGGACTTGTGGGACCTATTTGAAGATGATGCAGATAGTAAGAAGGAAGATGATGATGATAGGTTCGTTGAAGAAGACCAGCTCAAAACCAAAGAATGGAAGAAGATGAATAACAAGGCACTAGGCATCATTGCCTAGGGACTAAGTGATGATGTGCTACATCATATCTCTGGCATTAGAGATACTAGAACTGCTTGGGAGGAACTTGACAGGATGTTTGGTACCCAAGCAAAGAATTCAAAAGTAAAATTACTCATGTAGTTTTATAAACTAGATATCAAAGACATTGGTATCCAAGCAAAGAATGCAAAAGTAAAATTACTCATGCAGTTTTATAAACTAGATATCAAAGACAGTGCCTCTATGACCACACACATTAACAAGTTCAATAGCCTAAAAACCTTGCTTGCAACTCTTAAGAAGAATATTGATGAAGATGAAGCAATAGCCGTACTGCTTGCAAGTGTAAATAAGGATCCATATGAGAACCTTGTGTCCACCCTAAGTAATATTCCCAGTCTCTCACTCAAAGACATTGAGAACTCACTACTTGATGGAGAAATAAAATTTAAAAGCAAAGATGTAAAAGAGACCAGCACAAGGGAAAATCTCCTATACACCAAAGGAGCTAGTGAACCCAAAGGAAGAGGTCGAGGATTCAACACCGACAATAGAAGTCAGATGCAAAGTCATTATTGTGGTAAGACTAGCCATATTGCCAGTGAATGTTTCCACAAGAAAAGAGCACATCAAATGTTGAATGACCACCACCAAGTCAATTCATGAATGAAAAAGAAGGAAAATATGCTTCTGCAACCATCAATAACTCTGACAGATTGTTCTAAGGAATATGTTCCCATAGTGGATTTGCTTTGTAAAATCCTTGCAAAAAATGTAAAGTCTCAAGCTTTAACTTGACTAGGCTGCCTATGAGCTAGTCTCCTGGGGCCATGTAATCATGTAGGAGGGGCAAAAGCCAGCAATGTAGGGACTCATCATTTGAGGGGGGGTGTTGAGAAATAGACAAATGATGTATGCTCCAAGAAGAGCTGTACTGAATCCCATATGCCCAGTGAGGAGAATGGAACAACCAAAGTTCTATAAAGCATTGTACTCGACTATCACTTTTATATGGAATGAATACAATGTCATGATGCTTTATACTTTTAGTTAAGTGTCTTGTCATTGTTAGTGCTACACAAGATTGTGTTTATGAGTCCAACATTCCATCTTGGAACCTAATTCACTTGTGGAACAATGTGTCTCTACTTGTCCATGTCATCATGAGTTTGGTTTTCATCTTTCATCCGCCATAGCTTGTGTCATGCTCTAGATCCGCATCTTTTAACATCAACACTGCCGACCTAGCTACATGACAAGAACTTCCATGAGATAGACAAGATAGTAGTTAGGGCAACTATAATGATAACTAAGAACATTGACCTCATCATAGGTGCAGCAAACAGTGCGATGTGTAAGATCAACTATATCGACACATCAAATGACAAAATGATATCAAGAATACATGTCATGATCCTTTTAATGAACTAACAACTCACCCTGTGGTGCAGCAAGCACAAATGCAAGGCATTGAGTAGCAAGTGGTACCATAAATCCACGTTCTCTCTGACACTCGGATACGCAATCACCGGTCACAAATCACAAGGAGCCATTGTGAACCAAAAAGTACTTCTACACATTAGAAGCATGTTTGGCCAGGACTAGTCTACGTAATTCTCTCTTGCATAACTGAAATAATAAATTTACATATCATAGGCTTTCCAGATCCATTTGCCTTCTTACTAACACCTTTCTTGATTCCATGACTCAAGTAAAGAAACAACACATCTTTAAAAAAAAAAAGATTAAACACATCACATTCTATCACACAACAATCTCATATGCTTCTTGTAGCAACTAATAAATCAATCTTCTAAACATTCTTTCAAACGTTGTTTGTTAATAGACTAACGTGTCCTCCAAAATTTATTCTCCTACTAATAGATTTATTAACATACTAATGTGCTTTACTCATCTTCACCTTTACAGTTACATAGCACATGTCAAGGCAAAGATGACTCTGAATAAGGTATGCACAATCCAAATAAAATGTAGTATGTATTAAAAAATATTATTTTACTTGACTACGCTCACCTATGCTTGCAGATGTTTCAGCTATACATACAAAACCACATGAACACCCAACGCCATATTGACAAACCATCCTACAAATACGCAAAATTGTAGGTACGTAACGACAAACGAAATGAGAATGGCAAATGCCGCTGGGCAAAAGCCATCAACATATGTCAATGGCTTCGCAATGTACAACGATCTCCAAAAACTAATGGGCACATGCACTCAAATTCTTGACAACGAATGGCATCTCACATTAGATGATAAGCTCGCAACTGACCTTCATTTTTACTAGAAACAACAACACTAACTCATGTGCACTTAACATGTGAGACTCCTCAAAGACATACTCGAGAAACTCAAACTTGAGTACGAAGACTCGGTTGGACAATCCACTATGGAGAAGCATGGCTTGAGCTGGTGCACTATGGATTTAACATCTCTCTCAACCAATTGTGGTAGAAGTCACGAAAAAAGAAGGCAAGGAGACACTAGAAGATTACATGAGAAATAACCAATACAATCACAGTCGTGACAATCCTGCAATAACAATCGAGAAGGTCACATACCTACTGAGCAAAGAAGTCTACACCTAGAAACATGGTTTCGACTCCAATCCATTTAGCAACATAATCTACATAACATGCAAGTTGTCAAACATGACTTCTTCTCAAATTTAAAAAAATAAGAATAACAATAGAAACTATTCTCATAGAAATGCAAATAGAAGCAAATCAAGAAGAAACCAAAGTGCCAAACATACAGCCTCAACCATTGCAAGTCTTGCCACCAACTCAAGTACTTCCATATCATCCGGCACCATCTGCAACCAAAACCCACGAGCTAGTCCAAAAGTGCCAACCAGAGACATAAAAGTAGCATTCTCTATGCACTTAAACAACGCTAAATCTTATTTACAAACGTGCTTTGCTTTGAAACACGATGTATGTCCAAACACAATTAGTAAATTTGCTATATAACAAACATGCAAGAATCACATAAAGAACTTCATTCTCCTTTGCTAAGTTGTATATGTCAACCTAGTTCTCTTGCTTTTAAATTTTATCTTTCCTCTTTGTATAATTCTCTCTTTCTGTGTTCAATTTCTTCTTCTTCTTCTTCTTTCCTCTCTTTCCCTCATTTTCTTCTCTCTCTCTCTCTCTCTCTCTCTCTCTCTCTCTCTCTCTCTCTCTCTCTCTCTCTCTTTTCTTCTCCTCCCCTCTCCTCTCTTTTCCTTTTCTCTCTCTCTCTCTCTCTCCTCAATTTTAATTTTTTCCTCTCTCTCTCTCTCAGATCTTAAATTTTATATTTTCTCTCTGTTCTCTCTCTCTCTTTCTCTCCTTTTCTTTCTTTTTTGCTCTCTTTATATCTTACTCTCCATTTTTTGTTCTCTCTCTCTCTCTCTCCTCATTTTTCTTTTCATCCCTCTTTCTCTTTCAAGTTTTTTCTCTAGCTCTATTTTCTCTGTATATTTTTTATTCTCTCTCTATTTTTCTCTGTCCTCTCTCTCTCTCTCTCTCTCTCTCTCTCTCTCGGTCTTATGTTTTCTCTTTTTCATTCTCTCTTTTAAAATTGATCTTTCCTCTATAAATCTGCCTCTCCCCTTCTTTATTTTCTTCTCTCTCTGTATCTTTCTCTTGGTTTTTAGTTCTCGGCCATTCTCTCTCTCTCTCTCTCTCTCTCTCTCTCTCCTCATTTTTCTTTTCCTCTCTTTCTCTTTCAAGTTTTTTTCTAGCTCTATTTTCTCTCTATATATTTTGCTTCTCTCTCTATTTTTCTCTTTCCTCTCTTCTCCTTTCTCTTCCCCTATTTTCTCTCTCTCAAATTATATATTTCCTGTCCATCTCTCTATAATTCAAAAACTATGTCAAAATTTTCATTTAAAAATACTATTCTCTTTCCTTTCCTCCCCTCTCTCTTTTCCTCTTTTTCTTCTTCTTCTTCTTCTCTCTCTCTCCCCCCTCTTTTTTCCTTTTTTTTCTTCTTCTTTTCCCTCTCTCTCTCTCTCTCTCTCTCTCTCTCTCCTCTTTTTTCCTTTTTTTCTTCTTCTTCTCTCTCTCTCTCTCCCCCTTTTTCCCTTTCTTCTTATTATTATTATTCTTCTCTCTCTCTAAGTTTATCTTTCCTCTCTCTATTAATCTCTCTCCCTATGTTCATATTATCTCTTCTTTTTCTTCTTCTCTCTCTCTCTCCTTTCTTTCCCTTCTCTTGTTCTCTCTTTCTCTCTCCTCTTTTTTTCTTTTCTTCTTCTCTATCTCTTTTTAAATTTTAAATTTTATCTCTCTCTATAATTCTCTCTCTTTGTTCCCCCTCTCTCATCTTCTTTCTTTTCTTCTCTCTATGTATCTTTCTCTATATTTTTGGTTATTTGGCATTCTCTCTCTATTTATCTCTCTCTCCTCAGTTTTCTTTTCCTCTCTCTCTTTCAGTTTTTTTTCTCTAGCTCTATTTTCTCTCTATCTATTTTTTCTTCTCTCTCTATTCCTCTCTCTCTCTCTCTAATCTTATCTTTCCTCTTTATAAATCTCTCTCTATGTGTTCATATTATCTCTTCTTCTCTCTCTCTCTCTCTCTCTCTCCTTTTCTTCTCTCCCCGCTTTTCCCTCTCTCTCTCCTCTTTTTTCCTTTTTTATTCTCTCTCTTTTAAATTTTATCTTTCCTCTATAATTCTCTCTCTTTGTTCCCCCTCTCTCTCCTCTTCTTTCTTTTCTTCTCTCTCTTTGTATCTTTCTCTCCATTTTTTGTTCTATGCCATTCTTTCTTTCTCTCTCCCTCTCTCTCCTCATTTTTCTTTTCCTCTCTCTTTATCTTTCAAGTTTTTTTCTCTAGCTCTATTTTCTCTCTATATAATTTTTATTCTCTCTCTATTTTTCTATTTCCTCTCTTCGCCTTTCTCTCCTCTCTCTCTCTCTCTAATTATATATTTCCTGTTTGTCTCTATCTAAGTCAAAACCTATGTCAAACAATTTCATTAAAAAGGGACTATTCTCTTTCCTTTCCCCCTCTCTTTCTTTTCCTCTTTCTTGTTCTTATTCTTCTCTCTCTCTCTCTCTCTCTCTCTCTCTCTCTCTCTCTCTCTCTCTCTCTCTCTCTCTCTCTCTCCCCCTCTTTTTTCATTTTTTTTCTTCTTCTCTCTCTCTCTAATTTTATCTTTCCTCTCTCTAAAAATATCTCCATGTGTTCATATTATCTCTTCTTTTTCTTCTTCTTCTCTCTCTCTCTCTCTCTCCTCATTTTTCTTTTCCTCTCTCTTTCTCTTTCAAGTTTTTTTTCTAGCCCTATTTTCTATCTATCTATTTTTTTATCTCTCTAATTTTTATCTTTCCTCTCTCTATAAATCTCTCTTTGTGTTCATATTATCTCTTCTTCTTCTTTCTCTCTCTCTCTCTCCCTACTTTTCCTCTCTCTTGCTCTCTCTCCTCTCTTTTCCTTCTCTCTTTCTATCTCTCTCCTCTTTTTTCCCTTTTTTCTTCTCTATCTCTCTTTTAAATTTTATCTTTCCTTTCTTAATAATTCTCTCTTTGTTCCCCCTCTCTCTCCTTTTCTTTATTTTCTTCTCTCTCTGTACCATTCTCTTGGTTTTTTGTTCTCTGCCATTCTCTTTCTCTCATCATTTTTTTCCTCTCTTTCTCTTTTAAGTTTTTTTCTCTAGCTCTATTTTCTCGCTATATATTTTTTCTTCTCTCTATTTTTCTCTTTCCTCTCTTCTCCTTTCTCTCCCCTATTTCGTCTCTCTCAAATTATATATTTCCTCTCTGTCTCTCCAAGTAAAAAACTATGTCAAAAAGGTTTCATTTAAAAATGGCCATTCTCTTTCCTCTTTTCCCCCTCTCTATCCATTTTCTCTTTTTTTTTCTTCTTCTTATTGTTCTCTCTCTCTCTCTTTCTCTTTATTCTCTTTACTTTTTTTCTCTCTCTCTCTTTCTAATTTTATTTTTTCTCTCTCTATGAATCTCTATCTATATGTTCATATTATCTCTTCTTCTTCTTCTTCCTCTCTCTCTCTCTCTAATTATATATTTCCTGTTTGTCTCTATCTAAGTCAAAACCTATGTCAAACAATTTCATTAAAAAGGGACTATTCTCTTTCCTTTCCCCCTCTCTTTATTTTCCTCTTTCTTGTTCTTATTCTTCTCTCTCTCTCTCTCTCTCTCTCTCTCTCTCTCTCTCTCTCTCTCTCTCCCCCCCTCTTTTTTCATTTTTTTTCTTCTTCTCTCTCTCTCTAATTTTATCTTTCCTCTCTCTAAAAATATCTCCATGTGTTCATATTATCTCTTCTTTTTCTTCTTCTTCTCTCTCTCTCTCTCTCCTCATTTTTCTTTTCCTCTCTCTTTCTCTTTCAAGTTTTTTTTCTAGCCCTATTTTCTATCTATCTATTTTTTTCTCTCTCTAATTTTTATCTTTCCTCTCTCTATAAATCTCTCTTTGTGTTCATATTATCTCTTCTTCTTCTTTCTCTCTCTCTCTCTCCCTACTTTTCCTCTCTCTTGCTCTCTCTCCTCTCTTTTCCTTCTCTCTTTCTATCTCTCTCCTCTTTTTTCCCTTTTTTCTTCTCTATCTCTCTTTTAAATTTTATCTTTCCTTTCTTAATAATTCTCTCTTTGTTCCCCCTCTCTCTCCTTTTCTTTATTTTCTTCTCTCTCTGTACCATTCTCTTGGTTTTTTGTTCTCTGCCATTCTCTTTCTCTCATCATTTTTTTCCTCTCTTTCTCTTTTAAGTTTTTTTCTCTAGCTCTATTTTCTCGCTATATATTTTTTCTTCTCTCTATTTTTCTCTTTCCTCTCTTCTCCTTTCTCTCCCCTATTTCGTCTCTCTCAAATTATATATTTCCTCTCTGTCTCTCCAAGTAAAAAACTATGTCAAAAAGGTTTCATTTAAAAATGGCCATTCTCTTTTCTCTTTTCCCCCTCTCTATCCTTTTTCTCTTTTTTTTTTCTTCTTCTTATTGTTCTCTCTCTCTCTCTCTCTCTCTCTCTATTCTCTTTACTTTTTTTCTCTCTCTCTCTCTCTTTCTAATTTTATTTTTTCTCTCTCTATAAATCTCTATCTATATGTTCATATTATCTCTTCTTCTTCTTCTTCCTCTCTCTCTCTCTCTCTCTCTCTATACACACACACACACACACACACACACAAGATACATGCCACATACTGATGTTCAAAGCTATGCAAATGTTGATTTAAAAAATTACCCCAATCATCCCTAAAAGCGCCAGTATGGGCGTATCTACAAATTCATCGTAGATAGCATCACTATTAGTGACGCTCTCTACGATGAAATAGCAATGCGGATATAACGATGCATTTAGTAAATTAGCAATGCAAATAGCGATGATTATAGAAGGAAAAAAAAATCGATGGCATGGCAGCAAGCCCATAATACCATATATTGTAAATTATTCAGCAAAGCAATTACATATTGGATATAAAATTGTTATCAAGAAGGGTGCAAAAACTACTTAAAATCACAAGATTGATAACTCATATACTACAAGGAAATGGGGGTATAGTGACTGTGGTTTCCGACGCAAAATAGTGGCACAGTGTCGCTATTTGCGACGCAAACAAAGGAATAGAGATATAGCAATGGTGGGTTTCGATGCAAAATAGTGGCATGGCATCACTATTTGTGTCGCATTTTTGTGACACAAATAGCGACACCGTGCCACTATTTTGCATTGGAAACCATGCCGTCGCTATTTGCATCGCATTTTTTGAGACACAAAAATAGCGATTCCATGCTCCCATTTTGCATCGAAAACCAATGTCGCTATATCCCCATTCCCTTGTAGTGTATATGATGCCACGCCGCTATTTTGCGTTGGAAACCACTGTCACTATACCTCCATTCCCTTGCAATGCATATTTTGCGATGCAAATAGTAATGCGGTGCCGCTATTTTGTGTTGAAAATCACAATTGATATACCCCCATTCCCTTGTAGTGTATGAGTTTTTGCGACAAAAATAGCGACGCCAATCTGAGAAAAAAAAGCATAAAAAATATGAGCGCGGCATTTTGTAGCAATAGTTTAAGAGAGAGTGAAAGAGATCGTGGCTTTGGGAGGGAGAGAGAGAGAGAAGGAGAGCTTCTCACTGCTGCCACCGTACGCAAAGAAGAGGGAGAAGTGCACGAAGGAGAAAGAGAGGATGTCGCGAAAAGGAGATGAAGAATCCATCCTCAGGCCTTTGTAGTAAGTACATTGTCTCCTTATGGTTTGGCCTTGTGCTTTCTTCTTTTCTTCTGTTTGTTTTTCTTGAGAATGAGGTGCATTGAGGGAGAAAGAGAGAAAATGAGAGAGGGAGAAGAAGAAAGGAAAAGAAAGAGAGAACAAGAGAGAGAGAGAGAAAAAAAAGATGAAAGATAACAAAGAAAGAGAGAAAGAGAGAGAAAGGGAGGGAGAGAGGAGAATGAGTGAGAAAACAACAAGGGGGTGGAGAGAAACAAAGAGAGACACAGTAAAGAAAGAGAAAGAGAGAAAGAAAGAGAGGGGGAAGAGAACATGAAATGGAGAGTGAAGGGAGAGGTGGATAAAAGGGTAAAGTAAATAGAGAGAGAGGTGGATAAAAAGAGAGAGCTAGAAAGAGAATTGGAGAAAAAGAGACAAAAAGAGGAAGAAAAAGAGAGATAGAAAAAACAACAAATAGAGAGCAAGAGAAAGAGCAAGAAAAACGGAAACAATGAGAGAATTAGAGAGAATAAAATGATAGAAAGAGAATGGCAAAGGGGAAAGAGAGGCATGAAGAGGGGTGGGGGGAGAGAGTCTTTCAATATATTGTTTTATGAGTTTTTTATTTTTTATCTTTGATTTTGATTTTAGCGAGATGCGTTGAGTGGAAATGAAGAGGAAACGAGAGAAAGACATAGAGAAAAGAAGAGAGGGAAAGGAAAAGAGAGAAGAAGTGAAAGTGGAGAGGGAAGATTGGGGGGGATAAAGAAACATTTATAGAAATAGAGGGGGAAAGAAAAGCAAAGAAGGATGAAGGGAGGCAAATTAAAAAAAAGAAAGAGAAAGAGAAAGAGAACAAAAACTTGTTGTTTGTCGTAACGTAGACAAAATGGAAAACAATGAATATGGTCGTGATGTCCAAGATTGTGAGGCATATCTTCATCAGCGTATCGCATGTCCTTGCTCTCAATGCAAAAGCTGACAATCAAACGAAAGTGTCACTTGTCTATAGAACACGTAATGATGCTTCGACGAGTTCCAGTCCCAAGTCTCCTACACCCTCTTTCTCTAAACGAACACAAGAAGCACAACAACAGTTGTCAAGTGCAGCTGCTCAATCCCAATCTCTATCTCCAGCTAAGCTTCCAAATGTCCGAGAGGTGGAACATGACACCACCCATAGCTCTCGACCCAAGGATATGCCTGTGCAACCCACTGTGGCTAGATCAACTGAGGCTCGATCTGCACAAGTAAATGCTCAAAGGGCAACAAAAGACATAACCACTTCCAATCTTCCTGAGGACTTGACATTGCAATCTACTAACAGTAGCCGCTCCACTAAACTAGCTACTACTACTTCCAATTAGGGATCACAGCAGTCATAGCCTTTGGCCATGATGACACCCCTTGCGGAATAAGTCCTCAGCAATTCACCTATGGAAGAGGTGTCACAACCAACATCCTTGACATCTCCAGCACTTCCAAAGCACCTAAAGCCTAGGCTTGAGGAGAAATCTCTCAAAGAGGTGGCCAAGGAGAGGACGCATCTGACCAATCAACCTAGCAAGGCTATTTAGCATGCCGTAGCTAAGTCCCATGAGAGCACACTAGAGAAAGAGAGTGCTAAAACCAAGCACATCAACGATTGACCTAGTTCAAGGTCATGAGTCCTGAAAGGAGACACTGCAATTGCCCAAGAAAAAGAGGACAAAACAATGGAAACAATGGTAGTTGCAAGTGGTGGTAGATGCCAAGACAATCGAGACCAAGAGCACGGAAGAACTTGGGAATAAAGCATTGAGTCCACCCACTAAGGAACCCAGTGCCATCTCCCCTAACAACGGTGAAACCTCAGACACATCCATGTGTTCTGATAAGTCAAAGCAACCATCATCATCATCGTTGCTTGCAACACTCAATCCACTGACAATAGAACTCACATTGACCAATCAAGAGTGGATACAACATTGTCACAATAGGGTGACAAATCTATACCAATCACATCCGAGGAGAACCATGACACAATAGCAGCAAAACCTCAGGAAAAATTCACAAACCCCGAGAGCATAAGCAATCCTAGCATTGACCAATCTTGCTCATCTAGTCCTGAGCCCTCAGCTATGCTAAAGCCTAGGGAAACTCTTAGAACCTTGCATGAGATAGCAATCGAGCAGGCCCTCATTGAACATAGAAGTGTCGTAGAATGCTTAACTTAGTTGGATGCTAAGCTCAAAGTGTTTGCACGTGTCTATGTCCTTGCAGACATGGGCGCATTCCTTGAGGAGCAACTTGAAGAATACTTCCCATTTCCCCTATCCTGGGAAGAGTAAGAACATCTTGACAAGCACTATGATAGGCTCCTACATGAATGCATGCGACTCACCTCTGACGAGGAAGTCGACGAACTATGCTTAACTGTAACATTCAATGATGTGCTCTGCCAACATAATCTCTTAGAGATAGAGCAATTAAAGCAACAATCAGAAAGTCGAAGCCAATTTGAAAAACATTGGTTTGAAAACCGTGTTGCAATGGTCGAACTAGGAGCCCAAATTATGATAGTCTCAGAGGAGCGATTGGCCAAATAGCGGTCTCAAAGAGACTCGACTAATGTGGCACCAACTTCCTTTCGAGTGTGCTAACTATCATTTGGGGTATGGACTTAGCTAGAACTAGCCAAGAGAACTCTCTAGTGGCGGCTGATAAGGTTCTCACTGAGGAGGAGTTACATGTTGCTAGTAGACTCGGACAAGGTACCGTGCTACTTGATGTTGCAAAATATCTATACTTATTTAGTAAGCTACCACGAGTATTGGATGTGTGTGCCACACTCCACTACAATCCGGAGTTCTGCAATTGGTTTTTATCCTCATGAAGTGACATGGATTCGTAAATATGTACATAAATAAACAATTAATTTTGTGTCCCTGTATAGATAATATCAACACACACAAGCAATGATAGTCAAGCGCAGGGAGAAGAGTTGGGTTTGGCAAGCTGAGCTCCTCAGGTCCTCCTCTCACCACACATTTAGAAGTCATGTGACCATTCTCGCCTCCAAGTGGAGGGCATGCAACCCTCATTACCGCCATAGGAATCCTTGACCAACATCTCTGATGGTGTAGACGGGGCACTGTCCCTTTCTATACACCTTTTCCCTTTCTGGTCTATCCTTCCAGGGATGAGACCTGCTCCACTCCATGACAATCAGTCCGTGCCGCTTAGCATAAGCCAAGATCTACTAATGGATGGAGGCAAAACAAACATCATCACGGGGACCATCCCTTTATAACAAATACTGTATGCCTCACCTCACCCCTCCTCGTCATATGCGCTTGATAACCCACTGTATAATCCCTTCCATGCAAATAGTTGTATCCTACCTCAGGGCCTAACCCTTGGTTTGCATTTTGCATGTTCCCCTATGGTAGCAATCATGGACCACATAGTGCAGTTGAGGAAGCTCTCCGCCGTCGAAGGGAGCATAAGGCACTAGTGCCCCCACCAGAACACTACGTGCCTACTCTAAAGAGATACGCGCCCAAAAGAGGCCCCAAACGACACCACCCAGGACGCAAGCCAAAAACTCCCCAAGCTAAGAGGACGAGGGCTCAAGGGAGCACAAGGGGCGTGGTAACACCGATCGTGCATACCCCCATTAGACGCTCGAGCACCAGGTGCTCGAAAGAGGAGAAGGCAACTCGAGACAAGCAAGAATTTGATGCATTGTTCAAAAGCATTCTGGAAACAGTTGGGACCAGGGACTACACCATTCAGGTCCCGGCCGACATCTTCCCTGCCCAGCCTCACAGGAGCCCCTCACTGACACAACCTCAGTCGCCCGACCACCCGAACTCGCCCCGCCTCATACAAATAGAGTAGCCCCTATGAAATATAAGCTGCTAACAAAGGCCATCCTGCCATAACTTTTTGTCTTTAAATGGTTAAAGGGCAGGCTCCTCACCTGTATACACTTTCCTTACCTACTACTAATATATGCCACGTCTTTAACAAGCACCGAAATATGCATCGCAATCAGCATCGTAGGATATTAATAAAGTAATATCTTGACGTGATTGCATCTGTTTGTTGTACTTGATGCATGCGACTTGCATATACTCTCATGAAGTGACAAGTAGATGCAGGATGACACAAGTCTTCGTGCGAACGTGTTCAATGGCCAAGTCACCGCAAGACCACCAACCTCACAAAGAGCCGTGAAAAAGCCACGCTGTTGAAAGTGAAAATCACCCTTGTCGATCGCCCACGTCGCATGGCCCAAAGCATGTTCTTAACCACTTTCTCTTTCTGGGTTACACTCTACATCGAGCACTCGCAGCAACTGTTACCTTAATTGTACTAACATCGCACGTTCCAAAGAGGGTTGCAAAATATCAAGTGTATCTCCCTATCTCAACAACTGCTTCTCTAACAACGAGGCTAGGGCACAATTATAACTGTAATATCCATTTCTTGAGCCTTCGAAGCTCGACATCTCCTAACCCATTGAAAGGCTGATAGCCTCAACCTATTGCAATGGTTGTACTCAGGCAAGTCTAAAGAAAAAAAAACAACAACAACAAGACAAAGAAAAGAAAATGAAAAAGAAAAGGAAAAAAAAGACAAGAAACGAAAAGCTAAGCATCACCCACGATCACAACATAGCACCTAGGGGTCCTCAAATTAGGTATGTCTAGTGACCTTGGTCGACTGGCTCCGTCCCTAGTCCCCTAGCCCTCTAGCATCACCCACAATTGTTCATGGCACATCAAGGGTAGGACATACCTAGGGAGCTTGTCTCGCCTATGGTTAGACCTGTCACCCTGACCCATTTGCACGTTCCTTTTTTGCACTCTCCCTTAATACCGTTGCAATCCATCATGGTAAGTCACGCACGAACAGCCATGGAAAGTACACCGTACTCGTCAAGCAATACAAGTAGCTACCAGCTACCAAAAGTGCAGTGTCCTTGTGTTCAATTATGCTACGTCGTGCAGTCACAATGCAAAGGATGTCGCATACACCTTCACATGTACTTCTTCTCAACATAGACAACTTTGCTTCATCCACACGCTGTTACAAGAAACCAACCCGCGGTCTTCTAACTACGTAATATCTAAGTATGCACAAGCCCTCACATAATATTTGCATCAAAATATATACACATTTTGGGTCCTCAAGTGCAGGACAATACTCTCAGCTTGCTTAGAGTTCGACCTGTCTCCCAAACTAATTGAACTATGTCTTGTGCACGATCAAAAAGACTAGCACTATCCCTAGGGAGAGACCACATATGAGAGGTTTTCAATTGCAGGTATTGAAGACTCCAACGAAAGTGTTGTTCACTCTTCATCGACACTCAACTCTGAATACTTATCCCTTATCATCCTGCAAGCTCGCCAAGAATTGTCATGTGCAAAATCCCCAACAAACCAACACGTGCTGGCCATTAGTTCAATCCCCAATAAAGAACAGCCCTACCACCAACTCCAACAACCCTACCACCAGCCACCTACTACCTACGACAGTGAGTGCCATGGGACTGCCACTCGTCTAGGAGGGGGGTAATGTTAACCATCAAACGAACAAGGTGGAAAATCTGAAAAATCTAAAGCAGAAGACAAAGGCCAAGACAAAAGTGAAACGCAAGACGAAGGCGCGCCAAGAAAAATATGGAAGCACAAGAAATACAAAAAAGTCCTAAATAAAGGAAAAAGGCGCACAAGAAAAAGCACAAGTCAATACTTTTGTAAAAGAGCACAAGCGCATCATGGTTTAATTTAAAGAGCGTCGTGCTCTCACCCATGCAATATGTAAAGGTAGATGGGCGGTAGGAAGGAAGCTAGGAAGATAGAAGGACAATGGAAAAAAGGACCTAGGCCACGGTCGGCCATGTAAAAAAGGGGATAAGGGGATGACCGCCCAAAAGGGATTTAAGGTTTTGTATATAAATTTAAAAAGTGAATGAGAAGCTCATTCTTGTGTGTGGCCAAAAGTCACTCTCTTCTTCTTCTTCTTCTTCTTATTCTTGCTTGCTTGTGCTTGTGCTTGAGAGAGGGAGTGTGAGAGTATGAGGGAGTGAGTGAGTGAGGGTGAGGGATCGGGGAGGGGAAGCTCTCCATCTTCTCCTCTCTTCTTCTCTTCTCTTCTCTTATCTTATCTTGCTCATGGCAATGGAGCTTGGAGCTTGGAGCTTGAGGATGGAGCTTGCTTGAAGCTTGCACTTGGATCGTGGAGCTACCGAAGTGCGTGGGAGAGGAGGTAGCTCGATTGGCACGGAGGTAAGCTCACTACACCCGTAGATATGGATGGCGCGTCGGCTATGTGAGAGGTAGCCATTAGTGCTCGGCTTGGAACGCTTGAAGCAATAAGCGGTCCGTGGATCTTGGTGGTTGAGCGAAAGGTCCCACAGAAGATGGGGGGGAGAAAGAAAGAGTGAGAAAGAGAGGGGGGAGAGAGAGAGGAACAAAGAAGGATGAAGGGAGACAAATAAAAAAAGGAAAAAAGAGAGAGAAAGAGGAGTGGGGAGAGAAATAGAAAGGGGGATAGATAAAGACAAAGAGATAGGGAGAGAAAAGGAATGCACAAAGAGAGATGGAGGAAGGCAAATAAATAAAGGGAAAAGGAGAGAAAGAGGAGTAGAGATTAAAATAGAGGAAGATCATCAATGAGGGGACAATAACATATTGTTAGTTGTAACATAGGCCAAATAGAGAACGATGATGTTCATGATGTCCAAAATCGCAAGGCATAACTTAATCAGTGTCTCTCATGTCCTTGCACTTAATGCAAGCTAGCAATCAAACAAAAGTGTTGCTTGTCCATAGAATAAGTATGATGCTTCAACGAGTTTCAATCGGAGATCATTGACCAGGTGATCTCAAACTTTGAGAAAATTATAAGAAAAGTGTATATCAATCATGTTTTACATTCACAAAGTAATTGAATATCATATACAAAAAAAATTAGACGTACTCGTGAAATTTATACAAAGAGGTGATGCTTCATCCCAAATTCGAGGTCCAACTGTCACCCTTGTGGGTCTCCATATCCCAATGACACCAGCTCCATCTTTGACTTGCTAATGTGGGATCTAGATAAGTCCAAAAAGGCATCATATACCTCTAGGAGACCATTGAATGATTGTTCAAGTTGTCCAAAAAGGCATCATATATCTGTAGGAGACCATTGTCTGATTGTTCAAGTTGGGCAGTATAGCAACCATGTTCAAGTTCTCATCTGCAAAGAATTGTGAGACAAAGTGGCTATGTTTTGGTATAGGGAGGGCTCAAATAGCACCTTGTTGTACTCTCAACTCCAAATTTTGCATGAGGGGGTTAGTTATGACAGCAAACAAAAGAGGGGGGACCAAGGGACAGCTTTGACATATTGATCTTTTAATGTAGATGGGCAGATAGGATTCCATTTTACATGGACCATAGCAATCATTTGGTGAATAGGGCTTTGATCATTCACAAAAAAAAGCTTTGCCATTATCTTTAGTACCTCCCCAGTAAATATCTACCCTATTTTGTCATATGCCTTGTCATAATCCATATTTATAAGCACATAGTCAATGTTCAGGATAAGAACATCATCCATAGCTAAGATTAGGTTTATGATTTTATTTTGGATGCACCTCCCATGCACAAGCCTACGTTGTTGGGGGTGAAGGATTCTTCCTAGTAAATGCTTTATCATACACCTTGAAGGCCACTCCCAGCATGGTGAGTGGCCTCCAATTGCTCAGCTTGGCCCTATCCAAGGTCTCTGGGACTAACTTTATTAGTCTCTTGTTCAATGCAACATGGAAGATCCCCTCCCTTTTGATTTGGTTCATTAACATGCATAGACACCCCCCCCCCCCAACACTGCAGAGAGATCGGATAACTTCTATAGGAAATCCATCAATGCTTGGCGATTTCCCCTCGGCCATCTTATTTACCATGTATTTTAATTCTTCTCCTAAGAAGGGGCAACCAAGCAAGGCAACTTCACCTCTAGTGACAAGGTATTTGCTAAGTTATAGAATGCATACAAGCTTTATTTTAGCATTCCAGGGCATCTCAACTTCCTTACCTACTATGATTGATAGGTGGTTGGTGAAGGCCCTTGCAAATCCTCACTTTTAGTGACTATACTGCCATCACCTTGATCAATCATGGTGATATGCTCTCTTTGCCCCTTGGCCTTCAAGGCTTTAAAACAAGTTGCATTGGGGGACATTCCTAAATACATACCAAGAGCTTCATAGTTGCACCTTGGCTACCTCTACCCTCTAGTCCTACAATACACGTAAGAAACCTTCGATGCTTTTGAGCACCCATTGCATTGGTGCGGCTATACCACAAGAAGTGTCACTTAAACAAAGCCTACATGCTACGGGCCAACAAACTAGTGAGGGCCATTGGCCAAGAAACGCAGAGTTAGGAGAGAGGCAAGGAGCTAACAACCTCCTCACCATGCTGATGACCACCCTTGTGGCTTTAAGCCTAGGCAATTTGCTTAGGCAGTATTCAATGCTATGGCAAGAGCTCAAGTAGTGGGTTGAGGGGTCAATGGAGCAGACTATCGTTGACTTGCATGAGCATGATGCAGAAACACAAATTCTGAGCCTAACACTGCACTCAGTATCAAAATCCTTGCACATCAATGCTTTTTGGGAAGGCATCGAAATGCATGCAGTCTTATCAGTCCTAGCTCTAGGAGACATCGCAAGAAAGGGAATTGTAGACACAAGAGTAGGAGTTAGTGTGCTGAGCCACGCAGTACTCTAGGCTTGGGTTAACCTACCTATTGAGAATGCTAGGTTCAATGTCACCCTAGCCAATGGAATGAAAGTGCGGCCATTTGGAATGTTAAAGAACTGGCCATTGAAGATCGTAGGAATCCAATTCTCGGTTGACTTTATAGTCACGAGAAGGGAGTGGACTATGACATCTTGTTAGTCCAACCCTAGATGCGCAATGCACGGGTCATAGAAGACCGGGGTAACGGTCTAATTTTCTTAGGCAATCGAATGGAGGCAGTAAGAGTAGATAAGGATACATGGCAGACCACACCAGAGTCGACTTGGATGCCATCTCTGCCATGTTGAAGGGTGATGCGTAGATTAGGAAATCTTATAGGCCATTGATCAAATATATCCATTATCCCGAAGATGAGCGATATTGGTGCACATGCTCGCCACGATAGATTTGCCATTCTTGGACAATGAGGAGTATGCGCAAGCTGCTAAGACAATTGATAAGCCAGAGATGCACCCTCAGTGCCAGTTTGGATGATGGCCAAAAGCTCAAATGGACGATCCAACCTTGTCAAATTCCACATCCCAAATAACAAGCAAGAACTCATGGAGATCCTAGAATATCTAACAAACAAGCTAGCTGGAAATCTAGCCACTAACCTCAAACCTCTCCAAGATCCCTCGGATGAAACCTAAGTGGCAATAGACCAAAGTTCACAACTTAAACTTAATGTACAATTGGGCCTTAGTCATCACTGACGATGAGAAGGAAAAGGCCTACCAAGACCTAGGAGATGATGAGCAATCGGAAGAGGATGGTTCTAGCGATGAATACGAGGACTGTTGTTCCTTTAGTGATGGAAGTGAAGGAGAGATGAATACGGTAGAATGACACTGAGGGAAGGGTGATAGAGCAAATTCGAGCTGACTCCAAGTGCATGGATTGAGATCGAACCTGGCTGGAGCACATAGAGGCAATAGATTACAAACAAGCAGGCTTGGTCTAGCCAAGCACTTCACCAGTGCTTAGGTCTGAATCACCGTCTGAATTATGACTACCAAGCGAGACTCCCTCTTCTAGTGAAGACGGAGAGTTTGATTCTAAGTTGGAGGTGAGTTCAAATAGTGTTCCTAAGGCGCCACAACCACCTAAGGCCAGACACACCAAAAGGTATATGCCAATCCACTTGAGGCACCAAAAGTTAAAGAAAGACCAACACAAGCAGCCTAGGAATACGCAGGCTAAAAAGTAAAGGAAACCACAAGACCTGCCAAAGTAATTTACTAAGTTTAAGAAAGGTGATATGATATTGATCTTGCTAGGAGGCAAATGACAAGGGCAAGCAAGCAAACCAATAGAAGGACTAGCCAAAGTCAAGGAGGTTAATCTAGCTAAGGAAGGGGAGACACCCTGACATGTCTTTATTGCCGATGACTTGACCGAGGAAGAGGAAGCAAGTTTCATTGCTCTCCTGCGAGAGTACATGGACGTCTTTGTTTGGTCCCTCAATGAGATGAAAGGGGTAGATTTGAGTGTCATAACTCATAATATCCCCATGACCCTCGATGTAACGCCGGTCAAGCAGTGACCCTACCCTATGAATCCCAAGCACAAGACTGCCTTTGCCACTGAGTAGGGTGTCTTCACCTGCATAGTCATGCTGTTTGAGTTGACTAATGCACCTGCTAATTTTCAAAGGCTCATGTGTGCAATATTCAAGGACATGCTTAGGAAAGAGTTAGAGGTCTTCGTTGATGACTTGTGTGTTTACTCCACCTAGTAGGAACAATTAGACAAGTCTTTGAACAATGCATACTATATTGTCTCTTATTGAACCTCTTAAAGTGCTAGTTCTAGATAAAGCACGAATGCATCTTAGGGCATGTTGTGTCCAAGAACGGCATTGCCACTTACTTCTCAAAAGTCAAGGTTATTATCGATCTTCCACCCCTAATAGATTACAAGAGAGTTCAGTGCTTCCTAGGCCATACATGGTAGTATCAACGGTTTGTGTTAAACTATGCATTGATTGCTAGAGCCCTATACAAGGTACTGATAATATTTGAATGGACTGAGGAATGCCAGCACACATACAAGGAATTGAAGAAGGCTCTAACCACTACACCAATCTTAAGAGTCCCAAATTGGAACATAACCTTTCATGTTCATATTGACGCTTGGAAATTCGCAGTAGGAGCTGTGTTGTGCTAGCATGGTGACCACAATCTAGACTATCCAATGAGCTTTGCTAACAGAAAACTCACAAATACAGAAATGAATTACTCCACAACCGAACGAGAGGGGTTAGCCATGGTTTACTGTAAAGAAATTTCGGCATTATCTCCTAGCTACGCCCTTTATTTTCTTTGTTGACCATCAAGCCTTGCTGTATCTAGTAAACAAACCCTATACTACAAGATGTATAGCTTGATGGTTACTTTTGCTTCTTGAATTTGACTTCTTTGTCATCATACACAAGGGAAAGAAACACTATATGGCTGATCATATGTCTCACATACCCATGGGAGAAGCCGCTGGACAGGGCATTGGAGACGACTTTCCAGAGGCATATCTATTCACCCTATCTAGCCGAAAGAGATCTATTTAGAGCTAACTTGACACCATACTGGGCAGACGACATAGTCCAAGTGCTTGAGCATGGAAGGACTACCTGACCAACCCATAGAAAAGGCCCGACCAAGGTGACTCATTCTCAAAATCTAACCTTATAAGCTAATAGTAGGCCAACTCTATCGGCTAGGGCAAGACGGATTGCTGTGAATATGCGTGCATAAGCATGAAATGCATGACATACTAGTTGAGGTGGCATATAGTGGAATTGTAGGAGGACACTTTAGCAAAGATACGATAGCCCGCAAGGTGCTATAGTCTCGACTGTGGTGGCCCACGCTTTTCCGAGATGCAACACGATTCGTGAAACATTGTGACGAGTGCCAACGGACTAAGGTGCTAGTTTGTAGGACAAAATGGAGTTAACTCCCATCATTGCAAGACAACCATTCGAGAAATAGTGGATTGGCTTCATTGGGCCTATTAGTCCGATGGATCAATATTCGCAAGCCAAGTACATCATTGTTGCCATGGATTATCTCACAAAGTGGATAGAAGCTTGAGCCACCAGGAAGAACGATGCACAAACCACTGCTAAGTTCTTATGGGAGCAGATAATCTCTTGATTCGACTGCCCCATCGAACTTGTCACTAATCAAGGCATGCACTTCATCAATGAGGTGATTGCTCATCTCATGTCTACCTTCTTGATCATCCATCGAAAATCCTCACCCTACTACCCTTAGGCGAATGGCCATGCAGAATTGACAAATAAGATTCTGACCAAGATAGTCTCTGCTTCGCGTAGTGACTGGGATAAAAGCTAATGGTAGCCTTATGGGCCTATTGGACAGCCTATAAAATGGATGTGGGATAGAATCCCTTCAGATTGACCTACAAAACTGAGGAAATCTTGCATGTGGAATTCTTCGTTCCTAGCTTGAGAATCTCTATTCAAGAGAGATGGGAGGGAAATGAAGCATGGATAGAATGTCTAGATAAGCTAGAATGGTTATCAAAAACTTGACTTCTAGCCACCCATGCGCTGCTCTGTGAAAAGGCATGATGCAAGAGTTGGTTTGATAAGCATGTCAAGCAACGAGATTTCAAACAAGGTGACTTAGTACTATTCTAATCAGTCAAGGGACATAAGCAGAATATGAAGTTTAGGGGGTTAGGATCTTTTAGAGTTCACATCATAAGCCCGAACCGATAATGAAGAACTCGAAACCTTGGAAGGTGAGGGCATAGGCTTTTTTAATGGCAGCCTCATAAAGAAGTACTACCCTCCCACACATCTGCTACACGAACCCCCAATGTTATAAGCCCCTGTCAATGTACGAGTAGCCACCATTACGGAGATTGAAGATGAGGATGAGGAAGCCATACTTTTGGCTTACATGCGCATGACCATTACAACCCAATAGACACACACCATTGATGCATTGATTGATAAGGGCGTTGACTATAATATCTTGACTCATGATCATTGGACTCAAATCGACAAACCACAGTTACAACCTACTAACGCCAAACTCAGTCCATTTGGGGGCAGATCATATGCACTTCTGGGAAAGTGCAAAGCTGTAGTCTCTATCGAGTCTGAAAGCTTACCTATGATATTTTATGTGTTGTCTAACATGAAAGATGTAGGCACGGAATCACTGTTAGGATGAACCTTTAAGAAGCAGATACACTGTAGTATTCACCTGGCCATCACAATGGACGAATTGTCATAGCCTTCAACAAGGGCTGTGCGACTCCATCACAGTCTGCAAAGCCACCGGTAGAGAAACCCACCATCAATCCTAAGGAGGAGGGTTGTGATTCGTCACCACCCACCAAACCTCAACACCAGCAAAAAGCTTACCACAAGGCTAAAACCCTTGAACACTAGTTCAAACGGGTACCAAAACATACAAGAACGCCGCCTAGGAGCACCCAACCATGAGCTTGCAAGGCTAGAAACCTTCCCTCGAAACCTAGGAGGCCTAGAAGAAACTACAGGCATCGATGGATGGTCAGGCCATGATGGGTTCCCAAGACCTTGCTGTTGCAAGTGCAAGGCTATTACAAGAGTAATACTTAGATTTGGGTACCTAAAGTCGAGACGGCCAAGGACACTACTCAAATGCTGCCCTCAAGCTTGACCACATGAAGCATCAAGATGAATCAAGCATCAACACCACAAAAGCCTTTGGCTCTACAAGGCTCATTGCACTTCCAAAACCTAAACCCATCAAGACGTAACAAGTCTATCGACCCCCAAACGACATCCCATTACTCCTAAACCGCCTCAACCTTGCCGTGCTAGTACCCCAACTGTCGACGCCCAAGCATTTAGTAGTGCACCACCCACTGCATTGGCCTCACCTAGTGCACCAAGGCCGCAACCTTGGCCAGAACTGCAACCAGAGATGCACTTGTCAACCACTAAATTGTCAAGCCAACCAAACGTCAGCTTGCCAACCTTAGACCCTCTTACCAGTGGAGATCCATTCTCACTAGTCGCAGACTTAGTTGAGAATACTTGGTTGCTTGCCTTAGACACTTGGGTGCCACATTTACCATGCTTACTAAAAGCTACGATTGGATGAACTTACGTATTTTGGATGAGCCTTTAGCAATGGAAGTGCGAACACTACCTTGCTCATGGGAGGAAATTGAATTCGTATTTGTCAAAGCTTCCAATAGGCAGCCGAAGAACTCATTGCCACTGAGCTTTCCATTGAATAAGCACCAAACAATGCCTTATCACATCTTATGACAAGAGCAAAGTCCTTGCCACCATGAATTGGGAAATTGAGGAGTTGAAGCAGCTCACTGACAACGACTCCTCTTTCTTATGCAAATGGTATGCTCTTCGACTTCAATGGAAACTAGAAGGATGCCAAGTCATGACAAACACTGAACAAAGATGCGCGATCAAAACCTTGAAGTGCGATCCGACATATGTAGCTCCAACTTCCTATAGGGTGTTGACCATCGTTTGTAATCGACCCCTTGAGGACCACAACAGAGGGCATCCCTATTTAGATCAAATGCTCACAGAAGGGGAGCTCCATGTTGCTAGCAGAGTCGACTCCGATGATTTTCTGCTCGATTTCTCACTTACATCACACATGTAGGCATCTAACCCTACGACATGGACCATTATGCTCAAATGGAATACAACCCCAATTTTTATCCTTGGCTCATGCAAAAGTAAACACAGTAACCATGCGCGGAATGCCCTTAACCCCTTAACCTATAATCCTAGGAAGGATTCTTCTTATTTCCGTAGGGGGAGGGGGTAAGGTGGAAATAAGAATAAAAATCAAAAGCAAAGGAAAACAAATCAAAACCAATTCATGGTTAAGAAAAAGGTCATAAAATTTGGAATGTATGGATTGCTTGAGGGAGAAGTTTAATTCTATAATTAAGCATTTCAATTCCGCAAGCATGTGATATTTTTCCTTTGCAAATAATTGTTTTGAAAATCACTAATGGTGAACATGGCTTGATGACAAGTACCTAGCATGGCATGCCAAGAGAAAGCCAACAAGTTTTCGTTTTCAGAAGAAGAGCATGCAAAATATGGCCTTTCCATGGAAATAAGGGCTTTTAACCAGTTCAAGTTCGGGCATGTCTTGAACTTGGAGGATGTTGCCATGGAGGAACAAGTAGTGAAGTAGATTGTCGAACAATGCGATATGAAAAAGTACATGGAGGTAGTTGGTCAAGAAGTGGACTACTGCTAGTGCGTGGAGTTCCTCTGGACCTTTGGTAAGAACTACGACACTGTGACAGTGCGACAAAGAGAAGAAACCCTCCAAGTCCAAATCGAGTTGGCTCTAGAGTTGGTGGAGAAAGCCTTGGACCTAGTCAATAAGGTGGAAAGGCAGCCGAAGAGAGATGTCTATGCCATGCTAGGAATGGACAAGGTGATGGCCCACACAAATGATGGCATTAGCTTGGGAGACATCCTCGACCTCAAAATCCAGCTCCATGCCAAAATGATGCATGCACTATTCTCTAGCCAAAGGTACAACTCAATAATGAGTCGAATCAACGTGCCTATGTTGGAGAGCATTGTAGCAAGATCTCTTGACAACGTGAACCTAAATGTCTTTGTGTAGAAGACCATTGAGTCTTCAGCAAAAGCACTGGCAACAAGAGGAAAACCCATAGGAGGAGAGTCCCTTGCTAGCAAGGCAAAAAGAAAAGTGTCGTCCTCAAAGGCCTCTACTATTGGATTCGGTGGGGTTTTGATAACTATAATAAGGGAAGCATTGGGGGAAGGACAAGATGAAGGAAGTGGATTCAGAGAAACACTAGAGAGGTCACCTCCTCACCATGAACAACAGCCACACTCTAGTGAACGAACGGTGAGTGATGATGAGGAAGGAGAACAAGAAATGGCAAGTAGCCAACGAAAGCCCATTAAGCCAAAGAAGAAGAATTCACAAGAGAATGCACAGGAGGAAAGTAGGAAAAAAGAAAAAGCAGACTTACAAAAAGCTAAAAAAGAGTCTAATAAGGAAGAGGAAGAGAGGAAGAAGAAAGAAAAGGAGGAGTTGGAAAGGTTGAAAGAAGAATCGAGAAAATCTGAGGAGGAGAGAAAAAGGAAGGCATATGAAGAAGAGGAAGAGTTGAAAAGGAGGGAAGATGAAGACATGGCTATGGCAACTTGTCTTTCTATAGAGTAGTAGTGCAAACATGACAAACTGGGTGCCATGAGCCTACCTAGAGATGAAGGCCCAGGCTCAAGCACACAAGAACCAGAGATCATGCCACCCCCAGTGAAAGAAGGCAAGGGAAAGGTATCAATCCCATCCCTAGTCTCCTAGGGCCCACCACCCCCACAACCATATCCACACCAGGCTTCATGGCCAAAGTGGATGCTAGCAATCTCATGGCCTAGGTACAATACTTTATTAATAAGGAAATGGCCCAAGGAATGAGAGAAGGTAACCCCATAATAGGAACTAAAAGACCGGCAGCAATAATAGACGTCAAGTTTAGGCAGGATCCCAAGAGGCAAAAGGTGGAAATCTCCACAACCTCCATTCCCAGGACACAAAGCTACTACTTTTAGAATATGAAAAATACGTCAAGGAGCTTCTCTTGCTAGAGAAGGCAAAGGATGATAAGAAGATAGCACCAGCTAAACTAGAGGCAGAAAAGGAGGCCATGGTTGCATTCCAATTAGAGAAAACTCGTTAAGTAGCCATGTGCCAAAGGGAGATAAGTGAGATGAAGGAGTAGCTGCAAGCCAAGGACAAAGCAGAAATTGATTGGCAAGCAAGGCTAGATGAAGAGACTCAGGCCCTAGTGAGCCTACAATGCCATAATGAAGAGCTCATAAGGCTCTATGAACACATGCAAGGGGAGATGGAAAAGGTCCATAAAGCCATAGAAGAGTTAGAGGTGGCAAGAGAGGAAAGGGCATGTAGGTACCAAGAAGAGATTGAGAATTTGAAAAAAGAGAGAGGAGCAAAAGAGGCTGAAAAGAGAGATTGAAGATCAAGAGCAAAGGTTGATGATACTGGCTCAAAGGCAGGGAGAAAGCCTTGAGGAAATGAAGAAGAGAGCAAAGGACTGGGTGAACCATAATGAGAGAAGAGTCAAAGCTTTGGCGCACCGTATGGCTCAAGTGTAAAAGGACAAAGTGCTAGTTGAGAGCAAGGCACAGAGGCCGCCCAAGTGAGTTTCGAAGCCCAACAATGTGGCTTCCTGAACACACTACTGGATGTCACTCAAATAGAGGAAGGGGAGGCCGTTGACTGGATCCATAAAGAAGAAGCTAGGGATTGCATGCAAAGGGCCATGAGAGTAGGCCCCTGCAGATGCCAGCACAACTTGTGGGTGTCAGCCTTGGCCTTGAGGAGCAACAAAACTATCTACTGCAAGTTGGCTTGACCCCATAAGAAGTCGATGCACTAGGGTTCGTTGAGGAGGCACAACAGAAAGACCAACAAGGAGAAGAGGCTAGCACAAGCTTTGACATGGGACCTCATGAAGAAGAACTTGTCACATAGCCTCCTTCCCCACGCCTAGAAGAACAACATCACAACAAGTGGATACCTCTATTGAAAGAAAAGCGGAGCCGAAGAGGAAGAGACAACAGATGGTGGAGCAAGAAAAGAGAAGATTGAATGCCCAATTAGCAGTGGTGCCAACCGCGCCTATCCCACCAAGCCGAGATGACTTCCCATTAATCTTTAATGTTGAACTTGTGATCTGAGAGCAACAGGAGACTGCTAGGGAGCCCTTCGACTTTAATTTCTGATTCCCTGCCAACTTATTTAGAGTACTGCCAGTCAAGGTGGTGAAAGAGGTGATTAATGTTGGAAGCAGGCTAGGAGACAAATGGACCTGGGAAAGAGAGCAAAATCCCATCCTATGGGGGACCCAGGACGTAGATTTTTGGTAGGATAAAGTTTTTGAAGTGCCCAGGACTGTGAAGGGCTATGAGTGTCAACCCACATGGAGGAGGCACATTTTTGATGCAAAGATGGGTGCATGGATGGATTTTTGTAACACCCTACCCTTCAAGAAGAATAACCCAACCTTCATGCCATGTCCGAGAAGGGTATGAGTGGATTTTAACCCAAGCATCCACATGGCCGTTATGACTTTCCATGGATCTACAATGCCAATGCTACTAAACCTGAAGAGGCCCTCATTTTCACATCAAAGGACCTATATGATTCAATAGTCCACTTCATCGAGAATTCTCTTCCTATCCCAATCATGCCTTCATCACAACCTGTAACCAACCATTCCTAGAGCCTTCTGTTCCTATTGTTTGCGGAAGAACCATACAGAGGATATTTGCTCTCTCGACGCGGATGATGAAGATTAGCTCTCATCGTGACCATGTGATTCAAAGAGAAAGAAAAGAAAAGAAAAACAAAGAAAAGAAGAAGAAAACAAAAGAAAAGAAAAAGGAAAAAAGAAAGAAAGAACAGAATAAAAATGAAAAGAGAAGGAAATCACAAGAAAAAGCAGTCAACTTCACATTGGTCACTGCACCTAGGGGTTCTCAAGTTAGGTGCGTCCAATGGCCTCGATTGTGACCGGCTTTTTGTCTAACCCCCTATCCCTTCTTTTGATTCCCCACATCACGCTTAGGGCATATCAAGGTCAGGACATACATAGGGAGGTCATACTCACCTATGGTTAGACCTGTCACCCTAAGCTACACCCACCGCACTTCCCTTATGCACAAACTAGGTCCTCAAGTGTGGAACAATACCTAGGCTTTGACCCAACTCCCAGTTCCACTAGCACAAGCACAATGCACCACATGGTCCTCAAGTGCGGGACAACACCTAGGCTTGTGGTTTGCCAACCCAACTCCCAGTTCCACTAGCACGAGCATAATGCACCACATGGTAAGATAGACACTCCCCATAGGTAGTACACTTCTTCTCTTTTTAGGTGAAGATGAATGTTGCAAACCATCAACATCGGAGGCCCCGCCATCCACTCTACCTACCCTCGGCCTCCAACAATGCAACCATTTGCCAAAGCTTCAAACCCAGTGCCAATCCACACAAGGCCCCACCATCAACTCGGGAACCACCCTTCAAAGAACCAAGCCCTCATCAACAAAGACCCACAAGTGCCATGGGACTAGCACTCATCTAAGAGGGGGATAATGTTAACCCCATTTTGAGACAGAGAAAAAAGAAGTCAAGAATGTAGATGCAATGGAAGAAGCATGATGGAGAACAACTAAGTACAAAGGTGGGCTCAAAAATCAAGTCAAAGACAAAGGTGCATTTTTAAATGCAAGGCGCCCCTAAAACTTTTGTAAAAAGAGTGCCAGGCTCCCTCTTGTGCAAATTGTAAAAGGTAGACATGCATAGGTAAAGAGATAGGGCAAATAGAAGGGAATGGGAAAAGAAGACCTTGCCACGATGGTCAATCAAGTAAAAAAAGGGATGGGTGCCAAAGGGATTTAGGGCATGTATAAAAGCCAAAAAGTGAATAGAGAAGCTTATTCTTTGGTGTGTGGCAAGGTGGACTCATCTTCTTCTCTTCTCCTTCTTGCTTGCTTGTGTGTGCTTGAGAGAGGGAGTGTGAGAGTGTGTGGGAGTGAGTGTGTGAGGGTGAGGGATCTTGGAGGTGAAGCTCTCCATCATCTCCTCTTCTTCTCTTCTCTTCTCTTCTCTAGTCTCATGCGTGGCTATGGAGGATGGAGCTTGGAGGTGGAGACTTGAGGATGCTTGAGCTTGCATCTTGAATCGTGGAGCTATCGGTGTGCTTGAGGGAGGAGGCAACTCATTCGAGTATCAAGGTAAGCTCACTACACCCTGGTAGGATCGAAGGTGTGTCGGCTAGGTGAGAGATAGCCATAGGTGTTCGCTTGAAACAATAAGCAGTCCATGGGTCTTAGCAGTTGCCTCTACTACATGTGTGGACTATCATAGCAGTGGTTGCATCAAAGGGTTGAATCATGCATCATATGGATGCTAAAATGCCTTCTTGCATGGGGAGTTGCAAGAATAAGTTTATTTGGAGTAGCCATATGGCTATGTGGATAACAGTCATCCTGATTATGTATACAAGCTTCATAAGGCTTTGTATGGGCATGATATGAGAGGATGGTGAAATATATTATTAGCATTGGATTATATAGACCACAAGCTAATTGCTCACTTCATGTATGTGAGAATGATGTGCATACTCTGGTAATTAATATAAATGTAGATGACTTGATTATAGATTATTATGGATGATAGTAAGACAAATATAGACCATGTAAAGAGTCTTTTCAAGGTTGAATTTGAAATGGAGGATTTTAGAGAGCTGAACTGTTTTCTCAATATAGAGATAATCAAGACTCTAAAGGATTTATGATCATCACAAAGATAATATGCTTTGGATATGGTGAAAAAGTATGGTATGGTTGATTGTAAGCCAATACCAATACCATTGGATGTCAATGTTAAGCTTAATGCACATGAAAGTGAAATGATTGATGACATCACTATGTATAGAAAGATTGTGGGTAGCCTTATTCTTTGATGATCACTCGGTTAGACCTAAACTACATAGTTGGTTTGGAGAGTCAATTCATGGAGCTTCCATGGAAGCCACATTTGGATGTAGTATGATGCACATTGCATTACATTAGATCTACACTTTCCCATGTCTTATTCTATGCAAGAGGTCTACTAGTGGTTTTATGTTTTCCTTTGATAGTGGTGCTATTGTTTGGATTAGTACGAAATAACTTGTAGTTGTCATGTCTAGTATTGAGGCAAAGCTAATGAGAAATTCTATATCCTAGACACCAATACCACAAATTTTGTGGAGTCCAATGAGGCTCTTGGGTTTTACTCAAAGAAACTTCCCATTAAAGAGAAGCTTGTGGAGACTTAAAGGGAATTGGTATTGAGTATATGGGAAAGGAGGTGGAGAAGAAGGTCACTGTGGAGATCAATTTGTGGATTAAAATATAGGATTATAAAGGAGGAGAATCCTAAAAATGTGGAATCTACTTTTGTTTGTTTCCCACCTTTTTTTAAAAGTGCTTGAATAGACCATTTCCAATTACTCATGTTTTAGGTTTTTAAATATGTATTACTTTATGATTATGATGGTTTCCTAGCTTGTTCTAGTGGTACATGTTTGTGAAGGATTCTACCCTTAGACATTACCTTCCCAAGCTTTATCCAAACATTGTGAAGATTTACAATACAAAGTACTTTGATGAGCCAACAATATCAACATCTGTTCTATGAATTTGTCCAAATATTTAGGGATACTGCCATATGTTACAAATAGAGACAAAGCCATTTTGATTGAAAAGTATACTATAATTGAGTTTTTTGGCTATGCTCCACGATACAAAGGCTTAGGAAATGGATACTTTGTGTGCTATAGCAAAGAAACCCCCCCCCCCCCCCCCCCCCCCCCCCCCCCCCCTACAAGGCTATAGGGCAAAGATACCTCCTACAAAACTAAAGTAGTGCATTCTTGCTTGAAGACAAAGAGGAAGATTAGGAGGCAAAAAGCAACAAAAGAAGATGGCTCTTAGATTTTACTTCTGAGCAGTACAAAAGAATAAAATCATATGTATTGTACAACCTTGATTGTCGATTCAAAAGTTTTGGATCCTATCTTGTCTCTTTAGTTTGTTGGGTAGTGTCAATTCATTTTATACATCAAAGTTGTTTTGTGTATAAAAAGTGTTGCATATTTTGCAAAGTGATTTTGCTTTTCTTTGTCCACCATGACATCTTGTAGTTCTAAAGAAACACAATAAGACACATTTGACATCACTTCGATGAAGAAGTAAAATGAAGCTAAGGGACTATTATAGCAAGCATACCACTAGAACAAAGAAGCTAACCACTAAAGAAAAATATGGATATAATGTGTTATCTCAACTCCAAAGCTAAAGGTGTTTTTCCCATGTGATTTGCTGGGTCTGCTCACATTTGATTAGAGAAGAAAAAAAAACGAGACTTATTTTTACTTATTCTTATTTGATGCATGTGTACTCAAAGCTCCTGCAAGATTCATTCTTCTTGTGTTGCACCTTCCAAGTTCCATTTTCCTTCCTTCCTCCATTCCTTCCTTACTTCCTTACTTCCTACCTTCCTTTCTACTTTCTTTCTACTTTTCTTACTTCCTACCTTCCTTTCTACTTTCATTCCTTCCTTCCTTTAAACATTCTTTCCATTTTTTTCTTCCTTTCTTCCTACCTTCCACCTTCCATCTTGCAACTTCAACCTATGTTGTTTGCTTGCTTCCTTCCTTCCTATCTTTCTATCTTCCTTCTTTCCACATTTGGCCCCTCAAAAGAATTAATAGCACCGAGAAAGGATTTTCAACACTAGAAACTTCCAAGGATTTCAACCTCTAGGTTTGCCACCAAGCATTGCTAGGTACAAATTTTAATCTCCACATGAATGTCATCATTTTTATACAATTTTGAACTAAAATTGAAAGAAGGAACTAGAAAACAAGGCTAGAAAGCTAAAATATCAAGAAAAGAAAACCAAGAACAAAGAAAAAGCAACTAAGGCCAACCACTACTCTCAAGAGAGCTAAAATATGACCACAAAGAAACTTTGGTGGAATTGAGCCTTACAAAGACAAATCACATGATGTCACGATTATTCCTCATGTTTTGTTAACATTGATCCCAACCTAGACCCTATGATGTTCAATCCATCACACATTGCCAAATTGCCTTATTACGTGTTGTAGGGTCCGAATTTCATAGTATTGAAATATTGTCAAGTTTTTGACTATAAATCATATTTCCTTTCTCTTGTCACCTTTCTTACTATTTTGCAGACCTTGAGATACATTTTGTGCAATGGCAAGGGTGAGGTTTAAAGCAAAGAAGGTTCCCAAGGTGGCAAAATTGACATTGTTAAGTAGAGCACACCCAATCAAGGAGAGGAAAACCTCAATAAGATGACCCACAAATGAAGATGATGCGTAAAAAGTAGAGGTAAGCCCTAATCAAAGAAAAACTCCTCAAGAAACCCAATAGGTAGAGGGGACATCCAAAAATTAGGATAATACTCAAATAGGCAACGAAGGAATCAAAGGAGGCAAAATAGGCTTCGCACACACCATTCAAGGGGATTCAGATGCTCCAAGGTCTAGCATTGTGACCTTAGATGGTAAGGCACATCAAGCTAGGAACTTCAATAAGAGCGAACAAGGGGCCTTTACCTATGCATTATCTAGCACTGCAAAAACAAAAGGCCTATTGTCTATGAGAAATAATGTCAATTAGGATATGAACACATGAAAAGAAATTAGAAGGGCCCAAAAATACTTCGACCTCCTAATTCCCAAAGCTCCATTCATGAGGCTTGTTAAAGACATTTGTGACAATAAGTACTATCCCAATATCAAATAACAAAGTACTACACTAGCTTGCCTTTAAGAGTTTGTAGAGACTCCTCAGTTAAATTTCTTTAGGATAGATACATGTATGTTGTCCATGCTCATATGGTAAATGATGATGGACAAGGACATGCACACTACAAAATTGATAAGATACAAGTTTGACAAGTGTGACAACCCATACAATTGACAGAAAGGTATATGAGATTTGCACATTCCCAATAGAAGAGAGATATTTGATGCTTACATTATTAACTTAACATATTGAAAAATGTATTTGTTATGGATCCTTCGGTCTCTACAAAGACAAATGCAAATTGCAAGGATTTTTTCTGGCAAGAGTTGAAAGTGTTTTTTGTGAATCCCTTGGTCTCTACAAAGACAAATGCAAATCGATAAACTGTGCAAAAATTGAAAATTAGTTTGAAATATCTAACTTGCATTTACATCTAAACTCATATAGGTCACACTAGAGTAAAGTTCAAGAAAGTTTATTTGATGAATTTTCTCCATGATCTCCATGGAGATATAAGACTATAAGTACGAATTTATGTGTGGTTCTAAAGTTTTCTGAAAATTCTAGAAATGATTGAAAATATAATATTTTATAAGTTTTCAAATAAAGTCTGTGTTGCTATGGAGGAGAAGTCTCTCTCATTAGAAAGGGACAAGGGAGTTTTTGCCTATAATCTTCAAATCCCTCATAAGCCAGACTCATTGTCCTATGAATGGACGATTATTGCAAATTCTTGGAGATTTCTGGACGCAAATTTTGTTTTTCTAGACAAGAGAATTACTATAAGTAACATATATGTTGCTTTTCCATATGACAATACATTTCTACTGTATTTTACAACATTCTTCCCATAATTTTTACAATTTACTAAAGATTGGTTCAAAGAATGGTATATATGGTGGAAAAAACTCAAGCAATCAACTATCTTCTTAACAAGCATGTTGAGCTTTCTCTAGACCCACATTCCCTAGAGATGCAAAGAGAGGCTATAGCTAAGAAGCCAGATGCATCTAAGAAGATAGCTACATCTAAGAAGCCTAGTATAGCCAACAAGCCTACTACAAGCAAGAAGCCCAATATAGCTATACCTAATGTCATAAATGCCCCTCCAAAAGGCATGGAAAAAAGGACCACTAATGAAATGGAGGGTGCAAATCAAGAAAAATCCAACAAAAAAGCAAAAGCTAAATAAAATGGCCTCAACAAGTCCGCAAGATAGGGAAGGGTAGAAAACTCCAAAGAGGAAAGACTAGAGGAAATCCCCTCAAAAGGCCTTAAAAAAGACCCTAGAGATAATCCCACAAAAGGCTGAAAAGACCCCACAAAAGGCCCTACTAAAGTTCATACAAAAGGAGAGTAAATCCTAGGCCTCCCCTAGGTTTCCTAGGAGGACACCAAGAAAGGAGATAAAGGCTAGGATATCATATCTCAAGACACCCAAGAATCTATTTAAAGGATACCCTTGTGTATATGCATCACCTTTTATATCCACTAAAAATTAGTACGAGCTCAATGGTTGTTGATCATTTCTTCATTTGTTCTCTTATTTCCCTGTGAATTGTTAGCTTTAAAGGAAGCTCTTTCAAGCTTCTAAATGCATGTGCATTTGTTGCAACATAAGTTCCAAATAAAGCATAAAAATTATTTTCAATGAAGAAGAATGATGAATGATCAAGGTAAATAAGATTGTCAAATCTAATATGCATGACATCGTATGTACTTTGTAACTCCAAGGGCCTCCATTCTACACTTGTTAATGAAAACACCTCTACACAAGTACTCGAACTTAGTCTCTAAGCTCAATGGAAGAATAGAGAGAGAGAGAGAGAGAGAGAGAGAGAGAGAGAGAGAGAGAGAGAGAGAGAGAGAGAGAGAGAGAGAGAGAGAGAGAGAGAGAGAGAGAGATCAACATCTATTAAAGAACAAATAGACCTATGAGACATCCATCTATAAGAGAGTCCCGTCTTTGATTTTATTGGTTATAGATATCAACTTAGCTTCCATCTCTGACTCGACATGTTGTCATTAGTTTGTTATCCACCTCTTTCAAAACAATGTCTTTTCTCCTAGTTTGTTAATTTATTGAAGTAGGTGGCCTTTTGATTTGACTCAATTGTTTTGGGCAACCCCTAGAGCATCTAGCATCCTGATTAAGGTGTTTCTAGGGCATCCTTTCCTTTGCTTAGTTATATATGCCTCAATCATGCATTTGGTTATTCATAGACTCTCTCTCTCTCTCTCTCTCTCTCTCTCTCTCTCTCTCTCTCTCTCTCTCTCTCTACACACACACATTTAAAAAGCAAAGAGATTTTTTATCATGCCTTTGGGGATGCAATGTGCAAAGTTTTAACTCATGCATCGCTATAGCTCACCAACCCATACCCAAACCACTACGAAATGACTTGTAACGTGCCCGCATATCGGTTGTCCAAGCACGTTTTAGTGGTCCATCGAGAAACGAGTTTAAGTATCGTTGTCTAGCACTCCCATGGAATGTTCCGGGGTTTGTCGCCTAGGGTTTCCTGAGTTTGCCTCACAACAGAACGTTTGCGGTCGAATCCACCAGGATCGACCTGAAATCTGGGTTCCTAGGGGTCAAGGTCTCCTGACAGTACTCTAGCATCAGGTTTTGGACATCCTACTTTTCGTAGTGATACCCAATCCGAAGCGGATCCATACTGCACTTGGTTCAAAGAGAATGGGAAACAAGAGGGATGCATTGCTCAACCTCTCTACCCATAGGCCATGGTCCCATCCCTGTCCCCTAAAACCGCATTAATCGGGATCTAGCTTATCCATACCTAAAGGTCAAACGATGGTAAAACCTTGTGAGAAGCCTCCCAGTTCTTTGGGACCACCCTACCGTAGGACAAACCCGTCGGGGTTCTGCCCACCCACTTCCCTTGATAGCTTTAGTTTTCTAATTAGGTCCTATCATATTTATGGTGATATGTAAAATCAGCTTCCTTAATTAAACCTTTAGGGAACATGGTTTGTTCTTCGCGTAATTTATAGCACAGATACGAAAACAAAACAAGCAGTCCTTTTGCCAAACAAGTTCCTTAACTTATCTCCAAGTTAATCTTTATCTCTTGCCCATACAGGAGAATTATGTATTCCTTCTGTCCAACAGAAGTACTCGGTCCAAATTAGATGGTACCATAATTTCCATCCTTTATCTAGAATAGGATCTTCCAATGCCCTAAATATTGGGCTCATGACAGTCTACAGCTCTGTTCCAGACTCATGAAGGGGTGTCCAAAGCTCCACTGATCCCAAGTGACCTAGGAGTCACGCACACTTTCCGTGGTTGGCCTTTTCACCACTCGACCTTTGGCCCGTGAATCGAGCAGTGCCCTCTCGGGTTGAAATGCGGCATGACCTTGGAGATGATCCACCCAGGCAAAATCTCCTTCTTTAATTATTCCAATTAAGAATCAAGCACAATCAAGGCAATTAGCCTAATATCGTCTTCCAAGAAGAACATTCCTTTGTTCCCATGGCACTTGTCATTATTATAGACCCTTGCCATGCGTTTACCATACAAGCACTTGAAATAATCATCCAAATCACATCCACAATCAGTTTAATGCAAAAGCATTTAGAACGTTATCCAATCAATCCACAAAACAATGGTATCCTTTACCAAACATTGCCGAAATAGTCACGGTAACCTCCTATCACGTGTTTGCTCTCCCCCTTGGGATCTTGGTGTTTCCATGTGGAAATTACTTAACACTTTCTCTACTCAACTAGGACATTTACTCAAGACATAAGTTCTAATAGTCCCTTACTTTGATTGATAACAAAACCTTCTTCCTAACGAGTACAAAAGCATATGACTTAGGGTTTCCTAACTCTTGAGCTCTTCATTTGCCTTTGAGGCCTAGAACTGTTTGTATCCATTCTAGTCCCTAAATAGGATTGATATCATCGTAGCTATCGAACGGATCTCAAGGCAACTCAGTTTTAGCACTATTTGTATTAACCACGCACAACATCAAGACTCCCAATCTATCAAACATAAGCTATTAACGAGAGCTTGGACAACGGTCTAGAGCTTCAATAACAATTCTTTCCTAGACTAAGATGTTTGCCATGCAATCCTTCAAGCATGCAAGTTGCAATATATACCTTGAAAGCGAGGAAAACACACCTATTATTGCAAGGATGGGAAGTTGACAATGCTTGAGTCTTTATATGTTCATGAATTCATCGTATAGCATTCAAATACAATGGTCTTCTCTTGATAAGTGCATTCAAGGAATTCAGTCTTTCGAGTACTTGCGATGCAATTTATCCTTTTTAATGTTCTATTCTCGCGTGGCATGATAGGGATCAAATGCTCCTAATGCGAAAATTCAAAGTAGGCATCTATTAATTTTGGAAACACATTACTTACAACCAGTATTGCATGTGGATTGGCAATGACATCCTTGTGCGAGCCTTCGTTGCTTGTTGTGAGGTTTCCATCTGCGTGCATTATTTTCTGCTCGGGGGCCATTCCTAATGGTCGCGAGTCGTGTAAGATTTCCACACCTTATGCTCGAGTAGTGGGGCCATTTGCGAGTGGTGGATAATCTCGCGAGATAGGTATAGGTTTATAGCCACGGGGAAAAGAGAGACGTGTGGCCACCCTCTTCGGAGGGAAAAGGAAAGAATCTCACTCACTCTCTTTCCCTCTTCTTTTCTTCTTCTTCTCCTCCTCTTCTTCTCCTTTCTCTCTCTCCCTCCCTCCTCTCTCTCTCTCTCTCTCTCTCTCTCTCTCTCTCTCTCTTCTTTTCTTCTTCTTCTTCTTCTCCTCTCCCTCTCCCTCTTCTTCTTCTTCTCTTTCTACTCACCTCTTCTTCTCTTCTCTCTCTCTCTCTCTCTCTCTCTCTCTCTCTCTCTCTCTCTCTCTCTCTCTCTCTCTCTCTCTCTCTCTCTCTCTCTCTCTCTCTTCTTCTCCCTTATTCTTCTCCTCCTCTTCTTCTACTCTCCCTTCTTCTCCTCTCTCTCTCTCTCTCTCTCTTCTTCTCCCTTATTCTCCTCCTCTTCTTCTACTCTCCCTTCTTCTCTCTCTCTCTCTCTCTCTCTCTCTCTCTCTCTCTCTCTCTCTCTCTCTCTCTCTCTCTCTCTCTCTCTCTCTCTCTCTCTCTCTCTCTCTCTCTCTCTCTCTTCTCCCTTTCTTTCTCTAGCGTGCCGTAGCCTCCAAAACTTCCTATCCCCCTCATTAGAATTGGGAGGCTTTATATAATGGAGGAGGGGGTTATTATTTGGGGGGGGGGGGGGGGGGAGTGAGGTGGCACACATGGCCTCCCTCCCCGCGTTATTATCATCATCTTCTTGTCTTTTCCTGTCATCGTCATCTTCACTCATCATCGTCCACTTCCTGCCTCTGCCTCAAAGACGACTCGTCTCCAGTCAGCTCCGGCTGCCCTCCCCGACGTCATCCTCTTCCTCATCAGCTTTCTCCTCCATTCTTTCCCCCTGTCCGTATCGTCAGTGACAACATGGGGGAATTTAAAAAAGTTCAAATATTTATTTTAAAAATAATGGGGGGGGGGTCCAATAGTCCACGGAACGTTACATCCTCTCCCCCTTAGAGAACTCGAGATGTCCTCATCTCGGAAGAATTGGGGAAGACAAGCATTGATAGAGCTTAAGGCCTGTGGGTTAGGACCCACCATGTGTCTACTAAACTACTCTTATCACTCATAAGCATGTGGTTGTTGTCTTTTGAAACAACATCTTATTGCATTAGATCTATCCGAGTTTAGATTACAAGAGAAAATTTTAGTGTAGTTACATCTCATGGATATCTTCTAGGTTTTTTCTAAGCACCTAGTATACTCTGGATCACTAGAGCTTGTACAATTTCATTCCTTATAAGTTCAAGTTCTCTTTGAGTCTGGTGGGGACATCTGATGTGGTTGTGTCCAATGTTGTGGCACTCGAAGTGTTGATGTCTAGGGTGCTTAGGACATTCCCTTTTGAAATGACCTAACTCCTTGCAATAGAAACAACGTGAAGCTTTATCACTTGGAGTCACAAGATTTATGGTCGTCCTTGGCAAGACTTTCTTCTATAGGCCAAATTGTCATAGGATCCTTTCAGTAGATTGAAGTGGTCCTTTATCGCGGAAACTTTGTTTCCAAATTGTCCT
Organism: Lygodium microphyllum; assembly: GCF_053477565.2. Lineage (NCBI taxonomy): Eukaryota > Viridiplantae > Streptophyta > Polypodiopsida > Schizaeales > Lygodiaceae > Lygodium > Lygodium microphyllum. The sequence goes on from NC_141143.1 coordinate 98,667,280, forward strand.
CTTTTTAGACCTGGACTGAGGTCCATGGTCAATCGACTTTGCTTGTAGTATTAAAGATTACTCCCAAACTTCATCATTCTGGCAAGACTCAATCTATATTAGTCGAGAAGAATACTTTGAGGAAAATTTATTGCAAGTTCTAGGCTTAAAATGGATGTATTACTCATGTTAACTGTAGTTACAAGAGTAAATATTATTCCAATACAAGTTCTATTTCATGTCAACAAAATTTTCTAGGATTTCTAATAATCTTGAAGAGGTGTTGTAGGCTCTAGGTCTTCATCTTCATCAGATTTCTCTATATATCCATAGATCGCACTTGTGTAGCCTCATTTCCTTGGGGGTTCATTGTCTTCTGGACTTAGGTCAAGACAATAAGCTTGGATGTGTCCTAGCTCATTGCAGTGGAAGCATTGACGGTAGGGATATCTCCTACGGATGTGCCCTATCTCTCCACATGTGTGGCATCTCTTGCCTTGATCTCGGGAAACATATTTGTTACAATTGCCCGATCCAAGTTCTTGGACGATTGGCTTTGCTCGAAGTAATGCATCTTGCAAGTCCATTGGACGCATTGCTTCCAGATGATGGTTCAGAGGAGTGTTTAAGCATGGTTGATTCCAGCTGCTTAAGCTTGAAGAATTCATTCATCTTCAAAGTCTGGTAGGTCGGTGGAAGGTATCATCCGCGTACAGCATCTTTTAGTTGAGCCCAAGTGACAGCGGCTTCAAAACACCTTGATCTTTGCACCATTGCTTCCACCATAAGCGAGCCTGGCCAATTAGCTTAAGTTTGGCTATCATTGCTTGATTGGCAGCAACAGTTCCCGAAGCAGAGAAATAGTCATCCATCGACTCAATCCATATCTCCACCTTTGTTGCGACATCCATCCCTTCTCCATCAAACTCGAGTGCCTTAATTTGCTTGAGAAGGAATTTCTTCTCTTGCATATCAGCATTCGTGGGTGTAGAAGGTGCCTGACAATCAAGCCATACCACTTAGATTATTCTGTTTAGGATATGCCTACAAACCATATATAAATCAATCGCATATCATTACGAAGTTTCACTCTAATACCAACTGTAACATGCCCACCTATCGGCTGTCCAAGCACGTTTTAGCGGTCCATCGACAAACGAGTCTAAGCATCACTGTCCGGCACTCCTATGGAACGTTCTGAGATTTGTCGCTTAGGGTTTCCCGAGTTCACCTGGCAATGAAACATTCTGGGTTCTTAGGAGTCAAGGTCTCCTAACAACATTCTAGCATCGGGTTTTGGACATCCTACTTTCCGGCAGTGATACTCAATCCGAAGTGGATCCATACTGCACTTGGTTCAAAGAGAATGGAAAACGAGAGGGATGCATTGCTCAACCTCTCTACCCGTAGGGCATGGACCTATCCTCGTCCCCTAAAACGACATGAATCGAGATCTAGCTTATCCATACCTAAAGGTCAAAAGATGGTAAAACCTTGTAAGAAACCTCCCAGTTATCTGGGACCACCATACCATAGGACAGACCCGTTGGAGTTTTGTCCATCCACTTCCCTTAATAGCTTTAGTTTTCTAATTAGGTCCTATCATATTTATGGTGACATTTAAAACCAGCTTCCTTAATTAAACCTTTAGGGAATAGGGTTTATTCACGTAATTTACAGCACAGACACGAAAACAAAACAAGCATTCCTTTTAACAAACAAGTTCCTTAACTTATCTTCAAGTTAATCTTTGTCTCTTGCCCATATAGGAGAATTATGTATTTCTTCTATCCAACAGAAGTACCCGGTCCAAATCATGTGGCACCATAATTTCCATCCTTTATCTAAAATAGGATCTTCCAATGCCCCAGATGTTGGGCTCACGGCAATCTACAACTCTGTTGCGAACTCGGCAAGGGGTGTCCAGAGCTCCACTGACCCCAAGTGACCTAGGAGTGAGGCACACTTTCCGTGGTTGACCTTTTTACCACTCGACCTTTGGCCCGTGAATTGAGCAGTGTCCTCTCGGGTTGAAACACGGCATGACCTTGGAGATGATCCACCCATGCAAAATATCCTTCCTTAATTAGTCCAATTAAGAATCAAGCACAATCAAGGCAATTGGCCTAATATCATCTTCTAAGAAAAACATTCATTTATTTCCATGGCACTTGTCATTACAGACCCATAAAAGCACTTGGAATAATCATCCAAATCACATCCACAATCAATTTAATGCAAAAGCATTTAGAACGTTATCCAATCAATCCACAAAACAATGGTATTCTTTTTCAAACATTGCCGGAATAGTCATGATAGCCTCCTATCGCGTGTTTGCTCTCCCCCTTGGGATCTTGGTGTTTCCATGCGTAAATTACTTAACACTTCCTCTACTCAACTAGGACATTTGCTCAAGATATAAGTTCTGATAGTCCCTTACTTTGATTGATAACCAAATCTTCTTCCTAACGAGCATAAAAGCATATGACTTACGGTTTCCTAACTCTTGAGCTCTTCATTTGCCTTTGAGACCTAGAGCTGTTTGCATCCATTCTAGTCCTTGAATAGGATTGATATCATCACAACTATCGAACGGATCTCAAGGCGACTCAGTTTTAGCCCTTATGATCGCTGTTTGTGTTAACCACACACAATATCAAGACTCCCAATCTATCAAACATAAGCTATTAACAAGAGCTTGGACAATGGTCTAGAGCTTCGATAACGATTCTTTTCTAGACTAAGATGTTTGCCGTGCAATCTTTCAAGCATGCAAGTTGCAACATATACCTCAAAGCGAGGAAAACACACCTATTATTCCGAGGATGGGAAGTTGACAATACTTGAGTCTTTATATGTTTATGAATTCATCATATAGCATTCAAACACAATGGTCTTCTCTTTATACGTACATTCAAGGAATTCAATGTTTCAAGTACTTGTGATGCAATTTATCATTTTTAATGTTCTATTCTTGCATGGCATGATAGGGGTCTAATGCTCCTCATGCGAAAATTCACAAGATGCATCTATTAATTTTGAAAACACATTACTTACAACTGATGTGGATTGGTAGTGACGTCCTTGTGCGAGCCTTTGTTGCTCGTTGTGAGGTTTCCATCCGCGTGCATAATTTTCTACTTGGGGCCCATTCCCGATCGTTGCGAGTCATATAAGATTTTCGCACCTTGTGCTTGAGTAGTGGGGCCATTTGCGATAGGTATTGGTTTGTAGCCACAGGGAAAAGAGAGACGAGTGGCCATCCTCTTCGAAGGGGAAAGGAAATAATCTCACTTCCTCTCTCACTCTTTCTTTCCCTCTTCTTTTCTTCTCCTCCTCTCTCTCTCTCTCTCTCTCTCTCTCTCTCTCTTCTTCTTCTTCTCCCTTTCTTTCTCCAACGTACCATGGCCTCCTCTAAAGCTTCCTATCCCTCTCATTAGGATTGGGGGTTGGGGGGGAGGGGTGTTAATGGAGGGGGTTATTATGGGTGGGCACACGTGGCCTCGCTCCCCTCGTTATTATCTTCTTCTTGTCTTCTCCCGTTGTCATCTTCACTCATCATCGTCCACTTCCTGTTACCACGATGACGACTCCTCTCTAGTCAACTCCAACTGCCCTCCTCGATGTCATCCTCTTCCTCGTAGGCTTCCCCCTCCATTGTTACCCCCCTCCACCACTTGTCATCGTCGATGACAAGGGGAGGGGGGGATTAAAAATTTTCAAACATTTATTTTAATTTTTAATTTTTAATTTTTAGGGGGGGGGGGGGGGGGGGGTCCCAATAGGCCACGGAATGTTACATGACCCCATTGGCACCTCCTAGCTTTTAAAGCTACTAGCACATCTTGTCCATTTGTGTAACAAGCTTCACGAGATGGCCATTGCTCTACACATTTTCAAAGAAATGTTTCACGTTATTTTTAATCTCCAACCAAGTTAAAGTTTAACAAGCTTGCAAGGTAGGTTTTGAAGCCAACACTTTCCTAGGTTATATTAATACCATACATTTACGATATTTCAAATCATGCAAAGAACCTCACTTACACTTATTTACTAACATTTTCTAATAAGTAAAGTTTTCCAAACATCCCCCATAAACATTGATTGCCCAATGGTTACCACTAACTAGAGGGCACTAACTTTCAATGATCAAAAGGTAAATTTCATGCATCCATGATAATTTATTTTAATTTTCTTGTAGAGAATATTCAGCATTATACATTTATCTAAATGTCAATAACCATTTATTTCTATATTAATACATGTAAATGTCCATACAAGCTTCTATTGAGTAAATGTAAAATGTGAAATTGTATGCAATGTACTAAACTCACAAACTCGTGTTACACCAATCCTCAACCCAAAAAAGGCTTCAAAAGCTCAACGAGCATCCACTTCTTGCGCCCATCAACTTGGCTCAATTCAAAGTGCTTTAGTCGCATAAGTTTGTTTAGCCTCGGCAATATGGCTTGCAATAAGTTTGAAGGCCACAACAAAAGTTACACAATGGATGCATTGGGTGGACTATTCAGGAGAAGCCATGCAAGAAAACCAATGGAATGGTAACTATGGCAGATTACAAATGATCAAAGTCCATAGATTGGACACTAAACAGAGTAAAGCATAATTCTATACAATCACAGTTAACTAGGATCACAAAGCACGGTTAAGTATTCCTTTTTGAGTTTAGAATGAGTTTCCGGGAAAACTGTATCGTATGTCGAGGTACAAGTGGAGTACACAAAAGTATTTGGCTCAGTACAAGTCACAGTACAGATCAAACCAACTGCAGATCGTCATTGGATGTGATGTCCCAACCCAAAGTCACTACTGTACGTATAACATCTTATTGATCTGATCACAAAGTCCAGAGTGTTACCACCATGAATAAGGTATTATGAAGGAATGGATTGAAACCATAGTCATTTCATTTGCAGAGAGCATCTTACTAGAGATGGTTGCATAAAAACGATGGACGTCAAGAAATATGTCTACGGCTCCTAAACATTAGGCATCTCAACACTTACATTAGCATAGAAAAAAAATGTGTTAGGCCGTTCATGACTGCAGATCATCCCCCCTTCCAGAAGTATCAAGCATAGATTTGGTGCTCTACTTCTTACCTCTTCGGTGAAGCCGTTGCTAAGGACGGTCTCAAGATGCAAATTCCATATGCTTGGCTGATTTCTGATTTTAACATGCACAAATTACATGGTCCATTTCTTATAATATTGCACTTAATTTCCACTGCTGATTGATCTTTTTGGGGCTGGTCAGTGGTAACAGCTTCATTCCATTTGGGTGTCTTTCTTCAAAATACTGTACACATGACATCATCTAATGGAAAGGCCCAGCACAAATGTGTCACATCACTTTTGCTAGATAAAAAGAATGATGTACATTTGCCAAGTGCTACTCCACACAAGTATCTTGAGACCCAGGCCTCTCAAACTAATGTGCAGAAGGTAAACAAAGGACCATAGAACAGCAGAGGCTATTCTTTAGAGATGCAACATAACTCCATAATGAGAACTCTCACCAGGGCCATTAGCCATAAATGAATGAAGCTTGGTAGTAAAATTTAAATGTTACGAATGCCTGAGCTGATCAATTGGATGAACCCGTGAAGTTCTGTGTTGCAAAACTGGTTTTCTTGTTAAATGCCAAGGATGTGTTTACATGGATAAATGCCAGTTGCACCCATTTCAACCAGAGAGTAGCCACTTCAATCCTCTATAATCAAGACCCCTTACTTAGAGACCACTGAACTCTTTACGGTTTTTGGGAAGAGCTTCAAGCCATAAGCAACCCATGATAAGCATGTTGTGAAAGCCACACACCAACTGCAAAAATTAGTACCATTCAGTCTGTAGATATGTTTTCCTCGAAAACACACTTCTATTATTTAGCATGCAGGCAGCAGGCATGCAACATAAGATCATCTGGTCTGCATCACCAAGATAAAAACCTCTTGTTGGACATTATTGCATTTAGTATGCAAATATTCAATCGAACCTACATTTGCAGCACAACTTTTGATATACAAATGCCAGAGAGCAGTTGATATCAGCAGTGCAACCTAATCTATGTAGTATCATACCTTTAAAACTCCACAGTAGATTAAAGATGGTCGAATTACCTCAGGTTTGGGACAAGTGAATATGCATCTTCGAGACCAAAAGCTGGCTGCACAAGAGCTATTCCAACTAGAGCTAGCTGCAGAACTGTGTTAACCTGTTTTAAATCATTAAAAAGAAAAAAGCCATGCTTTTATCATCAAGTCCTAAATTGAAAAATCCCTGCTCACTATAAGAGAAGGTAATCATTCCACCTTGCTTACAAACAGCGGCTTAACTTTCTGCAGTTCCCCTTCTGCAATGTTGAAAAAATATTTCATACTCCTCCACTGTCTCAAAAACACACCACAAGGTTTCCACTATCATCTTTTCTCCAGAAATTGAGCTGGAAAAGACTCTCGCACCTACCAACATACCTCCCAGTTCAAACTGTGAGCTCGAAAGACCAAACTCCCACCAACAAGAGCTGCATCTCTAGCAATTACCAAAGCAACCAGAGCAGCTGCCAAAATCACGAAGCACTGAATTTAATATGCTAAAAACTATGATGTATTGTAAGCATGTACATGCTTGTGCCAAAAGTGAAACATCAGAACCACTTACGGTGCAAATAGCCTGCATGGACCATGGACACTGCAACACAGCCTATCAAAACCTATTAAGACAGAGAGGTACATCATCTGCACAAAACCTTAGTAAGTAAACCGGAACCTGAGTAAACTCGAGAATGTCACCTTATCAGCAAGAGGATCCAGGTAGGTGCCGACAACTGAATCTATGTTTTTCTTTCTGGCTATAAATCCATCGAGCTGCGTTTATAAGCAATAAAGTTAGCATCAAATCACTCTCTTTTATTCGTAATGAGTAATTGTATTAATTACTTTGAACATAAATACAAGAAAACTATATGTATGACAAAGAGACTGGAGAGACTGCAGCATGCCAAGAACCCGAATCAGCCCGAGCTCACATTCTGTATGGTGCTAAACTGCCAATGGGACCCCTCTTTTTTTTTCATACCGAGTAATTGTATTAGTTACATGAGAAATACAAGAGTCATGGCAGAAAGAAGAAGCTGCTGTATGCCAAACAACTAAATCCTCCCTAGAGAGAAGGCCAGCATGCTGGATAAGGTTCAACTGCCAATGGAGAGGAGACCCCCCCCCAACAAAAACACATGCATATCACCCGAAGACCACAAGGCATTGGCACCCAGAAGTCGCATGCATGGAGAGAGGCAAGAGGTACTCCACAACCTGGAGTAACATCGACAGAATCAAAGATTAGCCACACACAAAAAAGGCATGGAAGCACTTGAGATATTTGTAAAAGGGAGACCAAGACATCAAAAACATGAAAGAAGCCACGAAAGTTCTATGTAATGAGGTGATGCAACAAATGAGAGAAGAAATGTGCATAGCATGCATGCAGGCAAATAGGAGGTGTATGATGATACACAAGCACAATTCACCTTAAGGAAAGCAGACACTAATATGTGCCTTGAAAAGAGGAACATGGTAATTGAAGAATTGAGAAATAAAGAGAAAAGGGGAAATCAGGGGGTGACCATGTCCAAGAAGGTGAGGTGATAACTGAAATGGAGGTCTCGATGCTGTTTCTCAATCCATCCTAGCTAGAGATAACCTTCTCAGCTCCCAAATGGATTCTCAGCCCCTTTACTCAGCTCAGAAAAGCTGCATCAAGCTTACACAGGAAGAATAGATGAAAATGATAATTTCACTTTCCTGACTGACATGCGAAAATCCCTCTTTCATTTTTTGATATTTATACATACTTGGGCTGTAAAGACTTTCAAATGGCCTACCCAAACATCAATTTTGAAATGGCAGCCCAAACTTCGGTCCCAACTTAAATTTTAATGTTTAAAGCATGAAATTCAAGGTTCATGTGCCACATCAACAATATCGCATCATCAAGTGCAGCAACACATCATCACGTTGGAACATGATCATATTTACAATCAAATGAAACATCTTGGAATGATCTTTCAAAGCATGTGATTTTTATCCCTAAATTTCCATATGGAAAACACTTCCCTAGTTTCACTCATGTCTACACTCTCCACTTCTAATCTTTGGTAACCCAATATTCCAAGGTCTTGCCCATGTCCTACACTGCTACTAATGAAATGTCCATGAAGCCCATCATGTCTAGAGTTACTTAGAAGTGAACTCACATATTGGTGACAATTTATAGTTATGATACTGTTTCATCAGGAAAGAATTAAGTCGCTTACAAATCAAATACCCAAGACTCAAGTAAGGGGGATACAACAGTATAGCAGATTTCCTTAGCAAAATACCCAAGACAAATGAATTGAGTTTTTTTCTCAATTCGTTAGTGATTTACTTGAATCATTAAGAGCAAATGTTAGATTGACCCTACATAGTCAAAATATGGGAGACCATTCAACACAAGATCCAAATGTATGGGCCTCCCAGAAGAAAGAAACATTAAGGGATGTTCAAGAGGGATTCAAGTGAAAAAATTTGCCATAAATGTTGGCCATTTACTCTACAAGTGCAGATTGTGTCCCAAAAGATCCAAGAATTGTGACACCAGATATCTACAAGTGTGATGATAGTTCTAGTGTGAGACACCCAAGAGTTAAAAGGCCAATACTCTTGTTAAGGGGTGGTCTTAATGGTTGAAAATATATAACGATGTCCTGGACTATGCCACCATATGTAATAAATGCCACTTCAATGAAGCTAGAAGGCTTCAGATGGAATGACCTCTCCATCCATTAGAAATTCCTATAAAAAATCAAAGAGGATCTCCATGGATTTAGTTTTGGATTACTTAGGACAGAGAGCATATGACTCTACATGGGTAATTGTGAATAGAACCAAGATGGCTAGTTTTATTCCAACCTCATCTAATGTTAAACTCCAAATCGTAGTGAACCTTTACGAATTGTACAGCCTTATCACAAATATAGTTTCAAATCGGAATAGTTTGGAGGGCTGTGGCACCAGATATCCTAGGAGTCAGATGATAGTTCTGGTGCGAGACACCCGGGAATCGACAGACTTACAGTCTTGTTAAGGGGCAGCCTTTTTGGTCTAAAATATGTGATGACCTCCTGGACTATGCAGCCATAAACAATAAATGCCACTTCAATAAGGCTAGAAGGCTTCAGAGAGAAGATCTAATCCATTAGAAATTCCTATGAAAAAGTCAGAGAGCATCTCCACGGATTTTGGCATGATTCTACATGGGTAATTGTGAACAAGTTAACGAAGATGGCTAGGTTTATTTCAACCTCATCTTATGTTAAAACTCAAAAAACTAGTTAGATTATTCATAGTGAACCTATAACAATCATATGGCCTTCCCACAATCATGATTGAAGATCTAGATAGTCTGCAAAATTGTGTTTAGGAGGCTTGATACTAAGCTAAGCACAAGTACAACAGATCATCTGCAAACAAACGGATAAACAGAAAGGGTTACCAAATCCTAGAGGATACTATGAGCATATGTAAGCGGACAGTAAACTTATTGGGAAGACTACTTACTTGTAGTACAATTTGCATGTAACAGTTCCAAGTACTCTTCCATTCGATAAAGTCCATTCATGCTATATATTGGTTTCAACCTAGAACTGCTTATGCAGTAGAGCTGTCAAAGGACGGGTTCAAGCAGCCAATGGTTTTTTTGAGGATACAAACAAAATGTTAACACTTAAGCAAAGTAACATTAGGAAGGAACAAGATAGAGCCAAAGTTTATGTTGACCCATCAAGAAGACCCCTTGTTCAAAGGAAGGAAAGCAAGTCTACCTTAGGGTGCCTGAGCATCTGGAAACTATGAAAATGAGACAATGTCCAAAACCACCATCTAGGTTTTAAGGTCTTTTCAAAATACTTAAGAAGATAGGAAAGGAAGCTTACAAACTCCACTTAATGTGCCATAAGGAAAGACATATCCAATATTTCATGTAAGCAAGCTTAAAGGAAACCTGGGTGATATAGATATAGGCTCATCTCACAGGATGAGATAGTGAAACTGTTTGATAAACAATCACTTCCACATGAGCTCGAGTTAATTTTAGGTGTTCATAATGGGCAAATAAGGAATCCTATTTATAATGAGTACCTAATACAGTGAAGGATTGTTACAGGAGAGTTCCAACATAAGAGCATGTAAGCACAATTCAAAAACCAATTTCCCAATTTAGAGTTGGACCTTTCCAATTCTGTTTCCAAGGACGAGAACATTTCTTCCTGTAGAGAAATGTCACGTTGATTAATGTGATAACACGGGAAGACATAATTAAGAGTTATGACCGTCTGAGTATTATAGAATATACACATAAGAAGCTAAGAGGGCACGACTAATTATTCACACATAAGATGATGAGACGCACATAAAACAATAAACACCCAATCTCTGAGTGCACGTGCTAAATTTGCAACCTCTTTCTTAGTGCCACTAGACAATGTCTTTGGAACTAACAAACCAACTTCTTTTTTCCCTTCAACAAGTCGATGCTCAAATCGTCCACCCTACCATCACAAACAGGAAAATTGCAAAAAACACATTTTTGTGCAGATTTTGTCTTCAATTGTCAAAATCTAAGTAGAAATTAAGTTTAAGCAAATCAAATCTTGATATATTTCCACAAAATGTATGACGATATGTTTACATGACATTCTACACAAATAAATTCTTTTTTCAAGAAAGATATTGCACTTATCTGTTCTTCCTGATAACACATGTAAAAGTCTGAACATCTCCCTCTCTCTTTCTTGTTTCTTCGAGAAATCAGCAAAAACAAGAATTGGATTGCTAAAGGTAACACAAGACCTGGATCTTGGCCATAACTTTTATTGCCAATTCTTTATTTGAGAATGATTATAATGTATATCACCTTGAATCGTAAAATCAGGAATAAATCAAATCAGTGTACAGACACAATGCACAATAATTGACACCGTAAAGCAGACACTACTACTACAAAGAGAGTGAAATCTATGGAGACAGCTATGCGCACCCAATCACTGATGCCAGCTAATATCAATCCCATAAGAGCTGGCTGTGGTAGACCTTCTATGATCAGCCTATCTTCCAAAAAACCAAAAAGTAAAAAGATTAGGGAGCTTGCCAGACTATAAATAAAGTTCCACAATGCAGCTTGAATCCAAAAACCATTATCATGCCTAAAGCAGCAAGACAAATATACTCACTCCCAAAATATTTTAAGGCATATTAAAAAAATTTAGTAATCAGTGGCACTAAGATATCACAATTGCTACCAAACATCAGTCTTTCAACCGTGACTAGAGAAATACTCTTATATCAGGCAGTGAAGCATATCCTCATGATCCTGCTCCTACCATACTTAGTAAAGATATTTCATCATCAATCAACCTGCTCAGGCCTCCATTTGCACCTAGGAGTTGCCTAGACATGAACATCTACATCATACAGAGAAGATATCAAGAAGAAAGATAATCTGCATTATCTCACTATCTCATCCTTAAATTGCAAGAACAACAACTCACTACCTTATCCTTCATTGCAAATTACAGCCTCTTTAACTTTATTTGGACATCCCTAGTAGTGTAGACAATCACAAGTAAGAAATCCATGCAGTGGTAAGTAAGTGAATAAAGATTGATACAAGTGGTTAAAGTGCATTGCACAATGTATACACAAACACAAATTGTTTTGCAATATTTTCCTAAGATTTGTTTTCCACCATTCCAATGGCTTGTTTGAATGCCAAATAGCAATACCATTCTGATCCACCGCAAATGGGGTAAAATGTGCAAGACATTCCGTGCCAAGAAAAAACACAGCTAGGAATGTTACTTTTGATTTTCCAAGCCTTGTTATTTCTGATAAACCGACCCTTTAGCCTATCCATTTCATTAAGTTGAAACTTGAGGGATAGGCTTGATAAGGATGCCACAAAGTTCAGATATTTGCCCCCATGGATCTATGATGCATGTCAAGCGCATACTTTATATTGGGTGCATGTAAGCAATGTACATCATCAACTACCTCATGGAGTATCTTATGTCCAGATTATACAAATATATGAGTCTTCACATGCTCTTAAATTTCTAGTAGTTTATCAGTATAATTTCCACACACATTGGAGTTGCACTCTAAAGGTGGTCTGCCTATCCCCCTCAAATGGGTTGCAACAGGATACCCATGATTCTACATGACCATTGGCCATGATACATGACTTTCTTCTACATCACAACATACCAATAATAAACCACCAATGAGAAGCCTTGGAAGAAAACATTACCTTTGTACGAATTACTTTCCATACCTGGCACATCCAATCGAGTAGCTCATTCATGTGCTTAGGGGTTGTCACATGTTGCCAAGGAACCCAAATTACCTATAATGGCTGCCCTATTTTCTCCACTTAATAAATGAAATTGACTCTACCAACTCTTTATATACATTTGATTCTAAGGTACAACAGCAAAAAAAAATCTAATCATGCTATTATCACCCCTTGTGCTACCTTGAGACAAACACGCAATGGCCACCCCCAAGATTTCCCAAACCTATCCTTGGAAGCAACAAGGCACATCCAATAAACTTGTAAGGTCGCATCCACTCCAATGGATAGCCCAAAATCCATGCAGCCATAACCCCAAAATATAACAATACCTTGTGAACCCGAATGAGTTAAGACCTTCCCTGCACAACTAATAAGAACACACTTCTTCGGGTTCTACTCTATTTTAGGTTCAAATAGAAGGCTTGAGAAACTTGCTTGCTTTCTAGGGTAAGCCCAAAATGAAGAAAAATCGACTCATGAGAATGGATTCGATTTCAAAAACCTGAGGCTAACCCAAATAATCCCTAGATTGCCAAGGCGCTTACTTCGTATAATTCTATTGCTAGAAAGAGGATTCCACGGCAATCCGTTTGACTATACACACGATTTCGTTCTATCATGATGACATTGTAGCACTAACATGGCATGCTGACGTGGCACTGCAGCTTGGAGATGTAGCATCAGATTTATCTGATTTGGAAAATGACTTTCCAATTTTTGAACTACAAGAAATTTAATTGTCAATTTTTAAAATTTATGAAGTTCAAGCTGCATTTGAGTTTTTAAAGGTATGTCTTCAATATCTTCATTTACATTTTTTATGCTTTTACTAGCAAAGAAAAAGCTCATTCTGCAAATTGGGCGAAACACAATTTATTTAAATCAATCATGGTGACCACTTCTCTCATGGCTGCTTGTTGTGTGTTGGGCTGAGGTGGATTTGCAGTCATGTGACTGACCTTGCAAACATGTGGTTGTCACACATAACATGACAATGGCTGGTTCCATTCTCTCTAATGTGAGTAGGGTGGTAGGAGATTGGTTGTCCACACTGCTGGCTGAACTGATTCAGACTACTGATTTTGCACATCTTATTTGTGTTTCAATGCTGTTGTGCAGCAATTGATGATTTGTAACGTGCCTGCCTAGCGGCTGTCCACGCACGTTTTTAGCGGTCCGTCGAGAGAATCTAAGCGACGCTACCCAGCACTCCCATGGAATGTTACGGGCTTTGTCACCTAGGGTTTCTCGAGTTTGCCTCGCGACGGAACGTTCGCGACCGAACCCACTGGGATTGACCTAAGATTTGGGTCCCTAGTGGTCAAGGTCTCCTGACGGCATTCTGGTGTCGGGTCTTGGATATCCTACTTTACATAGAGATACCCAAGCCGAAGCAGATCCATGCCGCACTTGGTTCAGAGAGAATGGGAAACGAGAGAGATGCGTCGTTCAACCTCTCTACCTATAGGGCATAGTCCTGTTCCGGTCCCCTAAAACGGCATGAATCGGGGTTCTAACCTAACAATTTCTAAGGGTCGAACATCGGTAAAACCTTGTAAGAAGCCTCCCAGTTCTTTGGGACCACCCTGCCGTAAGGCAAACCCGTCGGGGGTTCCGCCCACCCGCTTCCCTCAATAGGCGTTCTTTAGTTATTTAATTAGGTCCTACCACAATTACGTGTGACATTTAAAGTTTGCTTCCTTAACTAAGCCTTTTAGGGAACAACGTTCGTTCGCGTAATTTATAGCATAGACATGAATGCAGAGCAAGCAATCCTTTTGACGAACAAGTTCACAAGCTCCTTAACTTATCTTCAAGTTAATCTTTGTCCCCTGCCCATACAAGAGAAATTATATGTCCCTTTTGCCCTGCAGAAGTAACTGGTCCAAATCACATGGCACCAAAATTTCCATCCTTTATCTAGAATAGAATCTTCCAACGCCACAAACATTAGGGCCACGGAGGTCTTTAAGTCCATTCCGAACTTGGCAAGGGGTGTCCAGAGCCTGACCCGCAAGCTGCCTAGAAGTGAAACATTATTCCCATGGTTGGCCTTTTCACCACTCGACCTTCAGCTCGTGAATCAAGCAGTGCCCTTTTCGGATGTTGGGAATAAAGGCATCGTGCCTTTTAAATGTGTTCGAGTGTAAACACACCCTTAGCACTTGTACTTACACATATATATCTATCTAAAAACCTAAAGGTATACTCTCGTCATTGTACCTAAAAACGTGTTCATTCTCTACTCTGCTCTCTCTCACTCTCTCTGTCTCTCACTGCGCGTAGCAACACTCTCTGTGAAACTTAGTGCAGAGGACAGCCCTACATCTGAAGATGAGAAAGCTGAAATGGCCAAGATACTATATGCTTCAGCTGTTGGCAGTTTGATGTATGCTATGGTTGCTACACGTCTTGACACTGCCTTTGCAGTGGGAGTGGTTAGCAGATATATGGCAACCCCTGGCAAGAAGCATTGGGATGCAGTGAAAGGTATTATGAGATACCTCAAAGGCACAAAGGAGTTGTGCTTCTGCTTTGGAAAGCAGAAGGCATTTGTTGTTGGCTTTACAGATGCAGACTATGTTGGTCATGCGGATTGCAAAAAGTCCACTTTTGGACATGTGTTTACTTTCACAGGAGGAGCAGCCTCTTGGATCTCCAGGCTACAAAAGTGTGTTGCATTGTCTACTACAGAGGCAAAGTATATTGCTGCAACTGAGGTATGCAAGGAGGCTTTATGGCTTTCACGTCTGGTGGGAGAGCTTGGCATCACAGAGTTACCTGTTCTCCATTGTGATAGTCAGAGTGTTATCATGCTAGTACGGAATCCTATCTTTCATGCAAAGACAAAGCACATACAGGTGAAGTACCACTTCATTAGAGATATACTTGACAGCAAAAGCATTGAGCTTGTCAAAGTGCATAGAGATGATAACCCTGTAGACCTTCTCACGAAGGGTCTTCCAGCAAAGCGGTTTGCTCATTGCCGACAGATGATGGGAGTTGGATAGATATATGTATTTCAGCTTTGTACATACCTAGAATTAGCTGATTCTTTTCTCCTCTTAAGGCACATTGCCTTTAGGTGGGAGGTTGTTGGGAATAAAGGCCTCGAGCCTTTTAAATGTGCTCGGGTGTGAACACACCCTTAGCACTTGTACTTACACACATATATCTATCTAAAAACCTAAAGGTATACTCTCATCATTGTACCTAAAAGCGTGTTCACTCTCTACTCTGCTCTCTCTCACTCTCTCTGTCTCTCACTGCGCGTAGCGACAGTCTGTCTCGATCTCCATGCCTAACCGGTCCCTACATCGGGTTGATCCGTGGTGTGATCATTGGAGGTGATTCACCCGTGCAAAGAATATTTCCTTAATTAATTCATTTAATAATCAAGCACAGTTAAGGCAGTCAGCCTTAATATCATCTTCCAAGAAAACATTCCTTTATCCCCATGGCAATTTGTCATCACAAACCCTCGCCATGAATTTACCATTAATCACAAGCACTTGGAATAATCATCCAAACGACAATCCAACAATCGGTTCAATGTAAAAGCATTTAGGATGTTGTTTGATCAACCAACAAAACCAATTGCATTTTTCCAAACAATTCAAGAATAGACACGATAACATTTTCATTTGCATGTTCGCTCTTCCCCTTGGGATCTAAGAGCGAGTTTTGCTTAACGCTCCCTTCTTTTGCCTAGGGGGCATGTCAAGGCTTCATACAAGCATTACCTTGTAAGATACGATCAAGCCAGTACTAGAGGATAATTATCCTTATTTTTTGATTGACATCCAAACTATTGAACTTAGGTTCAAATTTCAACATCTACCAAAAGTTTACCTAGTCTCCCAGATTAAAGTTTTGTACGAAGCTTAGATGAGTCAATCTAAGTTTCTAATTGACCGTTCATATCTTGATCCAAATCTATCTAAGTCTCTAAGTAACTTTCTAGAATTTCTTGTCTCCTGATTTCATGACGGAAATCGTTATGCAATCCTCTTGCCCAACAAGAGTAACTCTATCGGAGATTAGATAAATACGAAGAATTCTAACTTGCGCAATAGTGGACATCCATTTCCTATAGATAATTGCATGTTTTCCTATGAAAATGATTGGAGGTCGTCATCTTGAGGACCTTTCTAATTTATCATGAAGCTAAAAACCAATGTTCTTATGGAAATTGATCATAGATAATATTTTGATTATCTTGATAGCAATTTTACAACTATCGTTTAGGGTTTATTGTGCCACTTGAGGATGCTTACGATAATCTAGGTGTAATAACCCCTTTTAACTTAGATTAACCTATCCATCCCATCGAGTACACATGATTCTAATTAATCACAGCCAAGTATAAATTTTGCATCGCTAATTACACTTAGGTGTAGATGAGTTTATCATACATGGATGAGTGCAATTTTCTTTTTCATAATTTTAACTCTTGCACTTGAATATGCATCCTATAATTATAAAGATGGAATTTACCCCTTTCAATGACCTATTCTCATGCAGCAAAGTATAGGACCTAATGTATCTCATGTGGAAATCAAAGCAAGAATCTAACAATTTGGAAATGTATTACTTATATCCAGTACCATAGTTGTATTAACAGTGTTACCCTCGTCCGAAGCTTCGTTGTTGGTTGTGGGATTGGCACCCGCAAGCGATATTCTTCGCTTGCGGGCCATTCTCGATCTTCTTCTCTTTTAGGTGCAACCCTTGCAGGAACTTCAGTAGCCTTTTGCTCAAATAGAGGGGGCAAACGGGGGGGATAAGCTCGTGGGGAAGAGGCAAAGGGAAGGTGCATGTGGTCTCCCTCTAAGGAGGGAAAAAAAAGGGAAACCTTCTAGATCCTTCTCTCTCTCTCTCTCTCTCTCTCTCTCTCTCTCTCTCTCTCTCTCTCAGCATGCCGAGACATCCTCCTCTCTTGCAATGGGGGGAAGGGAGGAGGTTTTATAATGGAGAAGGTGAGGGAGGTGGTATGGGGCGGTGGTGGTGTCTCACCCCACCCACTGCCTGTCGGCATATGGATGACAGCGGGGGAGTCTTCAACCCCCCCAGGTGGCTTGTGGTCTAGACGAGATGGCCAAGGGGGTGGTAGGTCACGTGGCCTCCCCCCCTCATCATCTTCATCATCCTCATCATCTTCATTATCTTCTCTTCTCCCCCTCTACCCCCTGTTCGGCATCGATAGGGAAGAGGAGATTAAAAATTTTACCTTCTTTAAAAGCAATTGAACTTATTAACAAAAAAAATTTATCCCCACCTTAACATAAAATGTTAAATGGCCTATAGAGTGGATTCATGCGTAGGAAGAAAAAAGAGTACTTTCCTCTTGATTCTGGGGTGCATACGCGGAGGGGAAGATGAAGACACAATTGATCTTAAGTGCAGAGATAATATACCTTCATGTTTGTTTGAGTCCAATTGCAAACTAGTAAAGACGTGTGGAACCGTAGCGGGGGTGACAATTAATGTTTAATATCGGAGACACTACATGATTGCCCCTGCAGGGTGTAGGTGCAAGTGCATGTTGTTGGTATTGAAGGATTCCACATTAATTGATGGTTTTGATGACTTTGTAAAGAATAAAGAATCTAGAAGTAATCTTGCTCCACTTATGTTGTGCTTTCTAATGTGATCAAGCCATGATTTGAAAGACAGAATTAAGTTCTTCTACCCTTTAATTATCAAGGCCCATTTCATTGGTTCCATTGCTAGGATCTCATCAACTTTCTCAAGGAGGTAGCTCACATTGGTCGGGTGCGAATTGGACAACAACATGTTAGAGGATGTGGATTACCTTGATGCACCACCACAAGAACCACCCACAAATAAAAAAGAAGAGCAACCACTCGCTTTTGAGTAACAAGAACACGATGATGTGACAAAGTCAATGGAAGCTATATTTGAGACTCATGTAGATAGTGTTTTGGATGTGCTTGTAGACTTGTTCAAAGGGGAAAGGTTTCCTACAACATTCAAGACTTCAGCTGAATGCAACAAGAAGAAGAGAACTCAAAGATAAAATCCTAATAGGCCTTCTATTTATCTAGCAATTAAGGTTCTCTGAGTTTTAAAAACATGAAATTAATTAATATATAAGTTAGTGCACACATGAACTCATTTAATTGGAGAGAATCGAAATAAAGGATAAGAAATGAAACTATAATATTGATTCAATAATTCTTGAAAAAAGTTAATAAAAAGCTTGACATGATAGGGCTGTCTTACATCATTCGTCACTTGCTAGTTGCTAATCGTGGAGTTTCCTTTGCTGGTCAAGTTGAATCTAGTCAAGGCAATGCTGTCATGGACCAATTATGGCTGTTCCAAGATTGGGCGGAGCTGTCCAATGCTAAGCGATGTTGTCTAGATCTGGGCGATGATTATCTCAAGCTAGACAAAGGCTGATCTGACCAAGGCAAAGCTGTCCCAAGCTCCTACATGTCCTTTCATAGGAGCTTTTAACATTTGTCCCACTTTCACAAATAAAATGGTTTTCCACAATTTTTTTATAAGTAGTTCTTATAGAGTTAATTAGGCTGAAATGTATGATCATTTTCTCTTGATTGAGGCCTTCAATTCTACTTGCCAAACATCCCCTGTCAAATCCAAAATAGTGCCCAAGATAAGAGAGAGTAAAACACCATCCACATTTACCCCAAAAAGACCAAGGCATCAAGCCAAGGATGTCACAATGGACTTCCCCAACGCCTACTACGATCATATAGACAATGAATATTTACTTTTGGGTTGCCCACATTGATGGACTTTTTGATTTTCTTTTCAAGTTAAGGCAAAATGCATACTAGGATCCCTCGTAAAGAACAATCGTATAACAAGGGTGCCAATGTAGAAGTACGGAGAGGTAAAGGGGTAGGATGAGGCTAGCTACCCCATTTTGTATGGTGCTTCTCAAAATCTTTGGTGAGCTATGGATGTTCCGCTTGAAGAGGCAAAAGGCAATCGTACTCCAAAATGATTTTCATTTGGAGGAATGCCTACAATAATATGTTTCATCCAAACCAAACACCTAACATGATACACACAATACAAATACAAAGGGTAATGCACGAGCAACATGCACATGCCGCAAATTGCCACTTGGATAGTGCCCTTATACGGGAATCGTTCACTTGCCCAAGCAATAAAAGAGTAAATACTGGCAAACAATTGGATTCGATGTCAAAGGCGAAATGTTAGAGATTTGGTCACCTCCAAGATGGGCATAGGTATGTATAAGGCAATTTAGGGAAGATTATGAAGTTGTACCTTGTTTAGGAGCAGGTCAGGCAGCAATTTTACAATTGCCAACAATTTGGGTAAGATTCCAAGTAGGTCAAGCAAGCTGGATAGGGCAGACATAATTGCCACATGTTGAGCTAAAAATGCATTAGCTTTACTAAAATAGCCCCAAAATGTGCTGAGTTAATGAAGAAACCTTGTTTATTTAAAAGAAATGTGTTTCTAGAGAGTGTCTGTGTCCCATAAGCACAAACCCACTTGGGAGGGCCCAAACTTTCTATAAATAAGTATGCTGCCATCCATTCAACCTTCAATCTCGTTTTTGCAGGTTTCAGGTGTTTTTAGGTCACTGCCCACACCCCTCTCGTGTGAAGGACATCACAGTCTCAGCTGTCCCTTGCTATCATCTATAGTTTGGCTCCTATTTCCACCCCTCCACCTCCCATTTGCTACTGTTTCCAGCCAGGTGACTGCTGCTGACCACCTGCACAGCTGTCGTACAGCCTTCCACGTCAGCATGCTACTACGTTTGCAGGCCCCAGCTGCCGCCAGCACAGTTTTCTCTCCCCTGACTGCTGTCACTACAGTTTTCTCTCTCCTGTTTGCTATCACCATCATTTTCTCTCTCCTCATAGCTGCGTTTGACAATTTTCTCTCTGCTCAGCCTGTCGCAGCAGATTTTCTCTCCACTGCCTAGATTTGTTGTTTTCTCTCTCCTGCAGCCTGCGTTTTTAGTCTCTCTCTCTCTCCTCACCTGCATTTTTAAACTCTCTCACTACATTGTTGTTTGCATCAGATCTAGCCTTCCTTGGCTGCGTTTGCTGGTGTTCGACATCCAAAGGCTGCCTTGCTCCGATTCGGAATCCGTTCGGAGTACAACACTCTCCAACTCATTACCCCTGCCCTGATCCTTGAGATGCAGGAGTTCGAGGTTCAGTATTCATTCACTACATAGTGTGTTTACTGCAGGAGCATTGTATATTCAGTAGTCATATCATTTCATTTATTCACTGTGTTCATTGTCTCTGAGTCACCCTAACCCTAATTGTGTTCTTTTATCAATCTGTGCTTTGTCGTACGATTGTTATTTGTGTTTCTATGTTAGGGTATTTCTTTACACCACATGGCAGGCTGCACTTTTTGGAACAATTTTTCATATTTTTATTATTTTATTTTCATTCAGCATGTTTATGTGTAGTCAACAAACCTGATCGTGCTATTATTTTATGCCTATTTAGGGAGGCTTGCCCTCTGATCATAGTCACTTCATTTTCGAGTAAGTTGAGAGATCTCTCCAACTGGTTATACTCACACAGCCCATTGAACATATCTACCTTGAGTTTTTGGCATTCATTCTCTACGAACTTCAGCATTCAACTGTCTCTTTCTCTCTCTCTCTTCTCCATGTTCGCTTCTTTCTTTTAGTCCAAACACATACTTCTCATTCGCCTGCACTCTAACATGGTAACAAAGCAACATTGAAGGGCTGATCCATTGTAGGCAAAACTAAGGAGCAGCATTCAAGGCGAGTGGAAGGGTTGCACATCAACACAAGCCAAAGCAAGCAGAGACACATGGGAAAGGAAGTGATTTTGCTATTTTTGTGCTCTAGTGCAAGTTCACGATGATTCACACAACCATGTCTTCAAGAATTAACATGGCCAAGCTATTATGGACTGCAAGATCCCGATGTTACTAGTTCTTTCATAGGATGAAAAGATAGATGGAGAGAACTACAGCATTTGGCGAGTGATGATGCTTGCCGTCTTGGAATCTTATGATTTAATAGAGCTTGTGACCAAGGCCATTGACCGTCCAACGACCAATGATCTTTCCAAACTCTCTTCTTCGGAGAAAGCAACGTTGGCGAAGGTACAAGCCCACCAAGCCAAGTTCAATGCTGACATTCGCTCATTCTTATTTCTCTCTTGCACACCAACTATGACTGCTCACACTGAGTATCTGGCCAATGCTCGAGAGATAAGGCGAGACTTCGATCAACTCCAACTCTAATTAGATGTTGGTAGGACTCCTTTTGAGACATATTTTGGACTAAAATCAAATGTTTCTTTTTTCAAGGAATTCAAGTATGATGCATATGTTCACATCCCAAAGAAGCAAAGGGATAAGTTCAAGCCCACTTTCAAAAGATAAATATTCATTGGCTATAGTTCTCATTCATAAAAGTACAAGATTTATGATCGCATCTCACGGAATTTCTATACAAGCCAAGATGTGTACTTTGTTGAGTTTCCAATTACAAGGGGGGTCAGGAGCACTGTATTCTCGAAGATCTAGGTGATAGTTGGGCACTTCAGCCAGTGCTTGTGGAACCTATGTAACCGGCCTGTTCACTGGGAAGGGTGGTAGTGTACAACCAAAATACATAAATGCTTTCACCCAATTTACAGTCGTCCACTTTACCTGAACTTAAAGACACAGAACCAAGAAGACATACAGGAAGCTAGAATGCTTCTTTTGTGACATAGACACCCTGTTGGCCCCTAAGTTAGGCGCCCCTTGCGGTATTTCTTTATTTTTACAAAGAGAGAGAGTACAATGGGCTGTCTTTCACCTATTCCGGGTGAAATTTGGCAGTATAACAGTACAATTACTGACCCAAATCAAGTTGACCAGGAGGGGAAACTCTGCCCAAGTCTGAATCTTTTGGTTGGAGTGCAGAATTGACCATTTCAGCCTGCTATATTTACTGGTTCAGACCTGTTCTGAAACCTGTTTACAACTCTTATTGTTCCCTGTACTATTCAGCCCACTGTAATTACTGGTTCTGACCTGTTCTGACACCTGTTTTCAGCTCATATTGTTCCTTGCACTGTCCTGCATCATCTGTGCCAAGTGCCCCTTGATTCTGACATCAATTGGGCTCTGAAATACCCTCTGAACAATCCAGAATCACTTCTGGTTTAGTGTTGTTTCAGGCACTTGCTTGGTGAGGTTACCACCCTCACCTGTCCCTGCTGGGAACTGTTTACAACTCTTACTGTTCCCTGTACTATTCAGCCCATTGTAATTACTGTTTCAGACCTGTTCTGACACCTGTTTTCAGCTCATATTGTTTCCTGCACTGTCCTGCATCATCTGTGCCAAGTGCCCCTTGATTCTGACATCAATTGGGCTCTGAAATACCCTCTGAACAGTCCAGAATCAGTTCTGGTTTAGTGCTGTTTCAGGCACTTGCTTGGTGAGGTTACCACCCTCACCTGTCCCTGCTAGGAACTGCAAACAACTGCTCCTGTTCTTGGAGAAAAGAGGCTCTTGCCTCATGCAAAAACAGCATATTCCACATAGCTGTACCTGAATCAGAAGAAAGGCCCTTGATTCTGCAGCATAACCATACTGTCAGGGAGAGAAAGAGAGAGAGTAGGAAGCAAGCTCAAGCCTCTGTGCATCATAGACAAGGTAGACCAGCTCTCAAGAGCTCTCCATCTGCAACAATCCATCTCCCTTTCACAAAAATTAGTCCCCCCATGCATTAAAACTCGTTTTTGTGCTGCCCTCTCTCTCTCTTTTGGGAATTTATGCCCAAATTGTGACACATGGCATACATGTAACAATTTTCCTCTTTAAACCTTTCGGTCTAAAATTCTCCATCCTTGGTTCAAAATTTGACCTCGGCACAGAGGATTGATCCTCGTGCAAAAACGAAGATAATGACGCGAACAGATTCGGAGGTCCAAAAATAGTAACTCCCTAAATTTTAGGAGTTGCTTCCATTGCATCCCACTAGTCTTCTGACCATCTTTGCAGACTATGGCTACATCCAAATTTGCAATGTAGCTCAACTGAAAGCGAATTTCCACTGATGACCCCACATGGACTAATCTCTTGCAGATTTGTCCATCTTTACTTTGAACTAGTCTCTTCCAGGCTAGTTCTTCAACACACTTGTCCATATACACTTTCACAAGTCTCTTCCAGGCTTGTCAATCTACAGTGCCATCAGTCTCTTCCAGACTTGTACTGGACCTTAACTGTCCAATCTTGACTCACTGAACATTCCTGTCCGTTTCACATATTGGCCATGCAACTCAGGCGTTTAGATTTCAAGAGGGATCCTTCCAAAAAGAAAAAACCAAATAAAATATATAATAAAGAAATCAACAAAAAGGTTGTCACAGTCTTGTGACAACCTATGCCTCCTTGAGGCTCCATCTACAAATGAGGAGATTGTTCTCCACCAAATTTTCCCCTCGTGCATGTTCAAAGACTTTGATAAAGGCAAAGCGAGCAAGGGAGTATTGGCCCCCTCCTCGATGGGCTCATGAGACACTTTACGATGCAAGGATTGAGGGGCTTTTCAAGGAGTAGCAGCCACAAGATGGCCTGCCTGTAATATTTCCAAGCAATAAAATTTAGTTAGTTAGTTCAAAAGTTAGTTAGTCAATTAATAAGTTAGTAAGGTTACTAACTAAAGTAAAAAAATTTAACTAACGTTAATAAATAACTAATATTAAAAATAAATAAATAAATAAATAAAATCGAGAGTCGTAACTCGATATTTTTATGAATTAACAAGGACCATAGCCACCCTTCACAGAAATTACAACATGAACAAGAGAGATGAGCTATATTAATCACTAATGTTAATATGTATAGTAAGGATGGTCTAAAAATATTAGATTTTTGGACAAGACTAGAATATTTTAGATATTATCATTTTATTTTTATTTTTTTAAAGATATAGAGATTTCTAAAACTGGATGTTATTTAAAAGAAAAGACAAGTGATGTGTTGGTTAGTTTTAAGATTTTATAAAAAAGAAAAAAAAAGGGAGAGAGATGAGCGAAATCACGAGCGCCGCGATTGTAGTCTACAAACAGAAAACAGCACTTCAAACAGAGAAAAGGAGGAGGAATGAACTAAGAGCTTTCTAGCCAAGTGTCTTATAGTTTTACCCCCCTTTTGTAGCCAATGAAACCATCAGATTTATGATCTGAGCATCAAATCACTAATCTTTCCAAGATCCCCCTCTACAAAGAGCTCCACTTCTCAGCCACAACCCTTCTTCTCCAATTCACTATAAATAAGAGGCATGGGGGGCAGTTAGGGAGATATAAGGAGACCTCGAGAGGCTGCGAGAGAGAGGTAGAGAAAGAGAGATAGAATGATTCCCCTTTAAGAGGCTACAAGAAGAAGCTTAAGAGAGAGAGAAAGAGAGAGAGGAAGAGAGGAAGAGAATTAGCTCAATTCCCTTGTCTCGATCTTCAACTAAGCCATATTCTCTTACGTTCTCTCATCTCGAATCTATTCCACCTTTCCTATCTCTCGAACCATTCGTGGACGATGGCTTCAAAGCGACAAAGTGAAAAAACCATGGAGACCAACCCAACCGGTCAAGCAACGGGTATTGCCAATGATACAAGAGTGTCCGAGGTTGCCGGAGTTGCCACTACCAACGGAACATCAGATGTGGCTAATGTAAGCACGAG